>NC_041385.1:409709644-409715175 GCF_002162155.2 Triticum dicoccoides
CGTGCTGGCCTCGCCCATGCCGGCCTGGCGACCTGCCAGGTCCGCCGCCCACGCCCGCATGCCCCTGGGCGTGCGTCCGAACGGGGCGCGCCCGTTACCCGTCGCCCGCGCCCTGAATGGCCTCTGTGCCACTGAACGGGGGGGCCCACGCCCCCCAGAACGTTTTAAAAAAAATGAAAAAGAAAAAGAATTAAACATATATATATAAATAGTTAATTAATTAATTAACTAAATTAATTAAGTTAATTAATCCTGCTTAATTAATCTAATTAACCTGTTAGTCTAACTAAACAGTAATTAGTTTAACTAAATCCTAATTAACCTAACAGAGCATGACAGGTGGGTCCCATTGGACCCACGCGTCAGTTTGACCCAGTCAACCCCTGTTGACTGCTGATGTCAGCATGACGTCATGCTGACGTCATAAATCCATTTTCCGAATTAATTAAATAATTAAATAAATTCCAGAAATTAATAAAATCTTTAGAAAATCATATCTTTTAATCCGTAACTCGGATTAAAATATTTTCAACATGAAAGTTGCTCAGAACGACGAGACGATTCCGGATACGCAACCCGTTCGTCCGCCACACACCCCTAACCTATCGAACCCGCAACTTTCCCCCTCCGGCTCCTCTGCCCGAAAACACGAAACCCCGGGAATACTTTCCCGGATGTTTTTCCCCCCTTCACCGTTATCACCTACTACAGCGTCAGGGCACACCGAACACCGCGTATTGCCTTGTTATATTTTGTGATGCTTTGTTTGCTCTGTATTCATTATTTCTTCCCCCTCTTCACTCCGGTAGACTACGAGACCGACGCTGCTGCTGACCAGTTCGACTACGGAGTTGACGACCCCTCTCTCTTGCCAGAGCAACCAGGCAAGCCCCCCCCTTGATCACCAGATATCGCCTACTCTTCTCTATACTGCTTGCATTAGAGTAGTGTAACATGTTACTGCTTTCCGTTAATCCTATTCTGATGCATAGCCTGTCATTGCTGCTACAGTCATTGATACCTTACCCGCAATCCTAAATGCTTAGTATAGGATGCTAGTGTTCCATCATTGGCCCTACATTCTTGTCCGTCTGCCATGCTATACTACTGGGCTGTGATCACTTTGGGAGGTGATCACGGGCATATACTATATACTTTACACTGTTACATTACCTGTGATACTGTTCGGAGTTGGGGGCTGAAGGGGCAGGTGGCTCCATCCCGGTAGAGGTGGGCCTGGGTTCCCGACGGCCCCCGACTGTTACTTTGTGGTGGAGCGACAGGGCAGGTTGAGACCACCTAGGAGACAGGTGGGCCTGGCCCTGTTCAGCGTTCGCGGATACTTAACACGCTTAACGAGATCTTGGTATTTGATCTGAGTTGGCTACGAGCTTATACGCACTAACCATCTACGCGGGAGTAGTTATGGGTATCCCGACGTCGTGGTATCAGCCGAAGCACTTCAGACGTCAGCGACGGAGCGGCGCGCGCCGAATTGGACTGGAACGCCACTAGGCTAGGTCTGCTTTCGGCCGCCCTCACAACGTGCAGGTGTGCTATGGGCGATGGGCCCAGACCCCTTGGCGCTTAGGTTTAGACCGGCGTGCTGGCCTCTCTGTTGTGCCTAGGTGGGGCTGCGACGTGTTGATCTTTCGCGGCCGGGCATGACCCAGGAAAGTGTGTCCGGCCAAATGGGATCAAGCATGTTGGGGAATGTGGTGCACCCCTGCAGGGAAGTTAATCTATTCGAATAGCCGTGATCTTCGGTAACAGGACGACTTGGAGTTGTACCTTGACCTTATGACAACTAGAACCGGATACTTAATAAAACACACCCTTCCAAGTGCCAGATACAACCCGGTGATCGCTCTCTAACAGGGTGACGAGGGGAGGATCGCCGGGTAGGTTTATGCTATGCGATGCTGCTTGGAGATGCTACTTGGAGATGCTACTTGAGGATGCTACTTGGAGGACTACAATCTACTCTCTTCTATATGCTGCAAGACGGAGGCTATCAGAAGCGTAGTCTTCGACAGGATTAGCTATCCCCCTTTTATTCTGGCATTCTGCAGTTCAGTCCACTGATATGGCCTCCTTACACATATACCCATGCATATGTAGTGTAGTTCCTTGCTTGCGAGTACTTTGGATGAGTACTCACGGTTGCTTTCTCCCCCCTTTTCCCCCTTTCCTTTCGTTCTGGTTGTCGCAACCAGATGCTGGAGTCCAGGAGCCAGACGCCACCGTCGACGGCGACCCCTACTACACTGGAGGTGCCTACTACTACGTGCTGCCCGCTGATGACGACCGGGAGTAGTTTAGGAGGATCCCAGGCAGGAGGCCTGCGCCTCTTTCGATCTGTATCCCAGTTTGTGCTAGCCATCTTATGGCAACTTGTTTAACTTATGTCTGTACTCAGATATTGTTGCTTCCGCTGACTCGTCTATGATCGAGCACTTGTATTCGAGCCCTCGAGGCCCCTAGCTTGTATTATGATGCTTGTATGACTTATTTTATTTGTAGAGTTGTGTTTTGATATCTTCCCGTGAGTCCCTGATCTTGATCGTACACATTTGCGTGCATGATTAGTGTACGATTGAATCGGGGGCGTCACAAGTTGGTATCAGAGCCGACTGCCTGTAGGAATCCCCCTTTCCAACTCCTTGGCCGAAGTTGAGTCTAGTCGATGAAAATTGTTTTACTAACTTGGCTGTGCGGCCCATGGGCCCATGTCGCCAATTGGATGGTATTAGGATCTTTTATTCCTCGACCTTTACTCTGGGATTCTGAACCCTCTTCTATTCGGGTTAAACGATTTTTACTAAAAACTAACTTTAGGTTCTCGAAAATACTTTCTCCCGGAGAGCCCCTTCAGTCCAGATGGTCACCGACTGCATCAGAAGATTTCGGAGATACTCTTTGATATTCTCTCGAGACTTTGTGCCCATCACTTTTGCTATTCCCGACCACCGATAAATCCTTATGGATAACTACTTACACTTGCCATTCTTACGATCATTCCCCTTTGTTCTTGTTATTACAAGATACCCGAAGTTTTCTCTATTGTTCCGAGAATACTTCGTGCCTACTGCCTAGCAGTTCTTGGCCACATGAATACCCCTTCAAATAAATCCCCGCACTTGTCAAGTATCCGCTCATCCCCAGTTGTTCATGAGTCTCACAAAAGTCTTCAAAATACTATCCGATCTTCCGAAAATCCTCTGGAGCCTTTGGCTCTTGAAATTCTTGCTTGCTCGCATTATGGTTAATCCCATAAGTCTCGTAGTCTTAATGACATTCCTTGCCATTATCATTTTGAGTCTGTTGACTCAATATGTTTGCGAATGCACGCAATCATCATTGATCCTTATAAATTACTTCTCCGGCTAAGCTGCCATTCTTTTAACTGGAATTGGTTCTCGACCAATCCAATTGTCATTGATTGTACCCTAAGGCTATTCAACTTATCCATCCCTAATCAGAGCATTGCTTTTGATCCCTTGATTTGGAAATCATAAATTCCTTTGCATTTGACAATTGAGTTAGTTAGTTGTTTCTATAATCTGATCTCCTTGCATTCTTCTTCCTCTAGTTGAGTACCGCTACTCGTATCAGATCCTTTGTGGACTATCAAGTCCTTTGTTGGATTGTTATCCGACAGTGTCCTTCACATTTGAACACTTTGTGAGTTCTTCCCCTTATACATGATGCCCTTGTTAAGTTGTATCCTCTGCTTGGCCAACCATGCTCTGCTTTCGGGCTTGTGTTATTTACTCTGGAAACTTGTGGTATATGTTTCTAAGAAGCCCCTATGGGTTGAACATATGCCTTCTCTAAACCGTGTGAACCCGAAAGTTTTCACGAGTCATACTTATCTGGTATTGCACCAGGTAAAACTTTCAACAACTAATGTCATCTTCGAAATACGAGAGGTGAATGGAAGATTATGCATTGAGGAAGTGGGAGTCGACCTTGAACTTGTGTTCATGCCCATGGACACGATGTAGATCTTATCATTAAAGCTTCTCTTAAATAAATTATTCCTTTGGTATAAGTTCACCTTATATCTAGGATCTGGCCTTTTGCAACCATGGTTCCGACCATGATTGTTCTTCTTTGATCTCATTTCTCGGACAAGTTGAAACAATTGTCTTCTATGGATCAATACACCAGTCCAACCTTTACTTTGATCTTGTGTCGAGTATTACCCCCCTGGTATCTCGAGATTATCATGGAACTACATAACTTTTTATGAGTTCTTCATCAAGTGCTACCTTCCCACTGATTCCAATTTTTCGCGGGCTCTGAGTTATTGAACACTCAAAGACACCGATAACTGAACCGAGTCCGCTCTTCGGTTCAACAACTCTTCAGTAAGCTTCTATAAGTACGAGTTTGTACCCGATCACGCCATTCCTAGCCTGTTTGGCTATATCATTGTCGTGACGATTCTAACTGTGCTACCTGATCCTTATTCTCGGAGCACCAATTTTCGACGATGAAGTAACCTTACGTCGATCCTCGTCGTCATATCATTTCGCATTGAACAACAAGCTTGGTTTCGAGTTTGTGTCGTACCCTTGGTTCCAATAACCTTTCACTTTATCATTACTTTGACTTGATGTCATCACCGATCGATTACATCTTCATGAACTCTCGCGACAAATGTGTCGTGAATATCATCAACATTCTGAGCTCTTCCAAGAGATCTATTGAAATCATGATGAGAAATACCATCCTTGCCCTCGATGATTGGTGTTATCAGCGAAAACATTATTGCATTCCCTCCAACACAAAACTTGTTCCTGTATTGTGTTGTACCTTGAGTTCCTTGCTATCCAACTTATGTTATATTCTACCGCGGAGTATTACCATCTTTGATGTTAAGAATGTTGTGAGGATTACTCCACCTCTTAAGAATTCTTGCTATAATGATACTTCTCACCATCACCATTCTTTCTTGGTCCTCGTGTTGATTCCGACCGGGGTACCCACAAGTGAACGGTGTTGTTTGGATTATGCACTTCTAGCAACCCTATTGCTTTGAAGTTAATGATCGATAGTTCATTCTAAGTCCTTCGCTAATTGAATCACCATTCTGACATTGGTCGTGCAACCCAATCCACATTTCGGGCGCACCTTTCAACCAATGTTTAATTGTGTATGTTTTCCTCGAGCATACTTCCTTATATCATTTGATCTAACAAATGTTATCTTCTTGTTCACCTAATGGTGGAAATCCATCTTTTGGGAATATCGGTGAATTGCCGTTGAGTTCACCAGACACCTCCTTGTCCTCTCCTTGGTTTAATGGTGAACTATTGCTTCAGAAACCCGCTCCCATAGTTCATTTCCCGAGAAGCTTGCAATGCCATTTCAACGATTTGTGTTGCGCCTTTTCTTCTCGGACATCCTGAGTCTCAGGTATCCTGACACCAATCGGATCTGAATCTCGGTCAGATATGATGGTTGGGACAACTTTCCAAGAGTTATGACGTTGATCCTTTGATGACCCGGTAACATGATGTCAT
>NC_041385.1:409716699-409797129 GCF_002162155.2 Triticum dicoccoides
CGGCCCGTGCTGGCCTCGCCCACGCCGGCCTGGCGACCTGCCAGGTCCGCCGCCCACGCCCGCATGCCCCTGGGCGTGCGTCCGAACGGGGCGCGCCCGTTACCCGTCGCCCGCGCCCTGAATGGCCTCTGTGCCACTGAACGGGGGGGCCCACGCCCCCCAGAACGTTTTAAAAAAATGAAAAAGAAAAAGAATTAAACATATATATATATATATAAATAGTTAATTAATTAATTAACTACATTAATTAAGTTAATTAATCCTGCTTAATTAATCTAATTAACCTGTTAGTCTAACTAAACAGTAATTAGTTTAACTAAATCCTAATTAACCTAACAGAGCATGACAGGTGGGTCCCATTGGACCCACGCGTCAGTTTGACCCAGTCAACCCCTGTTGACTGCTGATGTTAGCATGACGTCATGCTGACGTCATAAATCCATTTTCTGAATTAATTAAATAATTAAATAAATTCCAGAAATTAATAAAATCTTTAGAAAATCATATCTTTTAATCCGTAACTCGGATTAAAATATTTTCAACATGAAAGTTGCTCAGAATGACGAGACGATTCCGGATACGCAACCCGTTCGTCCGCCACACACCCCTAACCTATCGAACCCGCAACTTTCCCCCTCCGGCTCCTCTGCCCGAAAACACGAAACCCCGGGAATACTTTCCCGGATGTTTTTCCCCCCTTCACCGTTATCACCTACTACCGCGTTAGGGCACACCGAACACCGCGTATTGCCTTGTTATATTTTGTGATGCTTTGTTTGCTCTGTATTCATTATTTCTTCCCCCTCTTCGCTCCGGTAGACTACTAGACCGACGCTGCTGCTAACCAGTTCGACTACGGAGTTGACGACCCCTCTCTCTTGCCAGAGCAACCAGGCAAGCCCCCCCCTTGATCACCAGATATCGCCTACTCTTCTCTATACTGCTTGCATTAGAGTAGTGTAACATGTTACTGCTTTCCGTTAATCCTATTCTGATGCATAGCCTGTCATTGCTGCTACAGTCATTGATACCTTACCCGCAATCCTAAATGCTTAGTATAGGATGCTAGTGTTCCATCATTGGCCCTACATTCTTGTCCGTCTGCCATGCTATACTACTGGGCTGTGATCACTTTGGGAGGTGATCACGGGCATATACTATATACTTTACACTGTTACATTACCTGTGATACTGTTCGGAGTTGGGGGCTGAAGGGGCAGGTGGCTCCATCCCGGTAGAGGTGGGCCTTGGTTCCCGATGGCCCCCGACTGTTACTTTGTGGCGGAGCGACAGGGCAGGTTGAGACCACCTAGGAGACAGGTGGGCCTGGCCCTGTTCGGCGTTCGCGGATACTTAACACGCTTAACGAGATCTTGGTATTTGATCTGAGTTGGCTACGAGCTTATACGCACTAACCATCTACGCGGGAGTAGTTATGGGTATCCCGACGTCGTGGTATCAGCTGAAGCACTTCAGACGTCAGCGACGGAGCGGCGCGCGCCGAATTGGACTGGAACGCCACTAGGCTAGGTCTGCTTTCGGCCGCCCTCGCAACGTGCAGGTGTGCTATGGGCGATGGGCCCAGACCCCTTGGCGCTTAGGTTTAGACCGGCGTGCTGGCCTCTCTGTTGTGCCTAGGTGGGGCTGCGACGTGATGATCTTCCGCGGCCGGGCATGACCCAGGAAAGTGTGTCCGGCCAAACGGGATCAAGCGTGTTGGGGAATGTGGTGCACCCCTGCAGGGAAGTTAATCTATTCGAATAGCCGTGATCTTCGGTAACAGGACGACTTGGAGTTGTACCTTGACCTTATGACAACTAGAACCGGATACTTAATAAAACACACCCTTCCAAGTGCCAGATACAACCCGGTGATCGCTCTCTAACAGGGTGACGAGGGGAGGATCGCCGGGTAGGTTTATGCTATGCGATGCTACTTGGAGATGCTACTTGGAGATGCTACTTGAGGATGCTACTTGGAGGACTACAATCTACTCTCTCTATATGCTGCAAGACGGAGGCTATCAGAAGCGTAGTCTTCGACAGGATTAGCTATCCCCCTTTTATTCTGGAATTCTACAGTTCAGTCCACTGATATGGCCTCCTTACACATATACCCATGCATATGTAGTGTAGTTCCTTGCTTGCGAGTACTTTGGATGAGTACTCATGGTTGCTTTCTCCCCCCTTTTCCCCCTTTCCTTTCGTTCTGGTTGTCGCAACCAGATGCTGGAGTCCAGGAGCCAGACGCCACCGTCGACGGCGACCCCTACTACACTGGAGGTGCCTACTACTACGTGCTGCCCGCTGATGACGACCGGGAGTAGTTTAGGAGGATCCCAGGCAGGAGGCCTGCGCCTCTTTCGATCTGTATCCCAGTTTGTGCTAGCCATCTTATGGCAACTTGTTTAACTTATGTCTGTACTCAGATATTGTTGCTTCCGCTGACTCGTCTATGATCGAGCACTTGTATTCGAGCCCTCGAGGCCCCTGGCTTGTATTATGATGCTTGTATGACTTATTTTATTTGTAGAGTTGTGTTTTGATATCTTCCCGTGAGTCCCTGATCTTGATTGTACACATTTGCGTGCATGATTAGTGTACGATTGAATCGGGGGCGTCACAGTTCATCCACCACCGGTTTAAGGGCTGCTTCAGCATTTTCTGCTCTTTTGGTTAAACCGGCCTTCTCAGTGGCCCAATCAGACCGCTCTTTCTTGAAATTTTCTTTCAGCCGTTCAGCAGTGCTCAAAGCGCTGGTTAATTCTTGCTTGGCCTTATCTGTTTCAGCTTGCTGGGTCTTTAGGGCCTCCTGCAAATCGGCAATCCGGTCCTCCTTGATTTTAATCTCAGCCTGCATACAGATGGCATTTTAAAGCTTTACACAGGCGAGACAAGAAATTTAAGTATCAACCACATAACAAAGTTATATGCCTGATACTTGGGGGCTAATGTACCTTCAATTTTTTTGTATATTGCTTGATTACAAAGTCCCAAGCTCAATACAAGTATTCAACTTGGCACTTGGGGGCTAATGGCTATTTGATCAAGTCATGTTCTAAGGACAGCTTTTTATTTTTAGCCCCGGTTTGCTTATGCTAAACCGACCTTCGAGGGTTATGCCGACGGATTTCAAAAACTATATATATATATATATATATTCAGGATCAAGTCCCGGTTTGACCAAAGTCACAAACCGGCCCTTGGGGGCTACTGGGATGAATGCAATGGCAGAAAAGAAAGATGGAATTTACCTCAAATTTATCCCTCATCATTTTGACCAGACCAGCTTCACAGTCACGGCTAGTGTAAAGCCGGTTTAAATAGCCAGAGTGAAGATCTTGAGCATTCAGAGCGGCGTATGTTTCTAATTCAACATCCCATTTTCCTTTGTTCAAAGGGGAAGAATCCTCTTTGATGGTATGCCTGGTAAGGGTGGCAGGATTCCCGGGTTCAGAACAGCCTACGCCGGTAATCACAACATCATCATCTTTTGACTCGCCGGTTTGGTTTGGTGCGGCCGTTTTGTCAGCAGGAGTTTGGGATTTTTCAATCTGGACAGAGCTGGCAGGCGGATCAGCAGACGCTGGGGTATTAATAAGACCTTCTTCAGGGATAACGTCGTCTTGCAGAGGAGGATCATTGGGGATGTCTTCAGAAGTAAACATTTCATGATCCGGCGCTTGGTTATGTTCTGGGGCCACATTTTCTTCAGCTGCTCTATCCAGGCGGGCCTTCTTGCTTGGCTTCGGTTTAGCCCTGAAAGAAAAATAAAAATTAAGGAAAAGTGTAAACCATTGCGTAGTATACTGGAAGCATATGTTCGGTTTAACTTACCCAGCAACTGTTTTCAAAGGTGGTAGCTGGGTGGCCGATGATTCACCGGATGATGAATGAGAAGTGACCTGATAATCGGAGTCGGATGGATTAAGAGGTTGACGGAAGAAACCCGCTTTACGATTTAAATCAATAAAAAGGTCGGAGAGCTCGGAGCGGCGTTTTCGAACCGGACTGTTTGGTAAACCGGCAGAGATAACTACCTGGCCACTGTGCCGGGTTGTGCGGCGAGCTTCGTGTTGCTGGGTCTTCATAAGAAATTGGGAATCCAGATAAGCAAGAGGATGAGAAAATTTAATTTTTTGGTTTGCCCGGCGAAATTTTGGCAAAGGCAGGATTTCTGAATCAGAAGAGAGAATGGTTACCTCAACGAAACCCGCGTTGCTGGCTTCAGCGTCATCCTGGCAAGCATTATCATCAATAAGGCGTGTAAAAAGCAAGCCAAGTGAATCAAGTTCTACCTCAAGATCCGGATTACCCACATCATCGTCAATGGCTGGGTCAGATGAAGCGGTGGTTTTTCTCTTATGAGCTGGTTTCTTGATAACCTTGGTCTTGGGCCGGGTTGGCCGTCCTGCTTTCTCTGTTTTGTCTTGAGGAAGTTTCTTACTCCAAAACGGATTATCACCCTGGATCAGCAGTAATTAAACGTTGAACGTATAAAATAGTAAACCGGTTCAACAATAAAGCAATCAAAATATTACCGCTGGCGGTTTGTTGGTGGTGCAGTAAGGAAGCAGACCGGTTTGAGCACAGAGGTGCTCCGGTTCATTCAGCATCTTTTTCACAGATTCTGTGACTTCGTCCTCAGGAAGTTGGATTTTAGTGTGTCGGAGTGGGCCATCGACACTATCAGTATACTCACACATCAAATTTGGGCGCCGGCTTAGAGGCAAAATGCTCCATGATATCCAGCAGCGTGCAAGGTCTATTCCTGTTAAACCATTGGCCATGAAGGCCCGGAGCTTGGACAGTTGAGGAGCATATTTAATTCTCTCCTTGGCGCTTAGCCTTTGTGGAAAAGGGTGAGTGTTGCTGAGCCGTTCCGGACGGAAGCCAGGCAAGGGATTTTCATTGGCAGGAGATGTATCCTTGCAATAAAACCAAGTTACGTTCCATTCTTTGGGGTGCGTATGGAGTTTGACGTGAGGGTAGGTGATTTCTTTCCTCTTCTGAATGGCCATACCGCCCAGTTCGGTATTAGGGCCGTCAGTGAATTCAGTACGACGGTTCAGATGAAAGAGATCCCTAAATAACTCGACTGAAGGCTCCTCTTGAAGATATGCCTCAGAAAGTACTTGAAAATGACAAAGATTGGTGACGGAGTTGGGGCCGATATCCTGTGGACGGAGTTGAAAGTTGGCTAACACATCCCGATAAAATTTGGAGCCGGGCGGTTTGAAGCCCCGGGCCATATGATCTGTGAAGACCACGACCTCTCCTTCCTGGGGTGTAGGAGGACATTCATCTCCAGGAACCCTCCAATGAATCGTGTTTTTGCTATCCAAAGCGCCAATCAGGACTAGATTGTTCAGCTGTGATTCTGTGACACGGGAGGGAACCCGGTTGCACTCGTACACTTGTTTGGCCATGACGAGATCTACAAGAAATAAGTGATCCAGTTCAAGAACATGCCGGATGAAACGGTGTTGATCTAATTACGGTAAACCGGAGGCAGTACCCATAAACCGGTCTTCTACAACGCAGCATCAGATGGATTCTGGCGGTTCAACCAGGGGACTAATGACATATATACCGGTCTAGAAATTTTTTCTCTATGGTGAAGTTAAACCACCTGGCCTAAGCATCAGAAGCAATTGAAACTATGGATAACTGGTTATGCAGAAACAAGTTTCACAAAATTATGTTACAGCCGCGGATCTACAGCAAGCTCATAAAAACAGGAAATATTTCGAAGACTAAGGCGGAAACAGAAGTGAACCATCGAGCAGGTATGTGCAGGAGATTTATGAGCTTTGATGAGAAAAAGCAAGCGGATATTAAAGGGATCGCTATTAAGCACAGCAACAGTTCACAGATGCATTCAAGGACAGAGAACAGCCATGAACGCGCAATGAGCATAGCAAGAACATGGAACCCTAAGAACAGATCTAGGTTAAGAAGGAGAGAGGACTTGCCGGGAATGGAGAAGATGCGGGAAGACGCCGCAACACTCTGGTACGTTCAGGTTGATGCAGCGGCCCGAGACGAGGCAGAGGTCGACGATGGTGGCGGAGCTGCAAAGCCGGCGACGTGAGGAAGAAGAAGAAGAAGGGATGAAGGGGAAGAGAAAGGAAATGACCCTTCGGTTTTATTTATAAGGTAGCCGAGCTAGGTCAAATGCGCGAATCCAGGAGCTGTCATTAAGAGGGCGTTATGAATTTCATGATGACGTCATGCCGGTTTACAGTAACCAAAACTGATGACGTCATGCCGGTTTACAGCAGTTAAAAATAATGACGACATGGAGATTTGCCAATTAACAGAAGATATCCAAGACGCAAGATGGTGTGAAGGATTGACATGAACCAGTTCAAATCAATCTGGGGCCTAATGTTGGGGATATTACCACTAGGTATAAACCGGCTTACTTGGGCTGGGTTAACTTCATTAGTGGTGTAAACAGATGAAGGCCCAAGGCCTGTAGACGGTTAGAACATATAGCCGTAAACCGGCCGCATGTATGGCTTGTATTGTAAGTAAGGAATAGAAAGATAGCAACCGGAGTACGAGTATGATCCGGTTAGGACTCTGTGAACCGACGGGCGCCACCCATGTATATAAGGGGGCGACCCGGTGGCGGTTCAGGAGAGACAAATACAACTCGAGCCTAGGTGAAGCTTGTTTGCTCCCTAGCCATCGAGATCATATCAATTCCACCACAACTAGACGTAGGCTGTTACCTTCATCGAAGGGGCCGAACTAGTATAAAACCCTCGTGTCTTTGTGTCCGCTTTAACCCCTTCAAGTAAACTCGTAGCGATGGCTCCACGACTAAGTCCTTTTGCTAGGACACCTGCCGTGACAAATCCACGACACACTCTATGTGGGATTTCAACGGGGAAGACGACGCCACCCGTCACGGCCGCAGAGGGCCGAGCTCGGCAGCCGATCTGGCAAAGATCCTGTCCGGCTTGTACAAGGGGGAGGAGGAGGACTTTCTCCGCACGAATCCATTGAACGTATTCTCCATGAATAACCCTCGGATCTGGGTAAGCGGACGTTTATCTACCCGATCCATACTTCCAAAGTTAAGTATCTTACTTTGTGATTTCGGCGCAGGAGCTGCGCCGGGACGTGGAGGGCACGAAGCCTAACTCCACAGCCCGAGGATCCGTAACGATCCCTCGGTCAGACCTCCGAAGAGGATCCGGATATAAAGGTGGAGCTGATTGACGGGGTGTTCCACCAACTTAGCATGGATAATGCCCTAGTCGCCATTACGGCTGACTACCCCAGTTTGATTCCGGCCTCCCAGGTGACTACGACCGAGGTCTTGCCACCATCATTTGATCCGTGCTCTATTCTGACCATCCTATACTGATGGTGCATCGCATGAGATGCCTTTAAGGCGGGAAGCCGAACCTGCGGCGGCTGACCAGCAAGGGTCAGTTCGGCCCAGCAGGCGGAAGAGGAGTGCGACGCAAATCGAAACGTCGCCGCAACGGTCCGGTGCACCGTTGTTTTTAAGGGAAGGATCCCTATGAGGTATATTGACGCTCATAACTTTTTCCAGGAGAAAGAGCGCTCGCCGGACACTGTCCGGAGAGGTTGCCAATCAAGCCTCCGCCAGCCATGCTCCATCGCGTGGTCCGGAAGTGGAGGCGAACACAGGGCAGGAGCCGGATGCTCCCCCGACGGAGGATGCCGACAGGCTGTCCGCCACCCGGTCTGAGGTGGAGAGCGCCATGAATCACAGGCGTCGCCGGACAGTTCTTCGTGACGCGTGTTTCTCCCCGGAGGCGTTGAATGCCTTTGATGCGGGAAATGCGCACCTCCGTGCTGCTCAAGATGGTTTAACCAGAGCCACGGAGTAGTATGTGAAGGACATACGGGTAAGTAATTTTAATAGTTATATATGCTAGTAGCCCCCGAGACTTAAAATAGTTAAAATAACTGATTTAAGGATCATTTATTATGCAGGATCTTACGGAGAAGAATACCTACTTGTCCCAGGAGCTCCAAGAGTGCAAGGCCCAACTTGAGGCCGCACGAGCCACCACAGGGGGAGTCACAGATACCCCCGCTGGTAATACGTACTTCGAAAAGATAAGTAGTTAACAAAGTGCGTCGTGTGCGTAAATCTGACAATAATATTGCAGAGGGCACCGGACTAGATCCGAACAAGCAACAACTACTGCGTCAGCTAAAGGCCGGCGAGAGGGTGCTTACGAAGGTGCAGCAGGAGAGAAACAAGCTCCAAGATGCCCACACCCAGCTAGGAGAAGAGCTGTTTGGCTCCGTGAAGGAGAATCAGTGGCTTCGTCGCGACATTTATAGTAAGTGCTTGAGCAAATTCCTTTGAAAAGAAGAATTCGGCGAGGAAGTCGATTGACAAAAATGTGTCTTTAGGTGTGCTCACAGGTCGCCCTGCGGAGGAAATGCCTGGTTCAATGGGTGACCAACTTCTCGAGCTAGTTCGACTGCTCGAACGTGTTCGGCAGGCGATGAGTGGCGTCGTTCAGGCTTTATGGCCTTCCGTCTCCCTACCCGAGGGCCTTGGAGAGCTTGCCGAGAAGCTTCAGGGAGCACGGCGACGCCTCCGTCTGTGGAAAATATCGGCCTGCCGTCAAGGCGCCAGGGAGGCCTGGGCCATGGTGAAGACGCGGTACCCGAAGGCTGACCCAAACCACATGGCCGAGGTCGGACCTGCGGGGCCTGATGGGAAGGAGATCCCTGTGAGCTTGATGTACGGCCAAGTAGAACTGGCCGCGAAATATTCCCAACAGGACTGTAAATTAGACAGCCTGTTAGATGGGATTGAAGAGGAGTACAATCAGTCAGTTTGACGATGTAATTTGAAATGACATATAAAATGCCTTCTAGCCGGATTGTAGATCGTTTGTATTTGCGGACCTTTTCGCTTCAACCTCCGGACCCAACAGTTCGGAGTGTGTCCGAATACCCTTACGGTTATAGAAGAACTGGGGCATGCGTGGAGACAAGGCGTCGGGGTCATAATTGCTTTATCAGACAAGTGCCCAACTAGCTATGTTATATTACATGGTTAGTAAGAAACATCTTCCAGGGAGAATAGTTCCATTAAGGGTTCCTTTCCCTGGGAGGCATGCCCTAAAGTGCATGTCCGGACTGCAAAAATAGCAGAAAAAGCATCTGGAGGCAAATAAATAAGTAAGTAATAAATCATCTTTCAAGTCACCGACCGAATATTCTCTTAAGAACGCTAGCTTTCGGCTTCACCCAGTCTGAGGTACACATCTGGCTGATCCGGCAGTAACAATCGCAGAGGTGCTCCCTTTACCTCCTAGCCGAACAATCGGGAACATAGGGGTAAGCACAGGAGCCAGGCAACCCAGCTTGGCCAAAACTTAAGTCATATCGATGCATATAATGGTGAATAAAAGGTACATGCGGAAGTATGACACATGTGTTGGGCATGAAGCCCGTATAAATAAGCTTCTGTTAAAGAAGCCCCCAGGTATAACGAGTGCTAGGAGCACATCGAGTGTGTGCGAACAATGCGCAGATCAGCCTATCAAAGGTATTGAAAAAAAGAGTGGGAAGAAGGAGGGGGACAAGAGATAATGAAAATGTAAAAATGTGGACGGAGGAGTGAGACTGAGGGAGTCCCGGATTAGGGGGTGTCCGGATAGCCGGACTACCAGCATCGGGCGAACTATCATCGGCCGGACTATCATCATCGACCGAACTCCAAGACTATGAAGATACAAGATTGAAGACTTCGTCCCGTGTCCGGATGGGACTTTCCTTGGCGTGAAAGGCAAGCTTGGCGATACGGATACGTAGATCTCCTACTATTGTAACCGACTCTATGTAACCCTAGCCCTCTCCGGTGTCTATATAAACCGGATGGCTCTAGTCCGTAGGACACAACAACAACCATTACAATCATACCATAGGCTAGCTTCTAGGGTTTAGCCTCCTTGATCTCGTGGTAGATCCACTCTCGTAAACATCCACAATATCAATATCAATCAAGCAGGACGTAGGGTTTTACCTCCATCAAGAGGGCCCGAACCTGGGTAAAACATCATGTCCCTTGTCTCTTGTTACCATCTGCCTAGACGCACAGTTCGGGACCCCCTACCCGAGATCCGTCGGTTTTGACACCGACATTGGTGCTTTCATTGAGAATTCCTCTGTGCCGTCACCGATAGGAAGGATGCCTCCTCCCGTCTTCAAGGACGGTATTTTCGCCAAAGGAGCCTTGGCCACCAGCCAAACTATCCGGCTAGGTGGTTTTCTTATGACCGCCTGTCCGGCCACCGCTTCGACAATGACCTCTCAAGTCGTCAAAAGCAATCTTCACGTCAGCTCGGAATTCGCCGAGCGGCTGGATCCAATAGAGCTCTCGTCCGTAAACGAGCTCTTGGATCACATTGCCGCCCTGGGAGTCGCTACAGACTACAATCAGATTGGGCTTAAAACCGATCTGAGAGAGATTAACTCTCCCCAGGTCACCCACCATGTTGCAGTGGTAGAGGAACAATGCGGCGACTCTTCTCCTGTATTGAAAACTAGTCATGTCCGGGCTCCCGAACCCCCCATGCCGGATTCCCGCGGAGGGACGGACTTCGATCAAGCACTGGACTTAAAGTCAGGCATTGGGCCAGACTCGTTGGACAACGTCCAGCAATCCAAGCTTCCAAATTTGGAAACTTCTCGGCCCTCGAGCCTTGAGATGGGTAGGGTTCCAGACTTAATCCCACCCACCCGCCCAAACATATGCGATCTATCTCTAATACAGCAAGAGCCCGCTGAGACAGTACATCACTACTGGGCCAGATTCCTCCTGGTTATGGACAGGATAAAGGACTGCCGAGAGAAAAACGCAATCTCAATTTTTTGCAATAATTGCACGGACGAGGGAATCTTGAATGCCATCAGCCATCGTGAAATTACACGCTTCGCCGACCTGGCGTCCATAGTACGAAAGTACTGTGCGATGGAGAGTTTCCGGACAACCGAAAATAAGTTTTGGGACAATCCGGCCCTGAATACAACCCTAGTCCGCAACAAAAAGGTGCATTACACTCAGGCACCAGATACAAAAATCAAAAAGCAAATACCCCATAGAGGGCACGAAACCGTACTGGAGGGATGGCTTAGCGGACCCTGTAAAATTCACAGTACAGAAGGCGCCATCCCAACACATAGCCTTCGAGCATGTTGGATATTACGGCAGGCGGCCAAAAGTGGAAAGGAGCTTCTAGCCCCGGAAAACCACTCCAACAACATCGGTACGGTATCAACAGTCTTCGAGACTTTCGCATCAAATAATATGCGGAAATGAACAATCCGCAGCCTCGCCGAAGTCTACCAAGTAGCAACAACCAATCCATGGAGCGACACAGCCATCACCTTCAACGCCAGCGACGAACCTAAATTCCGAACAGCCCGAGCTCCAGCCGCACCGGTACTTAGTCCAATAGTGGACGGCTTTCGACTTACAAAAGTCCTCATGGATGGCGGCAGCGGATTAAACCTCATCTACGAGGAAACCCTTCAAAAAATGGAAATAGACTGGAGCCGCATTGAGCGAAGCAGCACAACCTTTAGAGGAATAATCCCTAGCCGGGAGGCGCGTTGCACAGGAAAATTCACACTCGATGTGGTATTCGGCTCGCCGGACAATTACGGATCCGGAGAAGTCACGTTCCAAGTGGCCCCGTTCAACAACGGATATCACGCTATATTAGGACGAGAGGCATTCACAATTTTTCAAGCCGTACCCCATTACGGGTACATGAAGCTAAAATGCCTGGGCCCGGCGGAATAATCACTCTCATTAGTGATCCGGACATAGCACTCCACGCCGAAAACAAGACAGCCGCATTAGCCTTAGAGGCACTATCCGAAGCCCTAGCGGCAGAGGAACTCACCGCGCTGCGCTCTACGGTGAATAGGGACGATGTGATACTCGATAAGATATCCAAGTCCACCTCCTTTAAACCAGCAGATGAAATAGTAAAATTCCAGGTCCACCCAACGAACCCGACAAAGACGGCCTCCATCGGGGCACAATTGAACCCTGATGTAGACGCCGCACTGCGAGAATTCCTTCGGGAAAATTGGGACATTTTTGCCTAGCACCCCTCGGATATGCCTGGAATCCCACGCATATTGGCAGAGCACAGCCTAAACATCCTAAAAGGATTCAAGCCAGTCAAACAGGCCCTTCGACGATTTTCCGAACCCAAAAGACAGGCAATGGGAGAAGAGATAGCCAAACTATTGGAAGCCGGATTCATCAGAGACATCAAACATCCGGATTGGCTAGCAAACCTGGTAATGGTACCAAAGAAGGACAAATCCTGGCACCTATGTGTCGATTTCAAAGACCTAAATAAAGCCTGCCCAAAGGATCCCTTCCCCCTCCCCCGCATCGACCAAATCATCGATGCCACCGCAGGGCACGATTCATTGTGCTTCCTGGATGCATACTCCGGCTATCATCAAATCAAGATGGCAGAAGCGGATCAAGCCGCAACGGCATTCATTACTCCATATGGACCATTCTGCTTCAACACGATGCCCTTCGGACTTAAAAATGCCGGCGCAACATATCAGCGCATGATTCAAACATGTCTGGCTACCCAGATCGGCAAAACAGTAGAGGCATACGTAGACGACGTAGTCGTCAAAACTGAACACGTCGAAACTCTACTAGACGACTTGAGGCTCACATTCGACAACCTCAGAGCATATGTCATCAAGCTGAATCCGGAAAAATGCGTTTTCGGTGTACCAGCTGGAAAGCTGCTGGGCTTCATCGTATCCGGTAGAGGAATTGAAGCAAACCCAGCCAAGATCCGAGCTCTGTCACAGCTAGATATCCCAAAATACCTCAAGCAAATACAAAAATTGACTGGATGCGTGGCGGCTCTAAGCCGCTTTATCTTCCGTCTAGGAGAAAAGGCATTTCCCCTCTATCGCCTCCTTAGGCGCACCGAACACTTCGAGTGGACGGATGCTGCCACCGCCGGACTCGAAGAAATAAAGGCCATATTGGCAACAAATCCGGTCCTGGCTGCGCCCAACCTGGGCGAACCAATGTTGTTATACATCGCAGCAACGCATCAAGTTGTAAGCGCGGTACTCGTCGTCGAACGAGAGACAGAAGGGCATAAATTCCCTCTTCAAAAACCAGTATACTACGTATCCACTGTGTTAACCCCCTGCAAGTCCCGTTACCCGCACTATCAGTAGATAGCATACGCGGTGTTCATGGCATCCCGGAAGCTCCGACACTACTTTCAAGAGTGTTCGATAACAGTGGCCTCTGAAGTACCACTTAACGACATTATAAACAACCGCGACGCGACGGGCAGGATTGCAAAATGGGCCATTGAGCTCTTACCATTTGATATAACTTACAAACCTCGGCGAGCCATAAAGTCACAAGTTTTGGCTGACTTTGTCGCTGAATGGACCGAAGCCGAACTCCCTAAAGAGTACGACGCATACTCCAATTGGATTATGCACTTCGACGGCTCTAAAATGTTAGCCGGATTGGGGGCTGGCGTCGTATTGACGTCCCCGACCGGGGACATAGTCCAATACGTACTTCAGATAATATACACGGACTCCAACAACGCAGCCGAATACGAGGCCCTTTTACATGGTCTCCGGATGGCAATCTCCATGGGCATTCAACGCCTAGAGGTGCGCGGGGATTCAAACCTCGCAATATCCCAAATAAACGGAGACTTTGACGCCAAAGATCCGAAAATGGCAGCATATCGCAACGCTGTCCTAAAAATGTCAGCCCGGTTTGAAGGACTTGAATTCCATCACGTAGCCCGGGATAATAACCAAGCAGCCGACGTACTGGCATGCATCGGCGCAAAACGCGACGCTGTCCCTCCTAACATCTTCCTGGAATGGCTCTTCAAGCCATCCGTACTATGGGAAGAGGAGTCCGGAAATAACAAATCGGAACAAGCCGCACCAACCGGCGATTCAGCCGATGACATAACACCTTCAGCCCACGACATAATGGCAGTAATTGCCCCGTGGACAGAACCATTCCTCGCCTACTTGCTTAGGCAGGAGCTTCCCGAAGACCAAAATGAGGCCCGCTGCATTGTCCGGCGATCTAAAGCCTACAAGGTCTATGAGGGAGAACTTTATAAGAAAAGCATGACCGGAGTCCTTCAAAGTGTATCTCCGAAGAGGAAGGGCGAAACCTCCTGGCTGAAATTCATGCCGGACTAGGCGGACACCACGCTGCAGCTCGGGCCCTTGTAGGAAAGGCATTCCGTACAAGATTTTATTGGCCGACGGCCCGAGCAGATGCTCAGGACTTAGTCCAAAGATGCGTCGGCTGTCAGCTCTTTGCTAATCAGAGCCATATGCCACCCACCGCCCTCAAAACTATACCCATTACCTGGCCGTTCGCGGTCTGGGGGCTTGACATGGTTGGACCACTTAAAGGGGGAACCCACAAGCAAAGGTACCTATTGGTCATGGTGGATAAATTCACCAAATGGATAGAGGCCAAGCCAGTTAAAATGGCAGAGTCCGGACCAGTGATAGACTTTATATCCGGGGTAGTACACCATTATGGTGTCCCCCACAGCATCATCACCGATAACGGCACGAACTTCACGGCCGATGAGGTTAAATCATGGTGCAAAAATATGGGCATCAAGCTCGATTACGCTTCAGTCTATCATCCTCAAACCAACGGTCAAGTGGAACGAGCAAATTGTCTAATAATGAGCGGCATCAAACCCAAACTAGTGCGCTCCCTTACAAAATCTGACATGCACTGGGTAGAGCAGCTCGACTCCGTACTCTGGGGGCTGCGGACAACGCCTAACCGTACTACCGGATTCACACCATTTTTTATGGTATACGGCGCAGAAGCAGTTTTGCCCTGCGACATAATTCATGACTCACCTCGAGTGCGCATGTACGAAGAAAGAGAAGCCAAGTTGGATCGGCAGGACAGCTTGGACACATTGGAGGAAGAACGCGACGTCGCCAAGGCTCGTTCCGCATTCTATCAGCAGCAGGCTCAAAGATACCAAAGCAGAGAAGTACGGGCCAAGACTTACAACGTTGGCGAACTGGTTCTACGCCTGCCGGACAAGAAAAAGGACAAGCTCAAGCCCAAATGGGAAGGCCCCTTCATCATCGATCAAGTCCTGACCGGCGGAGCGTACCGTCTACGAAATACATCGGATAACCGACTCGAGCCGAACCCATGGAACGCAGCCCACCTCCGAAGATTCTATGCCTAGCGCCGGACTAAGAGTTCGTCCCTTTCCCCCCGTCCAATTTTTTTTACTTCAGCTGCCTTTTGTTTATCTTTTTCTCCTCAACCCTATTCATCCAAGCCTTAAAGGGCTTACTTGCGCAACGTTCGCGCGCAATTGATGTGCCATCCGCACTCATTATACCTGGGGGCTTCTTTACCAGAAGCTTAATTATAAGGGCTTCATGCCCAGCACATGTGTCAAGCCTCCACATGTACCTTTTATTCACCATTATATGCATCGATATGACTTAAGTTTTGGCCAAGCTGGGTTGCCTGGCTCCTGTGCTTACCCCTACGTTCCCGATTGTTCGGCTAGGAGGTAAAGGGAGCACCTCTGCGATTGTTACTGCCGGGTCAGCCGGATGTGTACCTCAGACTGGGTGAAGCCGAAAGCTAGCGTTCTTAAGGGAATATTTGGTCGGTGACTTAAAAGATGATTTTTTATCCACTTATTTATCTGCCCCCAGATGTTTTTCTGCTTTTTTCGCAGTCCGGACATGCACTTTAGGGCATGCCACCCCCAGAGGAAAGGAACCCTTAACGGAACTATTCTCCCTGGAAGGTATTTCTTACTACCCATGTAATATAACATAACTAGTTGGGCACTTGTCTGATAAAGCACTAATGACCCCTACGCCTGGTCTCCACGCATACCCCGGTTGTTTCATAACCGAGAAGGTATTCGGACACACTCCGGACTCTAGGGTCCCGAGGTCGAAGTGAAAAGGTCGGCAAAGACAAACGATCTACAATCCGGCTAGAAGGCATTTTATATGTCATTTTATAATACATTGTCAAATCGACTGATTGTATTCTTCCTCAATCCCGTCTAATAGGTTGTCTAATTTACAGTCCTGTTGGGAAAATTTAGCGACCAGCTCTACTTGGCCGTATACTAAACTCACAGGGATCTCCTTCCCATTGGGCCCCACAGGTCCGACTTCGGCCATGTGGTTGGGATCCGCCTTCTTGTACCGCGTCTTTACCATGGCCCAGGCCTCCCTGGCACCTTGGCGGCAGGCCGAAATCTTCCATAAATGGAAACGCTGCCGCACTCCCTGAAGCTTCTCCGCAAGCTCCCCAAGACCCTCGGGTAAGGAGAAGGCTGGCCATAAAGCTTGGATGACGCCGCTCATTGCCTGCCGAACTCGTTCGATCAGTTGCAACAATTCGGGAAGTTGATCACCCGTTGATACGGGCATCTCCTCCGCAGGGCGACCTGTGAGCATACCTACAGACATATTCTGTCAAATTGACTTCCTCGCCGAACTCTTCTTTTCAAAGGAGTTCGCTCAAGCACTTACTATAGATGTCGCGACGAAGCCGCTGATTCTCCTTAACGGAGCCCGACAGCTCGGCCCGAACGCCTTTCAGCTCTTCTCCAAGCTGGGCATGGGCATCCTGGAGCTTGTTCCTTTCATGCTGCACCTTATGCAGCACCCTCTCATCGGCCTTTAGCTGGCGCAGAAGTTCTTGCCTGTCCGGATCTTGTCCGGCAGCACCTGCAACGTCATTTTTTAGACTTGCGCAAAGGCTAAACGCTACTTATCTTTCTAAAATAATGCGTTACCAGGAGAGGTCTCTGTGTTTCCTCCTGCGCCAGAGAGTGCGGCCTCAAGTTGGTCCTTGCACTCTTGCAGCTCCTGAGACAGTTTGGTATTCTTCTCGGTAAGATCCTACGTTTCATATGATCCTTAAATCAGTTAATATAACTACTTTAAGTCTCGGGGGCTACTGGCATATACAACTATTAAATTCTCTTACCCGTATGTCTTTTACATACTGCTCCGTGGCTCTGGTAAAACCATCTTGAGCAGCATGAAGGTGCGCGTCCCCCGCGTTAAAGGCATTCAATGCCTCGGGGGAGAAGCACGCGTCACGAAATACTGTCCGACGGCGCCTGTGATTCAGGGCACTCTCCACCTCAGACTTGGTGGCGGACAGTCTGTCGGCATCCTCCGTTGGAGAAACGTCCGGCTCGCGCCTTGCGCTCGCCTCCCCCTCCAGACCAGGTGCTGGAGCCTGGCTGGTAGAGGTTGGATTGGCAACCTCCACGCCCACAGTCCAGCGGACGCTTTTTTCCCTACAAAAGTCATGAGCACTCAAACGCTTCCTAGGAACGTTGCTCTAAATAATGAATTGTGAGCTACACCTTTGCGGCGACGTGTCAGTCCGCGCCGCGCTCCTCTTCCGCCTACTGGTCCGGACTGGCCTTTGTTGGCCAGCCACCGCGGGCTCGGCTTCTCGCCCTAGGGGCGCCTCCTGCACAGCGCCATCGTATACGGTGGTCAGAAATAAGCAAGGAAGGAATGACGGTGTCAGGACTTCGGTCGCAATCACCTGGGAAGCCGGATATAGTCCGGGATAGTCGGCCGTGATGGCGACTAAAGCATTGTCCATGCCGAGCTGGTGGAACACCCCATCGATTAGCTCCACCATTATGTCCGGATCCTCTTCGGAGGCCGGATCCCGGGATCTCTCTGGATCATCGGGTTGCGGAGCTGGACTTAGCATGTCCTCCACGATCCGGCGCAGCTCCTGCGTCGAAAGAAGAACACAATATAAGAAACTTAAGTTTCAAAAAGCATGGGTCGGGCACGCAGAGTGTTCGCTTACCCAAGGCCGGGGATTATTCATGGAGAACCCATTTAACGGGTTCGTCCGAAGGAATTCCTCCTTCTCCCCCCTATATAGGCCGGACAGGATCGTCACCAGATCTTCGACCGAATCCGGCCCTTTGCGGCCATGACGGGTGACATCGTCCTCCCCTTTGAAATCCCACATGGGGTGGCCCCTGTATTGTAGTGGCTGCACCCCCCGCATAATGCATGTCGCCATGACTCCAATCATGGTCAACTCGGCATGGGCCAGTAACCTTATTCGGCCCATCAAATAATGGACGCTCTTGTCTTCCTCCAGTTGGGGGCTCCGCGGACGCCAACTAAGGCGTTTCTTCAGAGGAGCATTGCTGAACTCCGGGAGGCCAATCCGAACAGGGTCCGGCAGCGGAGCGTCTTCTATATAAAACCATTCCGAAGGCCAGTCTTTGGACGCCTTCTTAGGGGTTCCGGATGGATATCCGGTCCCAGCAATGCGCCATATTTCGGCGCCGCCCACTTGATATATGGACCCCTCGTGAGAACAGGGTACAAGGCAGAACAACCTCTTCCACAGCACGAAATGGGGCTCGACGCCCAGGAATCGCTCGCAAAGAGCTACGTAACCCGCAATATGCAGGATTGAGGCGGGCGTGAGGTGATGAAGCTGGAGTCTGTAGAACTCCAGGAGCCCGCGGAGGAATGGATGTACAGGAAATCCGAGCCCCCTTATCAGATAGGGGACGAAGCATACCCGCTCCCCTTTGTTGGGATTTGGGGTAACCTCCGCTTGCTTCCCACCTTTGTAGGTGGCCAGCCCGGCTCGAACCGGAACCATAAAGGCCGGAGGGAGATATCCCCCCGCTTGGAGCTTCACCAGCTCGTTGTGCGGAACAGAGCATCTCCTCCAATCTCCTGGCAAAGGGCTGGGAGCGCGAGAAGAGGAGCCGCGTTGATGGTCCATGATGGAATGGATTCTTGGTCGAAAGCGCTCCGATGAGTATTCGCGGGAGGAAGATGGTGATTTGGATCTAGATTCTTGCCTCCCTTATAGGCAGATTATTCGCACAACTAGGGGGTAAAACATAAAAGACACCCTAGTTTTTCACATTTGTGCGACGCGTGGAAGAAGGCCATTATTGGGCGTGGAAGCCAAGACGCGCAACGTTGATGAGGAAGCCGGACATTGTTCGGCAGGTACGTAGAACTTGAAGGAGAACCCGCCTTGCAACGCCGAAGACTACACACATGCTGGACTTATCGTCATTGAAGCCTGGTTCGGGGGCTACTGAGGGAGTCCCGGATTAGGGGGTGTCCGGATAGCCGGACTACCAGCATCGGCCGAACTATCATCGGTCGGACCATCATCATCGATCAGACTCCAAGACTATGAAGATACAAGATTGAAGACTTCGTCCCGTGTCCGGATGGGACTTTCCTTGGCGTGGAAGGCAAGCTTGGCGATACGGATACGTAGATCTCCTACCATTGTAACCGACTCTATGTAACCCTAGCCCTCTCCGGTGTCTATATAAACCGGATGGCTCTAGTTCGTAGGACACAACAACAACCCTTACAATCATACCATAGGCTAGCTTCTAGGGTTTAGCCTCCTTGATCTCGTGGTAGATCCACTCTTGTAAACATCCACAATATCAATATCAATCAAGCAGGACGTAGGGTTTTACCTCCATCAAGAGGGCCCGAACCTGGGTAAAACATCGTGTCCCTTGTCTCCTGTTACCATCCGCCTAGACGCACAGTTCGGGACCCCCTACCCGAGATCCGCCGGTTTTGACACCGACAGAGACGAACTCTGAGTCCGGCGTTAGGCGTAGAATCTTCGGAGACGGGCTGTGTTCCATGGATTCGGCTCGAGTCGGTTGTCAGATGCGTTACGTAGACGGTATGCTCCGCCGTTCAGGACTTGGTCGATGATGAAGGGACCTTCCCACTTGGGCTTAAGTTTGTCCTTTTTCTTATCTGGCAGGCGTAGAACAAGTTCGCCAACATTGTAAGCTTTGGCCCGTACTTCTCTGCTTTGATATCTTCGAGCCTGCTGTTGATAAAATGCGGAACGAGCTTTTGCCACGTCCCGCTCCTCCTCTAAGGCGTCCAAACTGTCCTGCCGATCCAGCTCGGCTTCTCTTTCTTCGTACATGCGCACGTGAGGTGAGTCATGAATTATATCGCAGGGCAGAACTGCCTCTGCGCCGTACACCATAAAAAATGGTGTGAATCCGGTAGTTCGGTTTGGCGTGGTCCGCAGCCCCCAGAGTATGGAGTGGAGCTCCTCTACCCAGTGCGTGTTAGATTCCTTGAGGGACCGCACTAGTCTGGGTTTGATGCCGCTCATGATTAGACCATTTGCTCGCTCGACTTGACCGTTAGTTTGAGGGTGACAGACTGAAGCGTAGTCGAGCTTGATGCCCATGTTTTTGCACCAGAGTTTAACCTCGTCGGCCGTGAAATTCCTGCCGTTATCAGTGATGATGCTGTGGGGGACGCCAAAACAGTGTACTACCCCGGATATGAAGTCTATCACAGGTCCGGATTCTGTCGTTTTAACCGGCTTAGCTTCAATCCATTTGGGGAATTTGTCCACCATGACCAGTAAGTATTTGTGCTTGTGGGTTCCCCCTTTAAGGGGTCCAACCATGTCAAGCCCCCAGACCGCGAACGGCCAGGTGATGGGTATAGTTTTGAGGGCGGTGGGTGGCATGTGGCCTGATTAGCAAAGAGCTGGCAACCGACGCATCGTTGGACTAAGTCCTGGGCATCTGCCCGGGCTGTTGGCTAATAAAATCCTGTACGGAAGGGCTTGCCTACAAGGGCCCGGGCTGCGGCGTGGTGCCCGCCGAGTCCGGCGTGAATTTCAGCCAGGAGATTTCACCCCTCCTCTTCAGAGATACACCATTGAAGGACTCCGGTTGTGCTTTTCTTATAAAGTTCTCCCTCATGGACCTTATAGGCTTTAGATCGCCGAACTATGCAGCGGGCCTCGTTTTGGTCTTTGGGAAGTTCCTGCCTAATTAAGTAGGCTAGGAATGGTTCCGTCCACGGGGCAATTACTGCCATTATTTCGTGGGCTGAAGGTGTTATTTCATTGGCTGAGCCGCCGATCGTGTCAGAATTGTCTGAGTTAGGTGATGCAGCTAGCTCCGGATTGTTATTTCCGGACTCCTCTTCCCATAATCCGGATGGCCTAAAGAGCCGTTCCAGGAAGATGTTTGGAGGGACGGCGTCACGTTTTGTGCCGATGCGTGCTAACACGTCTGCTGCTTGGTTATTATCCCGGGCTACATGATGGAATTCGAGTCCTTCGAACCGAGCTGACATTTTTAGGACGGCGTTGCGGTAAGCTACCATTTTCGGATCTTTGGCATCAAAGTCTCCATTTACTTGGGATATTGCGAGGTTTGAATCCCCGCGCACCTCTAGGCGTTGAATGCCCATGGAGATTGCCATCCGGAGGCCGTGTAGAAGGGCCTCGTATTCGGCTGCGTTGTTGGAGTCCATGTACATTATTTGAAGTACGTATTGGACTGTGTCTCCAGTTGGGGACGTCAAGACGACGCCAGCCCCCAAGCCAGCCAACATTTTGGATCCGTTGAAATGCATGATCCAATTGGAGTACGCGTCGTACTCTTTAGGGAGTTCGGCTTCGGTCCATTTGGCGACGAAGTCAGCCAGGACTTGCGACTTTATAGCTCGCCGTGGTTTGTAGGTTATGTCAAATGGTAAGAGCTCAATGGCCCATTTTGCAATCCTGCCTGTTGCATCGCGATTGTTTATAATATCGTTGAGAGGTACTTTGAAGGCCACCATTATAGAACACTCTTGAAAGTAGTGTCGCAGCTTCAGGGATGCCATGAACATCGCATACGCTATCTTTTGATAATGTGGGTACCGGGACTTGCATGGAGTTAAGACAGTGGATACGTAGTACACTGGTTTTTGAAGAGGGAATCTGTGCCCTTCAGTTTCTCGTTCGACGACGAGTACCGCGCTGACAACTTGATGTGTTGCTGCGATATATAACAACATAGGTTCGCCTAGGTTGGGCGCGGCCAGGACCGGATTTTTTGCCAGTATGGCCTTGATTTCTTCGAGTCCGGCCGTGGCGGCATCTGTCCATTCGAAGTGTTCGGTGCGCCGGAGGAGGCGATAGAGGGGCAGAGCCTTTTCTCCCAAATGGGAGATGAAGCGGCTTAGAGCCGCTACGCACCTAGTTAGTTTTTGTATTTGCTTGAGGTCTTTTGGGATATCCAATTGTGGCAGAGCTCGGATCTTGGTTGGGTTTGCTTCAATTCCTCTAGCGGATACAATGAAGCCCAAAAGCTTTCCGGCTGGTACTCCAAAGACACACTTTTTAGGGTTGAGCTTAATGTCATATGCTCGGAGGTTGTCAAATGTCACCCTCAAGTCGTCTACTAGAGTTTCGATGTGTTTGGTCTTGACGACCACATCGTCTACGTATGCCTCTACTGTTTTGCCTATCTGGGTAGCCAGACATGTCTGAATCATGCGCTGATATGTTGCGCCGGCGTTTTTGAGTCCGAAGGGCATTGTGTTGAAGCAGAATGGCCCATATGGAGTAATGAATGTCGTTGCAGCCTGGTCTTTTTCCTCCATCTTGATTTGATGGTATCCGGAGTATGCATCGAGGAAGCACAATGAATCGTGCCCTACGGTAGCATCGATGATTTGGTCGATGCGAGGGAGAGGGAAAGGGTCCTTTGGACAGGCCTTGTTAAGGTCTTTGAAATCGACGTAGAGGCGCCAGGATTTGTCCTTTTTTGGTACCATTACCAGGTTGGCTAGCCAGTTCGGATGTTTGATATCTCTGATGAATCCGGCTTCTAAGAGTTTGGCTAGATCCTCTCCCATTGACTGACTTTTAGGTTCGGAAAATCGCCGAAGAGCTTGTTTGACTGGCTTGAATGCTTTTAGGATATTTAGGCTGTGCTCTGCCAGCCTGCGTGGGATTCCTGGCATGTCTGAAGGGTGCCAGGCAAAAATGTCCCAATTTTCCCGAAGGAATTCTCGTAGTGCGGCTTCTACATCAGGATTTAATTGTGCCCCAATGGATGCCGTCTTTGTGGGATCCGTTGGATGGACCTGAAATTTGACTGTTTCGTCTGCTGGTTTAAAAGAGGTGGATTTGGGCCTTTTATCGAGTATCACATTGTCCCTATCCACCGTGGAGCGCAGCGCAGTTAATTCCTCTACCGCTAGGGCTTCGGATAATGCCTCTAGGGCCAGTGCGCCTGTCTTATTTTCAGCGCGGAGTGCTGTATCTGGATCACTGGCGAGAGTGATTATTCCATTGGGTCCAGGCATTTTGAGCTTCATGTACCCGTAATGGGGTATAGCTTGGAAGATTGTGAATGCCTCTCGCCCTAACAAAGCGTGATATCCGCTGCCGAATGGGGCCACTTGGAACGTGACCTCTTCGGACCTATAATTGTCCGGCGAGCCGGACACTACATCTAGTGTGATTTTTCCTGTGCAGCGTACTTCTAGACTAGGGATTATTCCCCTGAAGGTTGTGCTGCTTCACTCAATGCGGCTCCAGTCAATTTCCATTTTTTGAAGGGTGTCCTCGTAGATGAGGTTTAATCCGCTGCCGCCATCCATGAGTACCTTGGTAAGACGAAAGCCGTCCACTATCGGACTGAGGACCAATGCGGCTGGTGCTCTAGTTGTTCGGAATTTAGGTTCATCGCTGGCATTGAAGGTGATAGCCGCGTCGCTCCATGGATTTGTTGTTGCTACTTGGTAGACCTCGGCAAGACAGCGGATTGTTCGTTTCCGCATGTTATTTGATGCGAAAGTCTTGAAGACTGTTAATATCGTACTGGTGCTGCTGGGCTAGTTGCCCGGGGCTAAAAAGCCTTCGCCACTTTTGGCCACCTGCCATAATATCCAACATGCTCGAAGGCTATGTGTTGGAGTAGCGCCCTCCGTACTGTGGATTTTGCAGGGTCCGTTGAGCCATCCCTCCAGTACGGTTCCGTACCCTTTATGGGGTTTTTGCTTTTTGGTTTTTAACCCGGGTGCTTGGGTATGACGCACCCTTTTGTTTCGGACTGGGGTTGTATTCAGGGCCGGATTGTCCCAAAACCTAGTTTCGGTTTTCCAGGCACTTTCCATCGTGCAGAATTTTTGTACAATGGTTGCTAGGTCGGCGAAGCGTGTAACTTCGCGATGACTGATGGCGTTTATGATTCCCTTGTCCGTGCAATTGTTGCAGAAGATTGAAATCGCGCTTTCTTCACGGCAGTCCTTTATCCTGTCCATAATCAGGAGGAATCTGGCCCAGTAATGATGTACTGTTTCGTCGGGCTCTTGCCGTATTTGAGATAGATCGCTTATGTTTGGGTGGGCGGGTGGAATCAAGTCCGGAGCCCCGCCCAATCTGAGGCTCAGAGGCCAAGAAGCTTCCAGATTCGGAAGCTTGGTTTGCTGGACGCTTTCCAACGAATCTGGTCCGATGCCTGACTTTAGGTTCAGTATTTGATTAGCGTCCGTCCCTCCGCGGGAATCCGGCGTGGAGGGATTGGGAATCCGGACATAGTTGGTTTTTAACATAGAAGAAGAGTCGCCGCATTGTTCCTCTACCACGACAACGTGGTGGGTAACCTGGGGAGAGTTAATTTCTCTCAGATCGGTTTTAAGCCGAATCTGATCGTAGTCAGTAGCGACCCCCAGGGCGGCGATGTGATCCAAGAGCTCGTTTACGGAGGAGAGCTCAATCGGATCTGGCTGCTCGGCGAATTCCGAGCTGACGTGAAGATCGCTTTTAATGACCTGAGAGGTCATTGTCGGAGCGGTGGCCGAACATGCGGTCATAAGAAAACCGCCTAGCCGGATAGTCTGGCCGGCGGCCAAAGCTCCCTTGATGACGGTGTCGTCTTTGAAGACGGGAAAAGGCATCCTTCCTGATGGTGACGGCACAGAGGAACTCTCAATGAAAGCACCAATGTCGGTGTCAAAACCGGCGGATCTCGGGTAGGGGGTCCCGAACTGTGCGTCTAGGCGGATGGTAATAGGAGACAAGGGACACGATGTTTTACCCAGGTTCGGGCCCTCTTGATGGAGGTAAAACCCTACGTCCTGCTTGATTAATATTGATGATGTGTGTTACAAGAGTGGATCTACCACGAGATCAAGGAGGCTAAACCCTAGAAGCTAGCCTATGGTATGATTGTCGTTCGTCCTATGGATTAAAGCCATCCGGTTTATATAGACACCGGAGAGGGCTAGGGTTATACAGAGTCGGTTACAATGGTAGGAGATCTACATATCCGTATCGCGAAGCTTGCCTTCCACGCCAAGGAAAGTCCCATCTGGACACGGGACGGAGTCTTCAATCTTGTATCTTCATAGTCTTGGAGTCCGGCCGATGATGATAGTTCGGCTATCCGGACACCCCCTAGTCCGGGACTCCCTCATGATCCCTTACTAAAATTTCAAGGTATAAGTGTTCTCCCCAAGTATGCTCCGTTGCGAAAGTTCTTCGTGCTGAGACACCACGTGATGATCGGGTGTGATAAGCTATACGTTCAAATACAACGGGTGCAGGCCAGTTTTGCACATGCGGGATACTCGGGTTAAACTTGACGACTCTAGCATATACAGATATGGCCTTGGAACACTGGAGACCGGAAGGTCAAATGTGAATCATATAGTGGATATGATCAACGTAGAGATGTTCACCATTGAAGACTACTCCATCTCACGTGATGATCGGACATGGTTTAGTTGATTTTGATCACATATCATTTAGATGACTTGAGGGATGTCTATCTAAGTGGTAGTTCTTAAGTAATATGATTAATTGAACTTAATTTATCATGAACTTAGTCCTGATAGTATTTGCAAATTATGTTGTAGATCAATAGCTTGCGTTGTAGCTCCCCTATGTTTTTTTTTGATATGTTCCTAGAGAAAACTAAGTTGAAAGATGATAGTAGCTATGATGTGGACTGGGTCCGTGATCTGAGGTTTATCCTCAATGCTACACAGAAGAATTATGTCCTTCATGCACCGCTAAGTGATAGACCTATTGCAGGAGCGGATGCAGATGTTATGAATGTTTGGCTAGCTCAATATGATGACTACTTGATAGTTTAGTGCACCATGCTTTACGGTTTAGAACCAGGACTTCAAAAACATTTTGAATGCCACGGAGCATATGAGATGTTCCAAGAGTTGAAATTGGTACTTCAGACTCATGCCCGTGTCGAGACATATGAGACCTCCGACAAGTACTTCGCCTAAAAGATGAAGGAGAATAGCTCAGCTAGTGAGCATGTGCTCAGAATGTCTGGGTACTACAATCTCTTGAATCAAGTGGGAGTTAATCTTCCAGATAAGATAGAGATTGACAGAGTTCTCTAGTCACCATCACCAAGTTACTGGAACTTCGTGATGAACTATAATATGCAAGGGATGAAGAAAGCGATTCTCGAGCTCTTCGTGATGCTGAAATCAACGAAGGTAGAAATCAAGAAAAAGCATCAAGTGTTGATGATTAAACAAGACCACTAGTTTCAAGAAAAGGGCAAAGGGAAAGAAAGAGAACTTCAAGAAGAATGGCAAGCAAGTTGTTACTCCCATGAAGAAGCCCAAAGCTGGACCTAAGCCTGAAACTGAGTGCTTCTACTACAAAGGAAATGGTCACTGGAAGCGAAACTACCCCAAATATCTGGCGGATAAGAAGGATGGCAAAGTGACCAAAGGTATATTTGATATACATGTTATTGATGTGTACCTTACTAGTGCTCGTAGTAGCCCCTGGGTATTTGACACCTGTTCGGTTTCTAAGATTAGTAAATCGAAACAGGGACTAGTTGAGGGTGAAGTGACAATGTGTGTTGGAAGTGGTTCCAAGATTGATATGATCATCATCGCACACTCCCTATACTTTCGGGGTTAGTGTTGAACCTAAATAAATGTTATTTGGTGTTTACATTTAGCATGAATATGATTAGATCATGTTTATTACAATACAGTTATTCATTTAGAACGGATAATAATTGTTATTTTGTTTACATGAATATAACCTTCTATGGTCATACACCCAATGTTAATGGTTTATTGAATCTTGATCATAGTGATACACATATTCATAATATTGATGCCGAAAGATGCAAAGTTGCTAATGATAGTGCAACTCATTTGTGGCACTGTCGTTTGGGTCATATCGGTGTAAAGCGCATGAAGATACTCCATGCAGATGGACTTTTGGAATCACTTGATTATGAATCATTTGATACTTGCGAACCGTGCCTTATGGGCAAGATGACTAAAACTTCGTTCTCCGGAACAATGAAACGAGCTAATGACTTATTGGAAATAATACATACCGATGTATGCGGTCCGCGACTTATAGCAGGTATCATTATTTTCTGACCTTGACAGATGATTTGAGCAGATATGGGTATATCTACTTAATTTAACACAAGTCTGAAACATTTGAAAAGTTCAAAGAATTTCAGATTGAAGAGGAGAATCATCGTAACAAGAAAATAGAGTTTCTATGATCTGATTGTGGAGGAGAATATTTGAGTTACGAGTTTGGCCTTCATTTAAAACAATGTGGAATAGTTTCACAGCTCACGCCACCTGGAACACCACAACGTAATGGTGTGTCCGAACGTAGTAACCGCACTTTATTAGATATGGTGCGATCTATGATGTCTCTTACCGATTTACCACTATTGTTTTTGGGTTATGCATTAGAGACAGATGCATTCACATTAAACAGGGCACCGTCAAAATCCGTTGAGATGACACTGTTGAATTGTCGTTTCGCAACAAACCTAAGTTGCCGTTTCTTAAAGTTTGGGGATGCGATGCTTATGTCAAAAGGCTTCAGTCTAATAAGCTCGAACCCAAATCGAAGAAGTGCGTCTTCATAGGATACCCTAAGGAAACAACTGGGTACACCTTTACCACAAGTACGAAGGCAAGATCTTTGTTGCTAAGAATGGAACCTTCTAGAGAAGGAGTTTCTCTCAAAACAAGTGAGTGGGAGGAAAGTAGACCTGGATGAGGTAGTTGTACCTTATCTCAATTTGGAAAGTAGCTCATCCGAGAAATCTGTTCTTGTGATGCCTACACCGACTATAGAGGAAGTTAATGATAATGATCATGAAACTTCAGATCAAGTTGCTACAGAACCTCGTAGGTCATCCAGAGCATGATCCGCACCAGAGTGGTACGGTAATCATGTTCTCGAAGTCATGTTACTTGACCATGATGAAACTGCGAACTATGAAGAAGCTATGGTGAGCCCAGATTCTGATAAACGGCTTGAGGCCATGAAATCTGAGATAGGATCCATGTATGAGAACAAAGTGTGGATTTTGGTGGATCTGCCCGGTGATCGGCGACTGTGGGAGTCTTGGACTAGAGGGTCCTCGGGCATCCGGTCTATTGATGTGGGCCGGACTGATGGGCCGTCTAGATACAAGATAGAAGATTACCTCTCATGTCCGGTGGGGACTCTCACATGCGTGGATGGCAAGTATAGGTGTCCGGATATATTGTTCCTTTCTGTAAACCCGACTTTGTACAACCCTAAGCCCCTCCGGTGTCTATATAAACCGGTAGGGTTAGATCGGAGGCAAGATCACAACATTGCTAGGCTAGCTATCTAGGGTTGGCCGAATCGATCTTGAGGTAGATCAACTCTTGTAACTCCTATTCCCTCGAATATAATGAAGTAGGAGTAGGGTTTTACCTCCATTAAGAGGGCCCGAACTATGTCCCTTCTCCATAGTTACCATTGATCCTCAGACGCACGGCTTGGGCCCCCTTACCCGAGATCTACCGATTTTGACACCAACATTGGTGCTTTCATTGAGAGCTCCGTTGTATCATCGACAGAAGGATTGATGTCTCATCTCTTCATCAACAACGACACTGCATCCAGGGAGACCTTTCTTCCTGGACAGGTTTTTGTGTTCGGTGGCTTTGTGCTTCGTGCCAACTCGATTAGCCTCCTCAAGTAGGTTGATAGTTATGCCCCCGGCCACCAAATCAGGTTTGGAAACCTGAACTACGTTGTTGGCATCCGAGGAGACCTAGTCTTTGACGGGTTTGCGGCCTCTGCCGCCACTGCATGTCCCCGCCAAGAAGACTCTTTGGATCCCTTGTTAGATCCTATCTAGGGGTCAACTCCCATACCCACCTCGGCCTTAGATCCAAGGCAGATTTCATCGTCCGAAGACAGGAACTTGAGCCCCGCCGGACTTCTTCCCCTTACGGGACTCCTGACCGAAAACCCAGATGCAATCTTAGACTTGGCTCTAGGCAACCACCCCAAACTGCTGAGGTCTGCACTCAGCGGGCTCGATCAGGCGTCTCATGCCGAACTCAGCTCGGCGGATCCACAGTTTTTGGTCCCACTTCCACTCTTAGATGAAGCATTGGGACTGATGCAGTCTCTCGCCATCACGGAGGCTTTACCTCAACTATACCCAGCTCGGACTGGGGGCTGAGAGCGGGGAATTTTATGCCCCACCCACCACCCACTTGATAGCCATTGTCGAAGACTTAACCGACATGTTGGACTATGCGTCCGAAGACATCGACGGCATGAACGATGATGCCGACGCCGAACCAAGCTAGGTCCCACCCATTACGGGGCGTTGGACGGCCACCTCAACCTATGATGTGTACATGGTGGATACTCCAAAGAACACCGAGGATAACCCGAGCCTAGATGAGGACAAACCCATCGATAAACCACCAAAGCGCCGACGTCAGCGGCGCTGCTCACGATCGCGTCGGGCGAAGGATAGTAATACCGGCACCGGAGACAACGAGACTCCAGATGATACCGAAGATCCCGAATACCCCGTTGAACCCATGTCCGAACAGGATGAAAGGGAAGAGGGTGAATACAGCCCTGGACACATTGACAACAAAGATGCGGAGGACAACAACTACATGCTAGAATGTGGAGAGGAGGTTAGCCTCGGTGACAAAGACTTCATTGTCCCCGAAGAACCCCTCGACCAAGAACGCTTTAAGCGACAACTCATTGCTACATCCCCGAGCCTGAAGAGAAAGTAGCAGCAGCTGAAAGAAGAGCAGGACACATTGAATGAAAGGTGGACTAAGGTCCTGACCGCTGAGGAATACGGCCAAGAGCGACCTGTCAAAAGTTACCCTAGGCGCAAGCTGTCGTTGTGAAATCCGGCATATCTCATAGTAGGGGTCCTAAGCTAGGCGTCTTGGAGCGATGGTGACATGGACACAGGATTTTACCCAGGTTCGGGCTCTCTCAAATAGATAATACCCTACATCCTGCTTTTGATTGTATTCATATGGGTGTAGTACAGAGTACATGTATCTACCACGAGATTGTTCTAATGATTATTAGATGATCTATTGACTAGCCTGGCCTCGGTTTATATAACACACCGGAGGCCTAGGGTTTCAAGGAGTCCTCGTCTTGTGCGCCAAGTCTTGTGGAAACTCCTTGTATGCGGCATGGGCTGCCCGAAGTGGGCCATGAGTGAACCGCCATGGGGGTCCTCGGCCCGATCCATCCGGTCGGGAGATGATGTGGTGAGTACCCCCTAGTCAAGGACACTGTCACAAGCTGCTGCCTCAATTCGACGACGAAGTCCTTGAACCAATACCGTTGAAATACAATCAGGCAGATCAACCAGACCAACCACCACGTGGACGGGACAAAGCGGCATATCAAGCCGAACACCAACCCGCACCCCCTCGCCGAAGAGGCAGGGAGATGGTAGCCGTGGGATATACTACGACTTGCAACATGACCTAGCCAATAAAGCTGGTCAAACCTGATCAATCTACGGATCAAGGGGCCGTGCCCCGGCGCGAGACAATGGCTATGAAGCCTGGCGCGATGAGTGTTACTATGTTCGGGATCAGAACCGAACTCAGATGTCAGCCGATCTCCGCCGTGACATTGCGCGATATAGAGGGGCCGCACGCCCCCCTATGCTTCACCGATGAGGTCATGGAGCATCAATTTTTGGAGGGGTTTAAACCCGTAAACATCGAACAATATGATGGAACGACAGATCCGGCCGTCTGGATTGAAGATTTCCTTCTCCACATTCATATGGCTCGAGGAGATGATCTCCACGCCATTAAATATCTCCCTCTAAAGCTGAAAGGACCAGTACGGCATTGGCTAAACAACCTCCCAGAAAACTCCATTGGGACCTGGGAAGACTTGGAAGATGCTTTTAGGGCTAACTTTCAGGGCACCTATGTCCGGCCACCGAATGCTGACGACTTGAACCAAATAATTCATCAGCCTGGTGAATCAGCTCGCAAGCGTTGGAATCGGTTCTTAACTAAGAACCAGATTGTAGACTGTCCGGACACCGAAGCCTTAGCGGCCTTTAATTACAGTGTCCGTGACGAATGGCTCGCCCGACACCTTGGGTAGGAAAAGCCGAAGACCATGGCAGCCTTAACGGCACTCATGACCCGCTTCTGTGCGGGCGAAGACAGATGGTTGGCTCGTAGAAGCAACATCTCGGGTGACCCCGGCACCTCTGGGGTGCGGGATGGCAATGGTAAACCTCGCCGCAATAAAAACAAACGTCAAAACAACAACGACAACGACGCAGATGATACGACAATCAATGTCAGATTCAACGTCCTAAGTCCGGTCAGCGGAAGAAACCTTTCAAAGGCAACAAAGACGGGCCATCTAGTTTAGATAAAATCCTTGAGAGGCCCTGCCAGATTCATGGCACACCCGATAAGCCTATAAATCATACCAACAGGAACTGTTGGGTTTTCAAACAGGCGTGTAAGTTAAATACCGAACATAAGGGGAAAGGGCCCCCAAGCGAAGACGATGATGAACCCCATCAGCCGAACACCGGGGGTCAGAAACAATTTCCCCTTGAGGTGAAGACAGTGAACATGATATATGTCGGTCATATCCCCAAAAGGGAGCGCAAACGCGCATTAAGGGACGTCTATGCCATAGAGCCTGTCGGTCCCAAGTATAACCCATGGTCAGCCTGTCCGATCACTTTTAACTGTAGGGACCACCCCACTAGTATCCGTCACAGGGGTTCGGCCGCCCTGGCTCTTGATCCAATCATTGACAGATACCACCTCACTAGAGTCCTTATGGACGGAGGGAGCAGTCTCAACATGATCTATCAAGATATTGTCCGTAAGATGGGGATCGACCCATCACGAATCAAGCCTAGCAACACTACCTTGAAAGGTGTGATACTTGGAGTGGAGGCCCGATGCACAGAATCAATTACACTGGAGGTAGTATTCGGCTCCCCAGATAACTTCTGCAGCGAGGAGTTAATCTTCGACATCGTCCCTTCCCCCAACGGCTACCATGCACTTCTCGGACAAACTGCCTTCACCCGGTTTAATGCAGTCCCGCACTATGCTTACTTGAAGCTCAAAATGCCTGGAGCTCGTGGCGTTATTATAGTCAATGGTAATATGGAGCACTCACTCCGTACTGAAGAGCACACCACGGCCCTTGCAGCCAAAGTGTATAAAGGCCTTCTCAAGCCAACAGTTCACCGGCCAATAAAGCCAACAACGCATCCAAGCGAGTCCGGTCCACGCATAATAGCGATAAATCAACGGATCCGGACATCGATTAGCAGTTCGGCCTCCACCGACCGCCCTACCAGGTTGCGGCTTATGTACCGTGCGTACATAATTACGCACTAAAAATACCTTGGGCGGCGCCGGAGGCACACTGCAGAATAGGTCCACTACACGGCTTGACCATAATTGGACCGCATATATCCTTTCCCTTTTAACCCGGGTTCATCGAGAGCCCTACTTGCAGGATGGTTGTCGCAGGAGATCCTTTTAAGGCTGGCGCGTTTTGAACCATCAAATACTCCTCTTAAAGGACTCACTACTAAGGAGAAAAGGCGCAGACGTGCAGCAGGGCATCATCGGAATTTCTTTTCCGAGCTATGACTTTTAGGCCATGTGTTAGACTTTCCCTTATGTAAAATCTTTCCTTTTTTCCCTTGAGCGCGTAATATGACCTTAACATTGAACGACATTGCCTGTCATCGACATATCAATAAAGATATCACCTTCTTGATTGGGTTTTTGGTTTTTTCCCTGATCATCTGCGCTCCCCCTTATGTTCGACTGACATACGTGGTTTGACACGATCTTCATACTAGGGGCTGTATTTGACCCCGCAAAATTTCTAAAGTCCGAATACCCATAGGGAACTCTTCGGCGTCCTGGATATGGCATTATATGCATCGGCTCCGAACCATGTATTTGGTCTATAGTTGGGTTGCCCGACTCCTGTGTTTGCCACTTTACGTTCCGCAAGTTCGGGTAAGGTAGTAAAGGGAGAACTACTGTGATTGCATTTCCGGATCGTCCGGTCAAGTAGCTCAGTAGAGAAAGCCGAAAAATGACTATCATGATAAGCGAGAGCGGGTTAGCGATCCGGCGACTTCGTGTTATACTATGAATCGTTCCCGCTTTATGATGTGTCATACGAGGGGCTGGGTTTTTGACCAGCCGCGTTGCAAAGGCGCCGTACTCCGGATTGCCGATCATGCAACGAGGGGCTAGTACTTAGCGCCACCAATGGACTCTTATGGCTAAGTGAAAGTGCTAAAGCCGCATAGTCTGATTGCCTAGTTCACTCCGCAAGACGCCTCCTACATCGGACCAAGACATTGGATTAAGTGTTGTCATGCGTTCCCAAACACCCCTGTAATATTTACGTGGGGGCTGAAGCCGACGACTGGTAAACTTTTAGACATATAAATAGCCAAATAGGAGGATAAACTAATAATAAAGCATAATCATAAATATCATACACCATGAGTTCATTACAAACCGGACTCAACTACTCAAAGTTGACGTTCTTCGAACACTGGCCCTCCACAATGCAGGCTCCCTCGAGGACCTCATCAAAGTACTTCTCCGGCCACCGGTGCTCCTTCCCTTCAGGTGGCCCTGCGGTAGCAATTTCGGTGGCCTTCATCTTTGCCCACTGCACCTTGAAACTTGCAAAGGCCATCCAGGCACCTTCAATGCAGGACGATCGCTTGAGGGCATCGATCCGAGGAAGCGCCTACACTAGCCTCTTCATGAGTCTGAAGTGACTATTAGAGATGGAGTCGGCCAGCCGCAAGCGGACTATAACATCCTTCATGGCCAGCCCGGCCACCCTATGCAGCTCGGACAGCTGCTTCTGCTGGTCGCTTAGGGGCACGAGAAGTTCCGACGCAAGGTACTCTAACCAGAATAACTTCTCCGTTGAGCTCCCCTCTTCGGCTCGTAAGAATGCAGCGGCATCCGCAATACTCCCCGGTAGATCAGCGAAGGCGCCTGGAGAACTCCAAACTCTGCTCAGTAAATTATATCTCTTACTACTATATCTACTCTGCATGATAAAGGCCTTACCAGCCGCAATCTGCTTCGCCTCTTGTATCTCCTGGCGAGCGCCCTGGGCATCAAGCCGGGCCTCCTTTAGGTTCTCAAGAGCTTTGGTGAGTTCGGAGTCCTCCTCCAAACTCTTCTGCTCCAAGGACTCGCACCTTGCGATGGTGTCCTTGAGCTCCTGCTCTACTTCCCCCACCCACACCTCGTGTTTTCGGCGGGTGGTTCGCTCTTCCTCTAGAGCCTTGGCCGCCTTGTCCGTGGCCACCTTGCTCGCCTCTGCCTCCTTCTTGGCTTTGGCAAGGGCGCTCTTGAGGGACTCGAACTCGGCTGCGCCAACTACAAGTATATTAATAACAATCTTAGTCAGTTTCAAACTAACTACACATGAATATAATTTTCGGATATACTAAAATATCACATACCTTGGGTTTCGTTGAACCGCTTGTTGGTACGGTCAAGTTCCTCATCGGATAGCCGAAGCTTCCGATTGAGCTCGGCAATTTCTGCGGCCTGGGCAGTAGCCGCCAGCTTTGAAGCCCGTCGAAAACAAAATACAGTGCTTTATATACTTGTTGATGATCCTCTATTCAGATTGTTCTAATCCGGATAGAGTCTTAGGGGCTACTGTCTACACATGGGCTTCGCCTCACACACATATATACAGAATACTCATGAAGAATATTAAGCCGCTTACCTCGAAGCCTGTCAGTAGGCTATGGAAGGCTTCGGTCAGTCCGCTCTTCACGGAGTAAACCTTCTCCATAGTCGCACCCATAAGGGTGCGGTGTTCCTCTATGATCACTACAAAAAAATACACATATGTGATGATACGTGTTTGTCACAGTAAGTCACGTTTTTTGTCATGCATGTACATCCATGACGATTTTATGACAGAATCAAGATAGTCATACATGTGCTGTCGTAGAAGTGTTCCATGACATTACCAAAATTATCATCACGGAAGTGTCCACTTCCATGACGATAAATCATGCGTCACAGAAGCGCTTTCGTCAAGGGTGACCGACACGTGGCATCCACCGTAATGGAACATCGTTAAGCTATCGGGTTGGTTTTTGGATCCGATAACCCGTTAACAGCCCCGACCAATGGGGATTTTCCATGTGTAAAATCATCATTGGCTGGAGGACACACGTGTCAGGTCCGCGTTGGCACAGGTGTCACTCATCCAATGGGTGAGATGCACCTATGATATGTTGACACGTGGACCGGCCCATCAAGTTTAAATGGGCCGACCCAACTAAAGGCCCACAAGATTTTATGGACCATAATGGGCCGGCCCAACTAAAGGCCCACAAGATTTTGCAGATCATAATGGGTTGGCCCAGCTAAAGGCCCACAAGATTTTGTGGGCCATAATGGGTCGGCCCAGGTAAAGGCCCACAAGATTTTTGTGTGCCATAATGGGCCAGCCCAGGTAAAGGCCCACAAGATTCTTGCGGATCATAATGGACCGGCCCAGCAAAAGGCCCATGAAATTTTGCCGACATTAATGGTCCGGCCCAGCTGTAGGCCCACAAGATTTTGAGGACCCTAGTAGGCCGGCCCATTAACTAGCTGCCATGTTTTGGGCCAAATGTCGGCCCATATTTGATCCGATCCATTAATGGCCTGCCACGTTCCGGGCCTAATAATGGCCCATATGAGATCCGGCCCGTTAAAAGCCTACCACGTTCTGGCCCAAATTACGGCCCAGATCAGGTCCGGCCCTTTAAGAGGCTTTGGGCTCAATTATGGCCCATATCAGATTCGGCCAGTCAACTAGATGCTATGCTTTTGGGCCACTTGCTAAAGGCCCATTTAGTAATTCGGCCTGATATTAGTTTCGGTCTGTTAAGGGCCTGTTTAACATTTCGGCCCTATATTAATTTCGTCCTGTTAAAAGCCCGTCATATAGTTGGGCCTAACTACGGCCCGGTTTGCATCTGGCCTGCTCGCAGCCGATATCTGATTGGGCCAAACAAGGACCGAGACAATTTTGGCTTGTTAAAAGCCCGTGATTTGATTCGCACAATCATGGGCCGGGGTCCATTTTGGGCTGCTGCCGGCCCTTGAGCTGTTCGGCATGTTTCAGGCCCAACCTACTTCTCAGCCTCCTAAAAGGCCATTGAGTTAAAAGAGGGCTGGGGGTTACTCGTCCTATTAAAGGCCCGAATCTACCAGTGGGCCAGTTTACTTTTGGCCTTTTAACGGACCAAGATGACGGGGCCCATGATGCGGATCATACATCGTGATTGCATGACGGCCCGATTATGTACTTTAATTTTACGGTTTGGTCGGTTTACTGCGAAGACAGGATATATATACAGCAAAATAACTGCAGCATCGTGAATAAGAAAAAACCTAGACTATACAATAAAAAAATTACGGCATATTACATCCACTGGGCATCAAAGTTCGCCACTATGATAATAAAGCACAAGCAGACAACAGATTACATACACTGGGCATCAAAGATCACCCACAGTGCAAATAAACACACCGACAAAATAATATACAAAACCGACAGCACTTCAATAGAGTTCAAGAAAGGTTAGCCCTGCTGGGGAGCTGCAGCGCAAGCAGCTGAGCAAGATGATGAGAATGCGCTTGTACAACACTTATATCTTCCTCACTTTGAAAGGTAAACAAGTAGACAGATGACAGGTTTTGCACATAAAAGTATCAGTGCTGACAATTCATCACATTTCTTACTGACGAATAAAGTGACATAGTTTAAAATTGCATTAACACAATACGGTATTGTTCAGGTCAAGACATGGTAGGAAATGACATTGTGAAGGAGTTGGCAGCTTCACGACACCACTAGATTACATATCAAGAACTCATAAGTATCAATGGTTAGTGTGCTATCAATTTATCCCATTTCAGATTGGCAAATAAAGAGACGGTTTAAATAATAGTAGAATGATATGACATTGTTCATAGTTAAGACATTGCAGAATATGACATTGTGCTGTAGTGGGTAGGTTCACCACACCACTAGATTACAGATGAAGAACAGAAGCATACATGCAATGCAAAAGAAGATCACTTGCTCTGTATAGTTTAATTTACATGGTATGAAGAAGGAACTTGGTTGTACAACTGAAAACTTAAATTGAGAAGGACAAACTTTTGTTTATGAACTACATAATAAACTTTAAACATGCAATTTTATGCAAACACCAAAAATAAATAGTTGTTGCAGTCATGCCTAACCAAATATATACAATAAAGTTTGAAGGCTTGAGAAGGACAAACTTACATTATTGGTGAAGACAGGCTCTTTAAAGGCGTTGTCCATGCTGATGAGGGGGGGCAATTCAAGAAGTTTACCACATAATCTTCTTCATAAGCATTGCCTTTATTCTACATTTTGTTAGGAGTAAATATAGATGTGATAATATATGAAAAAATGGAGAATATTTAAGATAAGATGAAGAGTGATGCTACATAACCAAGTAGCTATAAATGTAAGTGCAGCGATACAGGCAAAAGTTACAGCCAAGAGCAATGCACAGCTAAACTTCTTCAGTACCAACGTTATGGTAAGAGTAAATATAGATCTGATGTGTAGAAAATGGAGGGCAAAGGAAAATAAGCTGCAAAGTGATGGTACATGAACAACTACCTGTCATTATAAGTACACTGATAAAGGACAGCATGTACTTACAAGAACAATGCAGAGCTAAAAAAATCATTAGCATTGGATATATTCTACACTAATGTAACCATTCATACAGATCAGATAATTTGGATCGAATAATTGATAAGCAAGCTATCATGCATACTGCTGTCACATAATGAACCAGGTATGTATGCAAGTACAGTGATACAGGACAACAGGTACTAACAAGAGCAAAGCAGCGGGCATCATATTTGCGATATCCTATCATTCTTTTCAAACTGGAATTCTTCTTCGAGCAGATTTCCTGCAAAAAAGATCCGTAGAGCACATGCGGAAAAGTAGAAGTTCAAATTGTCATGTGATTTCATAGACAGTACCTCATCCTGGGAACGAGACCAGTACATAACAAGGTTTTTCCATTCAATGTCTTCTAAATTTAGCACAGGAGACTTCACCGGAAATTCGTTTATAGACTTGCCATCAAAGTGTGATTTCCTCAGGTAACACCGATACTGCTGCAATGCTTCCTTGAAAAGCACAAGCAAGCTTTGCTCGTCATGACTATCCAGATTGACCCTCGCCTAGTTACAACAATGTAATGTAAATCATTGATGTGTTCAATCAGTAGAAAACAGGAAAATAATAACCATGAATAATAGCACTTACACGTAAGTTGGACAGGAAGATGTGAGAATGGTGTTTGTCTTCACTATAATCTTCCCATGATGGGAATATATGCACGTAGTCCCTAACAACATTGAAAGCATTGCCTTTTAAACTGGGAATAAATGGAATGGGATTCCAATCTGCAGGAGTTGGTCGTCTCTGTACTTGGGATAGGTCTTCGGCCGGTGGACTTGCTGTACTTTTTGCTGGAGTGAGATTTTTCTGTGGTACAGCTGGTGCTATGGCAAATGAAATCGGTATACCTTTTGCTGGAGTGCAGGTCCTGTGTGGTGGGGCTGGTGGCGTGGCCAGTGAAGTATGGGTACAGTCTACTAGAGTCGGTCCTACATTTTGTGTCACTGGTTGTACAACCAATATAAGTGGGGTGCTGTCTAATTTCTCCGGCACCACCACGTTTTTCAAGGACTTTGCTGGTGCTCCTTCAAGTTCGGCAATCACCCTCTTCCTTTTTGATGTCTAATGCACAAGAACAACATTTGAGTGAAAAAACATGGTATGATGACAGATGGAATATGTATTGATAATGGATGGGCATGGCATCTCAACATATATGATGAGTAAACTAAGCAGATGGCGGTGCAACAAAGTAGAAGAAATGCAAGACAACATATGCAAGATACCCGCAATCAATAAAACCTTGCCAAATTAGAACATGAACCTTTATGGGTGAATAGGACAGGCCATCTGCCTTTGACTCCTCGAGGTTAGAATAGTCATTAAGATCATATTCTGAACAAGAATCGGCAGGCGGGGAGCGTATGAGTTTCATTGCATCCAGAATGGCACTCAATGCCTTGGTGCCAATTTTTTAAGTCATTGCAGTGTTTAGCTTCAAGAGTGGAGTGCTGCTAGTGCGACACAAAGCAGCTACACAGATCATAGTGTAGATATAACGGGGAAAACCGTAAGCATCAGAGTAAAATCAGCAAAGTGGAACTTGCTGGAATATATGTGCTAGTACTGCCGGTACGGCTAGAAAGGCTTCGAATACCAGTTCTCTTGAACTGAAGGTGCGGTACTGTTAATATTAGTGTAACTCTCAAAGGCGACACAGCTCCCCGCATTGCCTTGCTATTCTTATAGGATTCAAGTGGGCAGGTCACTACAAATCCTATTCCTATGTTTACAAAATCCTACGAATCAAAGAGGCTCAAAGTGTCCATCACAATCGACCATATAGACCTCTACACTGCAAATGTCCCTGCTCATCTTCAGTAGAAGGAACATACTGTACTACTATCATACTCCCTCCATTCCAAAATATAAGTCTTGGTAGAGATTTCCACAATGGATCACATACAGATGTATCCAGATACATTTTAGAGTGTAGATTCACTCCTTTTGCTCCATATGTAGTCCATGGTGGAATCTATACAAAGACTTGTATTTAGGAACGGAGAGAGTACATATTAAAGAAGAACGGAAGAGGAACATGGTAAAGAAGAGCAAGCAGATTTTGGATAATAAAATGTTGGTTGCGCAGTGCCCACACATGATGAACCAGAGCGCATTAAGAATGCAACTCCCAGCTGTCTCTTGACCATTTCAGGCGGTTGGATGAAGATCCTACGTCTCCTAACCCTTCTTCTTCCTCGTCTCTGACTCTTCCCATATAGAACACCGCACGGGCCGCCGGCCGGACCACCGGCCCCCACCGCCTGTGTTCCTCCGCCACCCCCACCCCCACCCCCGCCCAAACCCCCACCCGCGTTGAGTTTTCTTTATTTGGCGAGGCCCCACAACCACCCGAGCCCCTTCGTTTGCACCGGCGAACTCCGGCGAGCTCTGAAAAATCGACTGGCCCAATTTTGAAATTTAGTCTACTGTGATTTAACTAGTGTGGAATATAAAAGGAGAAAACCATAAGCATTGGGATTATAGTGTTGAGCGTGCCATGGCGGATCTAAAGGTGCAAACCGGACAAAGGAAACTTCACAACCAAGACAAGAAATCAGAGTAAAGTAGTGGTGATCTATTTTCTTGCTGCGATAAATAAGTTGAGCAGATACGAAAGAGTACCGCCTCTGGTGCGGCGGCGTGTATGCATCTGCTAAGAATTTTACGGTGCTGCGGTAGCGATGGCTGTCGGCGGCGTGGAAGCAGATCTAGGAGGGTTGACGGTGGCGGCGGGGCGTGGTGGACAAGACGGTCGTAGGAGCGGCGCCGGCAAGGTGGACGACGGCGGGGATGAAGCGAGTGGACGGGATGCAAGGATCCCGGTCCGAAGCCGTGGATGAGAGAGGTCGATCTCTTGTAATGGACGGTGGCATCGACGTATCAGCTCTGGCATGGTGGAGGAGGACGGCGGTGGATGGGGTGGCGGATGGCGGCGGACGGAGGAGGGTGGGGTGGAGAGGCTGTTTTGGCGCCCACGGAGTACGAATGGGGAAAAGGGAGGTAGAGAGGAAGGGGGGAACCATGTATTAAGGGCGCGCTTGTCTCAAATGCGAGGAAATTTACAAACTTAGCCCCCGTTTCAAATTTCCTACATCACAACAATATTAGTCGGTTGGGGATAGGACGGTAATCTTGCATACACCAAATATTTGCCCACGAGAGTTTGTTTTTGGTGCCCACCGTGTATGAATATGAATCGGGGAGGGAGTCGATTTCGGACGAGGACAGACTGTGTTTTGGCACCCACCATGTATGAATCCGGGTGAGAGGCGGTTATGTCACGTCTGGGTGAAATTACAAACCTACCCCTATCGAATCCTATAAAAATCCAGCAGATAGGCTTTGCATGGCAGGGATAGGCAGTAGTAATTTCCATCTCGCGGATTTTGGTTTCGGGCGGTTACTGCGACTTTCCCCGCTTTGTTCAAATTTTGCAGAGTGCATGTTTACCGTGCCAACTCAATTCAAATCCCGTTTGTATTCTATTTTTTCGAGCGGGGTCCATTTTCAATTGGAATTACATTCTATATACATCATTTTTTATATATACTTTCAAAAGCACAACAAAGAATTATGCTCCTTTATATGTATACTATGATTTACAAATACAATGATCTCAAAATCTTAAGGTTGAATTCAAAAAAAAATAACCAAAATATGTTCTACTAAAATTTAACCAAAATATGTTCTACTAAAATTTAACCTTGAGAAGTGTCACACTCTCCCTATCATTATACATTACACGGTTTTCATTATCTCTCACATCTCTACTGTTCTCTGGTATCACTCGGTACCTAAGCTTTCTTTTTCACCGCCACAGACACAGGCTCCACTCGTCTTTCACTTTGCCTTTCTCTCTATGGGATTCTCTCACACACCCTATATGTCTCTACATATGACTCATACCACTAAAATTACTCTCTCTCTCTCTCTCCTATAGACACAACATTTGTTGCGGTATCCTTTTCGTCTCCATCCCAGACTGACATTATTCATTTGTTTACCGATCAGACACCCCCCCTCTCTCTCACAGACACACACATACAACTCCTGCTTCCACTCCCATTCCTGACTACCGTCTCTCTCACACACACACAAAACTCCCATCGCACCCCGAATCGTATTTCTCTCACAAACATTTATCGACTAGCTAGCCTCTAGATAGGTTTATACACCCGCACACTCATGCTTCCACTATCGCATACATGTCTCTCTCCCGCTCCTTGTATCTATGTAGATTTTTCTTCCCTTCTTGAGACACACCCTATCGATCGTGCACACACACACTATCGCCTCATTTTAAGCTGATACCTATCGCACACACACTCCTTGTGTCTTTGTCACACATGCACTCTGTCCTCCTCCACTCTCCCTCTCTCTCACACACACATGGGCTTTTTGCAACAACTAGCAAGATGCCCATGCGTTGCACGGAACATCAAGATGCATTTGTATGAGTAGTTTATCTTGTGGGGGAAAAGGATGAACGAGGGAAGGCTTTATTTGCAAGTGTGGAGAGGGGTGTGGGTATCTTTTTGGAAAATTGCCATAGTTTCCTTCCTATCAGTCAGATATAGATCAGACGGCCTATATTGCAGGATGGCAGGCACATGATCATCACCGACAATGCTTTTTATAAGAGTAGGGATAAAAAATAGAGTTGGTGATGATGGTGGGCCTGCCATCCTGCAATGTAGGTCGTCCGATTTATATCTAACGGATAGGAAGGAAAATATGGCAATTTACCCGCACTCTTCACCACATTTGTAGATAAGGCCTTCCCTCGTTCATCCTTTTCTCCCACAAGATCTTGATGTTCCGTGCAACCCACGGGCATCTTGTTAGTAAAAGTAGAAATTAGACATATACCACTTCTCTAATCTTGAAACCAACAACATTCCTCCCTTATCTCATCAATACCACCAAAGGAATATATTTTGAGTGAAACATAACATATTTTTAGTGATATACGTATTTCAAAACTAGACTTTTTTTCTATCAAATCGGTGAATATGTATTAATCTACTTTGATCGTGTGGCAATGCATTGGCACATTGCTAGTAGTTATTATAATTTTTTGGACACCAGACAAACGGTGGAGTACATATACGAAGAGAAGAGGCGCACGCACGCAGTCAGCCTCTCGCTGTCTCGCACACATGAGTGTTACGTAAAGGCAACATTAACAATTAAACCCTAAAACCCTAGGTGCACGATTGCTGCATTCGCGAGTACCGGGTACGTGGTGGAGCACCTTTGTAGGAATAGTCAGCTCGCCTGATAATTTGATCCGTAGGAGTTGATGGTCGGGACCACAAGTGAATGACTTGGAGCGCGGTGGCTCGCCAGTTGCCACAGATCGAGTAGCCACGTTTAAAATATCATTTTTAGCGGGGTTAAGAGTTCCGATTTTCAGTGGCGCGTTATTAGTAGTAAGTAGTTTTTAGAACAATTGGTATGGAGCGAAAATGGAATTCATAGTACTACGTACCTCCTTGGCGTATGGTTGTATGGGTTTATGTTGCGAGATGTTGAACATGGTAGTTCTAGGGCAAATACTATGGTTTAGATTTAGATGCTGGTTTTCAGTAATGAAAATCGGAAGGGGAAACCCTTCTTTGATTAAAAAAACTACTACCTCCATTCTGGTTTACTACTCCCCATCGTACTTTGGGTCAAAGTTTGTCCACAAATTTTACTTGTAAAATGTGAATGGAAAACGAGATTTTTTTATACCCAAACAAAAAAGGACTGGAGGGAGTGATTGCTCTGACACGGACGCGGCCTCTCATAGCGCAGGCATTGAACCGGCGCGCCGGCTAAGAGGGCCACACGCGCTGCAGGCCCGGCTGAGCACGCCTCCTCGCCGCGTGCAACCAGCTTAAGACTGCTGAGGGAGTTCCGGACTAGGGGGTGTCCGGATAGCCGAACTATCATGATCGGCCGGACTCCAAGACTATGAAGATACAAGATTGAAGACTTCGTCCCGTGTCCGGATGGGACTTTCCTTGGCGTGGAAGGCAAGCTTGGCGATACGGATATGTAGATCTCCTACCATTGTAACCGACTCTGTGTAACCCTAGCCCTCTCCGGTGTCTATATAAACCGGATGGCTTTAGTCCATAGGATGAACAACAATCATACCATAGGCTAGCTTCTAGGGTTTAGCCTCCTTGATCTCATTGTAGATCTACTCTTGTAATACACATCATTAATATTAATCAAGCAGGACGTAGGGTTTTACCTCCATCAAGAGGGCCCGAACCTGGGTCAAACATCGTGTCCCTTGTCTCCTGTTACCATCCGCCTAGACGCACAGTTCGGGACCCCCTACCCGAGATCCGCCGGTTTTGACACCGACATTGGTGCTTTCATTGAGAGTTCCTCTGTGTCGTCACCGATAGGCTCGATGGATTCTTCGACCATCATCAACAATGCAGTCCAGGGTGAGACCTTTCTCCCCGGACAGATCTTCGTATTCGGCGGCTTTGCACTGCGGGCCAATTCGCTTGGCCATCTGGAGCAGATCGAAAGCTACGCCCCTGGCCGTCAGGTCAGATTTGGAAGTTTGAACTTCACGGCTGACATCCACGGGGACTTGATCCTCGATGGATTCGAGCCACAGCCGAGTGTGCCGCACTGTCACGGCGAGCATGATATAGCTCTGCAGCCGGACAGTACCCTGGAGGCCGCACTCAAACCCGCTCCGATCTTCAATTCGGAGCCGGCTGCGCAGATCGAGGACGGATGGCTAGACACCGCCTCGGGGGCTGCAACCTCTAGGGCAATAGAGCCAAACACTGACCTTGTCCCTCATAAAGCTCGTGACTCCGAGGTGCCGGACTCCTCGCCGGACTCCGAACCTCCCACGCCCCCTCCGATCGAATCCGATTGGGCGCCGATCATGGAGTTCACCGCAGCAGACATCTTTCAACACTCACCTTTCGGCAACATCTTGAGTGCGCTAAAGTGTCTCTCATTATCAGGAGAGCCCTGGCCGGACTGCGGCCAGGACAGTTGGGATGCGGACGACGAAGAAATTCAAAGCCCACCCACCACCCACTTGGTAGCCACTGTCGACGATCTAACCGACATGCTAGACTACGACTCCGAAGACATCGACGGTATAGACGACGACGCCGGAGACGACCAAGAACCAGTGCCCATCGGGCACTGGAAAGCCACCTCATCATATGACATATACATGGTGGATATCCCAAAAGATGGGAATGGCGAAGGAACAGCGGAGGATGACCCCTCCAAGAAACAGCCGAAGCGCCGGCGTCAGCGGCGCCGCTCTAAATCCCGCCATAGCAAGAATGAAGATTCCGGCACCGGAGATAATAATACACCGGACAGTGCTGAAGACAACCCACTCCAGCAAGATCCAGCGCAGGAGGACGGAGACGCCAGCCCTCATGAGAGAGCGGCAGAAGAAGAGGTAGAGGATTATATGCCTCCCTCCGGAGACGAAGCAAGCCTCGACGACGATGAATTCGTCGTGCCTGAGGATCCCGTCGAACAAGAGCGTTTTAAACGCAGGCTTATGGCCACGGCGAACAGCCTCAAGAAAAAGCAGCAACAGCTTAGAGCTGATCAAGATCTGCTAGCCGACAGATGGACTGAAGTCCTCGCGGCCGAAGAGCATGAGCTCGAACGCCCCTCCAAAAGCTACCCTAAACGCAAGCTGCTCCCCCGATTAGAGGAGGAAGCGTATGAACCCGCATCACCAGGAGACAATATGGCTGACCGACCACCCCGTGGTCGCGACAGAGAGGCCTCTAGGCCCTTTACTAGACCCGTACCCCTGCATCGCTCGAAAAGCACAAGGCCACAGGGGAACGCTCCGGACTTGCGAGATATATTGGAGGATAAGGCAAGACAATCAAGATTGATCTATGGATCGCGTGGGCGCCCCACGGTACGTGACGACAACCGTCGCGCCGGACACAGTAAGTCCGGCCGGGCCGAACAAAACAGACAAAGCTCTTTTGAGCTCCGTCGTGATATCGCCCAGTACAGAGGCGCCACACACCCACTATGCTTCACAGATGAAGTAATGGATCATCAAATCCCCGAAGGGTTTAAACCCGTGAATATCGAATCTTACGATGGCACAACAGACCCCACGGTTTGGATCGAAGACTATCTTCTTCACATCCACATGGCCCGCGGTGACAATCTTCACGCCATCAAATATCTCCCCCTCAAGCTTAAAGGACCAGCCCGGCATTGGCTTAACAACTTGCCAGCAGAGTCAATTGGGAGTTGGGAAGACCTGGAAGCCGCATTCCTCGATAACTTCCAAGGCACGTATGTGCGACCACCAGACGCTGATGACCTAAGCCACATAATTCAGCAGCCAGACGAATCGGCCAGACAATTCTGGACACGGTTCTTAACCAAGAAAAAACAAATCGTAGACTGTCTGGATGCGGAGGCCCTCGCGGCCTTCAAGCATAATATCCGCGACGAGTGGCTTGCCCGGCACCTGGGACAGGAAAAGCCGAAATCCATGGCAGCCCTCACATCACTCATGACCCGCTTCTGCGCGGGTGAGGACAGCTGGCTAGCACGCAGCAACAACCTCAGCAAAAATTCTGGCAGTCCGGACATCAAGGACCGTAGTGGCAGGTCGTGTCGTAACAAAAACAAACGTCGCATTAACAGCGACAATAGTGAGGATACGGCAGTCAATGCCGGATTCAGAGGCTCTAAACCCGGTCAGCGGAAAAAGCCATTCAAAAGAACTACTCCGGGTCCGTCCAATTTGGACCGAATACTCGACCGCTTGTGCCAGATACACGGCACCCCCGAAAAGCCAGCTAACCACACCAATAGGGACTGTTGGGTATTCAAGCAGGCAGGCAAGTTAATTGCCGAAAACAATGACAAGGGGCTGCATAGCGATGACGAGGAAGAGACCCGACGGCCGAAAAATAGAGGACAAAAGGGTTTCCCCCCACAGGTGCGGACGGTGAACATGATATACGCAACGCACATACCCAAAAGGGAGCGGAAGCGTGCGCTAAGGGATGTATACGCGATGGAGCCAGTTGCCCCGAAGTTCAATCCATGGTCCTCCTGCCCGATCACTTTTGACCGAAGGGACCACCCCACCAGCATCCGCCACGGCGGATTCGCCGCATTGGTCCTAGACCCAATCGTCGATGGATTTCAGCTCACTAGAGTCCTGATGGATGGCGGCAGCAGCCTGAACCTGCTTTATCAAGATACAGTGCGCAAAATGGGCATAGACCCCTCAAGGATTAAACCTACCAAGACGACCTTTAAAGGCGTCATACCAGGTGTAGAAGCCAATTGTACAGGCTCAGTCACACTGGAAGTGGTCTTCGGATCCCCGGATAACTTCTAAAGCGAGGAGTTAATCTTCGACATAGTTCCATTCCGCAGCGGCTATCACGCACTACGCATACCTCAAGCTCAAGATGCCAGGCCCTCGAGTAGTCATCACGGTCAACGGAAACACTGAACGTTCTCTCCGAATGGAGGAACATACAGCGGCTCTCACGGCAGAAGAACAATGCAGCCTCTTAAGGCAATTCTCGAGTCCGGCCTTTAAGCGGCCGGGCACAGCTAAGCGCGCCCGGAGTAACCTACAACAAGACCACCTAGCACGTTCCGAGCACGCGTAGCAGTGCGGCCCCAACCCCGGCCCCTGTAAAACGTCAAAACAGGTCCTTCGTGTACACCATTACGCTCTGAAGATACCATGGGCATGGGGAGAGGGGCACGACCACGATAAGCCTAGACTGCGGCTCAACCACACCAGGGGCTCTTAAGTGTGTTGCTCTTTTTTCTTTTCTTTTTCCTTTTTTACCCACAGGACTCCATTCGTCAGAGGCCCTGTCCGGCAGCAGACCTGCCGAACTAACGATGCAACAGCCAGGGAAGGATAAAGGCTACAACGAATATCCAGGTGGTCTCCATTACGAGCATTAAATCTGTTTTACGCACCATTCGGCAGCCTACCCCTGGAGGGGGACATGTTTAACAGTCCCATCCCTTGCTTATCGCACCATTTGTATCGTTCTGCACTTACAGCAGTCTTTCTTAAATAAACAATGCAACACCTTTTTGCTTATAATTGCATTTCCTTTTTATACATATGTTCATTTACGGCATGTTGCATCCGTACACTTTGGTATGGCTAAAATACACCAGGGGCTTATGTTTCCTGCATCATGGTGTGATAAGTCCGAACACTTTCACAAGTGCGGCACCCCGAACTTATAGCACTATATGCATCGGCTCCAAATCATGTCTTGGGTCAATAGTTGGGTTTGCCCGGCTCCCATGTTTTGGTACCTTACATTCCGTTGTATCGGCTAAGGTAGCACTAGGAGAACCACTACGATTGCGCCCCAGTTGAGCTGGGTTAACGCCTCAGTGGAGAAAGCTAAAACTGACCGTCATGATGAGGCGAGAGCCGGTCGCTGTTCGAGAGGTTTTTTGTGAGTCCTTCAAGACTTATGCCGCTTAGAGCGAGGAGTCGGATCTTGTCTGGCCCAGGCATGGATAGCGCCCCAAATTCGGCCTTCCGAAGACTAGGGGCTTCGCCGAAATTTAAAATTATAGGATTCTATGGCTAAGTGAGAGTGTTCAAGCATTATAAGTCCGGTTGCCTTGTTCGCTGTGTTGAGCGCCTCCCTAGATGGACCCAAAAATGGGAACAAGAGTGCTCAAGTTTATCCCGAACACCCCAGCACTCGTGGCATGGGGGCTGAAGCCGACGACTTGCCATCTCTCAGATTTGATAAACAGCCGCACAGAAGGTAATATTTTAAATTGACAAGCGTTGCTTAGCGCATATGAACTAAGTTTTCAGCGCACAGAATAACAAAATGCGAGTCTACTCAAATATTACATCTTTGGAGCACTCACCCGCAATAGTGCGGGCGCCCTTCAGCACACTCTTATAATACATCTCGGGTGTGCGATGCTCCTTGCCCTCTGGTGGCGGGTCCGTCACAAGCTTCTGGGCATCCATCTTGCCCCAATGCACCTTCGTGCGGGCAAGGGCCCGACGGGCACCTTCAATACTGGCGGAGTGCTTGATGACTTCAACCCACGAGCACGCATCCACCAGCCGCCGCACCAGGCCGAAGTAGCTCCCAGGTATGGCCTCCTTAGGCCACAGCCGAACTATGAGGCCCTTCATGGCCTGTTCGGCCGCCTTGTGGAGCTCGACCAGCTGCTTCAGCTAATCACTAAGGGGCACCGGATGTCCGGCCTCAGCATACTGAGACCAGAAGACCTTCTCCGTCGAGCTCCCCTCCTCGGCCCGGTAGAATGCAGCAGCATCGGACACGCTGCGAGAAAGATCTACGAACGCTCCTGGAGAGCTCTGAATTCGGGTAAGCAACAGGTAATTAACACTCACATGCTTACTTTGCATGAAAAATGCCTTACCCGCTGCTATTTTCTTCACCGCCTCAATCTCCTGGAGGTCCTTGTAGGCTTCGACCTTAGCGGCTTTGGCACTCTCAAGAGCCGTTGCAAGCTCAGACTCTCGAGTCTTCGAGTCACGCTCCAGGCTCTCATGTTTTTTCACGAGATCCTGGAGCTCTTGTTGTACCTCCGCCACCCGCGCCTCCTTCTTCTCTCCCTCGGTGCACTCCGCGGCCGCATTGCGTTCAGCCGCGGCCACCGCCTCTTTCAGGGTCGCCACCTCGTTAGTGGCCCCTGCAATACCCACGTTATCCTTGTCATTCTTTTTGCAACCAAAATCCTTTTCTGTAAGGTACAATTTTAATAAGGTGTTACTCACCTTCCTTGTCCTCGAGCTGCTTCTTGGCACGGCCGAGCTCGTTCTCGGACCGCTTGAGGTTTTCCTTCAAAGTATTGACCTCCGCAGTCAGTGCGGCAGAGGTCAGCAGTGCAGCCTGCAATCCCATATTGACATATTTATTATGACTCTTGCGTATATCTTTTTAGATCCTCGGTCCGGCTTTTCTTTCCGAACACCGAACCGAGCATCAGGGGCTACTGTCTATGCGGTACCATTTTATACATATTGAAATTCTTACCTCAAAGCCTGTTAGAAGGCTGCTGCAAGCTTCGGTCAGCCCGCTCTTGGCGAGCTGCACCTTCTGAATCACCGCACTCATAACGGTGCGGTGTTCCTCTTTGATGGAGGCACCATTGAGCGCCTCCAGCAAGCTATCCAGCGCCTCCGGTTGGACGGAGGCTGCCGGCGTCACGGTCTTGACCTTCTTACGAAGGGGTCGCCCGCCGGACTCCGGAGCCACTCTGGGTTCCGGGGCCGAGTCCGGTGCAAAGTCCGGGAGGTTGTCCTGCGACACCTCCGGGGCCTTCTCGTCCTGGTGGGTCCCTTCCTGGGATCCCACCTTGGCATCATCCGCGTCACGGGGGGTGGAGGCAGTCGGAAGAGAATCCATATCCGACGCACCTAAGGACCCGCTCGACGAAGTGGGAAGATCATCCTTGGGCGGACTGCAGGGTTGTATGCGGCATTAGAAAGACGTTATGTCGCGAAAAGGAAAAACCTTGAAGTTATTCGAGAGTCCGGATACTTACAATCTCGAGGGGCTTGGCCCTTGGAGGCCAGTCCTCATCGCCGTCACTCGCGTTGGCAGAGCAGTCCGGGGGAAGAGTTTTTCCCTTCTTGGACCCTTCGGCCTCCCTTGTTGGGGAGGCCTTCCTTTTCTTCCCTCCCACCGCTGGGGGAGAGGCTTTCTTCTTCTCCTCCTCGCCTTGGTGGGAGGAGTCGGCCTCGGATTCATCATCTGATAGCACCTGAAAACGGGAACTCTTCCGAGTCCCCGTGGCCTTCTTCTTGTCCTTCTTCTCCGGCACCACGTGGGGTGCCGGAGCTAGCAGCCCCGTTAGGCGGGCGTCCGCTAGGTCCTCTGGTAATGGGGCCGGACAGATAGTCCATTCGGCCTTTGCCAGCCAGTCCTGTCAAAGGTAAAGGGAGTTTAGATCCCGCGTAGAGTCAAACTATGGAGAACAAGTGACAAAATCACTTACCTCGTCAGCTGGACGCTGCGAGCGGAATCCGCGATCTTCGGTAGCGGATGCGGGAGCCTCGGCGCCCTTGAACAGCACCTTCTAGACATCTTCGTACGTAGTGTCGAAGAGCCCGCTCAGGGTCTGGTGCTGCGCCGGATCGAACTCCCACATGTTGAAACCCCGTCGTTGGCACGGGAGAATCCGGCGGATGAGCATGACCTGGACTACGTTGACAAGCTTGAGCTTCTTGTACACCAGCTTTTGGATACAGGCTTGGAGTCCGGTCAGCTCCTCCGAATCGCCCCAGATCCGGCCACTCTCTTTCCAGGAGGTGAGCCATGTAGGGATGCCGGATCTGAATTCGGGGGCCGCTGCCCAATCAGGGTCACGCGGCTCGGTGATGTAGAACCACCCCGATTGCCACCCCTTAATGGTTTCCACGAAGGTGCCCTCCAGCCACGTAACGTGGGACATCCTACCCACCATGGCGCCTCCGCACTCCGCTTGGCTGCCCTTCACAACCTTCGGCTTGACACTGAAGGTCTTGAGCCACAAGCCAAAGTGGGGCTGGATGCACAGGAAGGCCTCGCACACGACGATAAACGTCGAGCTGTTGAGGATGAAATTCGGGGCCAGATCATGGAAATCTAGGCCGTAGTAGAACATGAGCCCCCGGACAAAGGGATGAAGTGGGAAGCCCAGTACGCGGAGGAAATGGGGAAGAAATACTACCCTCTCATGGGGCCTGGGGGTGGGGATGAGCTCTCCCTCATCGGGGAGCCGGTGCACGATGTCGCTGGACAAATATCCGGCATCGCGCAACTTCTGGATCTGCCCCTCCGTGACGGAGGAGGCCATCCACTTGCCTCCCGCTCCGGACATAGTTGGAGAAGGTTGAGGTGAGAAGTGCGTACTTGGGCGCTAGAGCTCGAGTTCGCGGAGATGGATAAGCCAAGGAGGAAGAAGGCGCAGGTAAAAGGGTTGGATCTTTATCCCCTTATATGGGCGGACAAAAACATGTGTCCCCACCGGCCTGGTAAAACTCGCTTATCTCCCAAGCGTCACAATCAATGGCGCGGTTGGGTTACCCACGTCCGTATTGATGGGAATCCCGGAATAAGGGGAACACGATCTCTACTTCGACAAGACGTGCCAAGGAAACCGCCTCGCTAAATGCGCTGAGGTGATACAATAAAAACAATTCGAGTAAAGGCTTGGTAATGGTGTGACGTCACGCCACAAAATACGTCAGCAGATTGAACTTGTGTAATATTATTCTCTCTACGGTGGTACGGTGTTCACAATATTCTATAAATTATTTGGAGAAAGAACCCGCCTTGCAATGCCGAAGACAACATGCGCGCCAGACTCGTCGTCATTGAAGCCTGGTTCAGGGGCTACTGAGGGAGTTCCGGACTAGGGGGTGTCCGAATAGCCGAACTATCATCATCGGCCGGACTCCAAGACTATGAAGATACAAGATTGAAGACTTTGTCCCGTGTCCGAATGGGACTTTCCTTGGCGTGGAAGGCAAGCTTGGCGATACGGATATGTAGATCTCCTACCATTGTAACCGACTCTGTGTAACCCTAGCCCTCTCCGGTGTCTATATAAACCGGATGGCTTTAGTCCATAGGACGAACAACAATCATACCATAGGCTAGCTTCTAGGGTTTAGCCTCCTTGATCTCGTGGTAGATCTACTCTTGTAATACACATCATCAATATTAATCAAGCAGGACGTAGGGTTTTACCTCCATCAAGAGGGCCCGAACCTGGGTAAAACATCGTGTCCCTTGTCTCCTGTTACCATCCGCCTAGACGCACAGTTCGGGACCCCCTACCCGAGATCCGCCGGTTTTGACACCGACAACTGCCCCGCCTGCCTTCATTGAATCCGCGCGTGTGCCGGCAACACGTCCTTCCGTGATCCGGCATGCATTTTAGAACACAAAAAATGACTAAAATATAATTAATTTACGCATGGTCTTGACTTGTTGTGCTCGCACTGGTAGCAGGAACTAGTAGAGGTTTTTCTTTATTTATAACTCTCCTCGCATTTTTTTGGCTTTGAAGTGAATCATGGTTGTGGACATTATGTATGAATGTGCAGATATCTGTGAACATGAGTTTGATGTGGAAGTTGAACTTGGAATGTCGGGCTTGCGCGTGAACTATACCATGTCCAATGCTTCATCTGTTATTGTTTGGAAAGTAATTGTTGTTATTACATGACCCGAAAAAAATATTTTGTGCCACATCAGTAGATGCACGGACATCACAACAAGCATGCTGACTGGATAAACATTTGAACCTAGCTATTATGAAGGAAATTTTGCATTGACAACAGTTTTAGATAGCGGGAGACGCCTAGCCTGCTCTGCCTCTGCTAGCTTATTTCTGGCTTCTTCCATCTCTTCTTTGGCTTGGGTGAAAAGAGCATCTGATTGCTCTTTTCGCTTCTTCAGGAACTCAGCTACATTCTCAAGGGCTGCTACACGCTTTCTTTCAGCTTTTACTAATGCCAAGAGGACATGAACAGCTGACGACTCCACCTGGCTTGTGTGTAATCCAGCATTTTCTGGGAATTTGCACCTTATGTCTAATCCAGCATCATTAAGGAACTGGCACCTTGTGTGTAATCCAACCTGATTTTGGAAACATGATCTCGAGGTTGACCATACTTCCCTCCTCGCAGGAACTGCATCCTGACATGAAGTTACTTATTTTTTAGATCCATACTCAGAGCAACTAGATCCATTTAGTAGAAGCCAGATAAACAAAACTCGGATAAGTGAATTCAAAAGGAAAAAAATATAAAAACGGACTACAAGGTGAGAACACCCACTTCCTACATCAAGCTAAAAACGAAAGCATTAGGACGATTAAGACTCTTCTTATTACACATCAAAGAACACCAGGCTTAAGAGAAACATAAACTACAACATATACACATCGAAGAACACGAGGCTAAATGAAAGTAATTGAAAGGGTGTTACTTACCAAAGCTCGTTTTACAGGTTCGGTGCAGCTCCTCTTTAACTTGCCACGCTCCTTGAAGATGTCCCCAATATCCCTGTTTGGTCTTCATTGCTCCTCTGCATGTTCGCACTCATGGTTTTAAAATCTCAACATGGCAAGAAAAATATACTACTAGTAATACTCGCGCATCTTGTGGGCAACATTAAAGCACTCGTCTGCCATGTTAGAGCATCTCCAACAGAATCACAACGCGCGGTGCTTTAAAAAAGCATTTACAGTGCTGAGATCGAGAAGTAGAGACTAGAGAGTAGAGGATAGTTCTCAGCATAGATAGATAAAAAAAGATAATTCAACTACTCCTCGATGATGTCCTCCTCCGACGTCTGACTGTAGGCGTGAAGATACCGATCGTCGTTGGATTCCCAGGGCAACGCTGCTCCTAGCCTCATGTTGAATTGAGCGTCCGCTTTTCGCCTACGCTTGTCCTCGCGATAGGCGGCTCGCTTCGCCCTCCTCTTATCCCACTCCGCCATCCTTTGCGCATAGAACTCGTGCTCGTTGATGATGTCATGCGGGAAGTTTTGGCGCCAGAGCGCCATGGCTTCCTCGTCCATCTCGGCGATGCCGAGACAGTGCTCCCGTCTCCGGTTGTTGCGACGATCCTCGTCGATGCTAAGCCGCGGCAGAGGCGCGAGCTCCTGCGCCCGCTCCTGCGTCGACATGTTGGGGAAGTTCAATGTTCTATGAGGCCACAGGAGGCGCCATGCCACCGTGTCGTACGTGCGGGCGGCCTCGTTGGTGGTGTCAAAATTGTCGAGGATGAGGAGCATCCCGCGGAACCGGATCTCGGCGAAGAAGCCGCCGGAGGGGCGCGCACGGACGCCGTGGTATCCCCAAGTTTCCCGACGATGCGGCAGCATGGTGGCGCGGCGGTGGTGAGGCAAGAAAGAGCGGGGAGAGAGCGGTGGCGAGGCACAGAGCGGGGAGAGAGCGTTGCGAGGCACAGAGCGGAGAGAGAGCGATGGAGAGGCACAGAGCGGGAGAGAGAGCGGTGGCAAGGCACAGAGCGGTGGGAGGGCGTTGGATTTTATAAAGCGTGTCGGACGCCGCGCGCCAAAACTAGCGCACGCCCGGTCGCTTTTTCCCCCGCGCGCGCGATCCTTTCCCGATGTCTCTGCTATCTCTACTCTCTTCTCTACTGTTATATTTATTTTATATTTAATATTTGATATTTATCTCTACTTCTCTACTGTCTACTTTTTTTTTCTCTACACTTTTTTTCTTATAAAAAATAGAGTTGGAGATGATGGTGTGCCTGCCATCCTGCAATATAGGCCGTCCGATTTATATCTGACAGATAGTAAAGAAACAAATGGGAATTTTGCAAAAAGATACCCATACCCCTCTCCAGATTTGCAAATAAGGCCTTCCCTCGTTCATCCTTTTCTTCCAAAAGATAAACTACTCATACAAATGCATCTTGATGCATGCAACGCATGGGCATCTTGCTAGTTCTAAAAAACTTTCCATCATTTTCCACACTACTGGTTGCAGATGAAAAACCTACCCAAGCATAGCGCGATACAAGAGCGACGCACAATTACAAGCTGATATTCTGTTGGACAATGGAGGCTATAACCAATTACTTTTACGGGAACAATAGCAGCCAGGAAATTTGAAGGGTAGGTATGAACAAAATTGAAACTGCACATGTACTGCTAAGTGATTCACTACACACATTACCAATCGAGGAGGAGAACGATGGTCGTGGCGGCCTCTGTGAGTCATGGTCGGCAACGGGAGTTAGTTCATTGTCCATGATGGTGGTACTTCTGCGCTTGGCGTCGGCTTCCGGGAAGCAGATCCGAGACCGTGGAAGACGATGCCGGGGAAGAGGCTCCGTGTACGACGACGACGATGGACCGGCTCCAGTGCGGCGTACGAGGTCATCGATGAGGCAGATGCGCTGCAGTGGACGAGTGTGCCGATGTAAAGGGGAGGAGCACGAAGGTTGCGGTGCCATGGAGAAGTCTATTTTGTGGTGGGGATAGAAAATGGAGAGTATTCAGGTGTACTACTACTCTGGGTGCCGGGGTGGGGTTGGCTGGGTAGGGTGAACCTGAAGTTACGAAAATAGCCCCCTACCAAGCGTCATCCGTAGGCCTGTTCCGAAGGCTATGATGGTAACTTCCCACTGCTCGAATCAGGGTCGCGACAGATTTTCCCGCCGACCTCAAAATTTTGTGACACTGAACTCCCCATGTGGCATGTTGAGTGATTTGGCTAAGCAACTAGCGAGATGTAGTAGTAAACTCTGCATATTAGGTTTGACCGAAGTAAAACTTCCTAAAGTTTGACCAAGTTTATAGAAAAATATAAACATTTACCATAACAAATATGTATGATGTGAAAGTACATTCAATAATGAAACTAATGGTATTTATTTGTTATTGTATATGTTAATATTTTTTGTTATAAGCTTTTTGAGAGTTTACAAAACTTGACTTTGACCAATGCTAATACGCGGACTTAAATAAAAATGGAGGGGCTACACATTTGTTTTCTTAGTTTGTAGTGAACTAATCATTTGTTGAAATTGTGAAATAAATATATTAGGCTATTGACTTCAAATGTAATGGTCTATACAATTCAATAGTTACAATCATTGTCGAATCCCAAGATGTATACAAGGTCTATAGTACATCACAACATGCTCAAACTCACATAATCCCAGTCAAATGAGAATCTAAATGCATTTCATAGTTATTACTTTGTAGGATGCAACAAAACCAACCATAACTCTACATCAGCCATTATAGAAGCAACATTTTGACATATCCCAATGTGTGAATGAAACATGCAGAGAGAGCTTTTGAAGATGGAGCAGATAGGGCGGGAAAGATTGTATGTATGTGGACGAGAGAGTAGGAGACTAACCTAACGAGACAGAGAGAGAGATAGAGAGAGAGAAAGAGAGAGGAAGAAGTTAGGTATGTGAGAAAGATGGAGACATGTAATATACGTGAGATGCGTGTGCATCCAGATTCTGTATACGTGGAAGGAGAAGAGACAACATGTTTGATGTGAGAGCTGGAAAAACATGGACGAGAGGGGAAGGATCTCGTGGGTTGAGGGATTGATAATTTTGTGCGGGGGAGAGAGGGATTGGTAATTTTGTGCGAGAGAGAGAGAGAGAGGGTGGGGGAGGAGTCAGTCAGCCGTCGTCACATCACCCTGCTCCCAAATGGCCCTGCATTCTCTAGAACGGTGTGGTCGCCGTCTTCGATCTTCTCGGTGCCCTCTTTGAAGATTGAGGTGTTGTGCATGTTGGGGTGCAAAGAAGCACAAGTGAGAGTGGTCGCCGTATAAACTTGGATGGGGATGAATTGTGTGCTCGGGGGAGGGTGTGTGTGTGTTGTGCTGTGTGTGTGTGTCTCTCTCTCTCTGTGTGTGTGTGTGTGTGTCAGATATTGAGAGAAAACAAACCTAAGGAGAGAAATGGGTATTCACGAAGAGATTGTGTGGGCCTTGAGGTGGACAGGGGCCGGGTGAGGGTGTCAAAATGTGCGCGTTGATGCATGTGTTGCATGCGATCGTGCGAGGGATGGACGAATCGAGAGAGATGGTTGTTGTGTTACAGATGTTCCTCTCTCTCTCTATCTCTCTCTCTCTCTCTCACACACACACACACAAGTAAACTAGAAGACCGTTCTCTCATGTATACACAACGTATCGGCATCTGTATATGTCTCACTCATGCATGATCATTTGCACATTCACACCTCTCTATGTCTGTATCACACACACACATCGTCTCCACATTGCCCTTCCGCCACAACACACATAGGGACACATACACGCGTTCTCTCTCAGTCACACACACAAAATCAGTATTAAAAAAACTAGGGCGCACCTAAAACGTCCAAATCCAAATAAACACGAACTGGAGCTAAATTCAAATATATGGAAATATTGCAGCGTCAAGAACTTTTCTAGGAAAAAAAGTTGAGTAATATTCGGGGATTGTTTTCACACACACAAAAAGGCTCGGTGGATGTCCTTCGAGCGCGACACGGTGACGCACTGTTCGATCGACTGTGCAGCCACGGTTCACGCGCTTGCACAGGATTATGTATCGTGGCTGTGGTACTAACTAATAAAAGCGCTGCCTAAGTCTAATGTTTACGTGTACTAGTACAGTTTTCTTTTAAGTTTGACCAACCTTATATAAAACTAAAGTAAGCTCCCACATGCGCACTCATCAATATGCCGCCGCCGCCGTTGCGCATGCCGGCGCCCGCCTGCTCCGGCCAACAATTTCTCGCCCATCACCGCCGTGTCGCCGCCATCCCAGTGCCATGAAGCCGAAGGCTCGCCCGATCACGTCGTCTGCAGACCCTCCGCGCTGCCAAGCACGCGAGCAGCTGGTGGAGCCACATCTATGCATGCAGCATACGAAGAGGAGGACGAGCGCGTGCTCCAGCACGCCAGCGAGGAGGAACTAGCGTGTCATTGTCGTCTCCGCATGCACGGAGGAGGCGCGCATGGTGGCGGGTCGCAGCGGAAGCCGGTCGCGCGCGCGTCGAGCCCGCAAACCGGGTGCGGACGCGGAATCTACCTTCGAGACCTTGAATGCCACGTGGATCCTGCAATCTGAAGGAGCAATTTGGGTCAGTCGACTCTTGTGAGCCGTTTGATGCAACATGGATGGCTAGAAGGGCTTCTTCCACCTCTTCTGTCATCTTCTTCCTTTGCTCCGTCGAACTTCTTTCACAAATCGACTGACCCAAATTATACTACTAGTACGAACGTATTAAGTATAGTAGGAACACGAAGATACGAGCAGTAGTACCAACTTCAAGAAGAACAGTAGTAAGACATAGTACTAGTACTATTGTACGTACTAAAGAGTTCAAATAACGAGAAAGAACATAAAGATAGTTCTGCTGGGGCCTCAGCACAACACACCCTTGAAAATAAACTAAGCAACTAGTCTGCTTGACACTGCAGTAGAACTAGCATGAGCGACGGCACTGCCACCTACTCGGAGTCCGAGTCCACGTCCTCGACTTCGTCCTCGTCCCTCTTCCTCTTCCTCTTCGCTGACGCTTCTTTGCTTGAACCGGACACTGGGCTCTGCTTCTTAACCAACCCTTGTAGATATTTAAACAAAGGTAGGCATCCATTGCTGCATACAGGATGTGATCTTCATCTAATGTCTTCGACTCCCATGCATGATGAAACTCGTGATGAGGTTTCTTCAGTTTAGCGTATGAAGGATCAATCAAGGTTGCTGCTAGGGTCAGCATTGAAGGTTGAGAGGAGGACACCAGGCTTGCCTTCTGGAGATCGAAGAGCTGGCCTACAACGAGAACTATACGACACAGGACATCCCTGTCGTTCTTAAAGTCTACGATAACGAATTTCACTCTTTTGTCCTTGAGGAAGTTCTTAAAATCCTGGCACTCAACGTCGGCATGGCATATGTGGTAGACCAAGCAAACGTTATGTACACAAACCTGGATCATAGCGGGCTTCTTCCTCTCTTTGTCCTTTAGATCCTTCTCTTGTCCCAGGATTGTGGTGTACTCAACATCTAGCCTAGCGACCCACTCATCCGTTGAACTGTTGAACATGCGTAGGAAGCAAGCAAGCCATGCTTTCATCGTCGCGGGTCCATGTGTGTAGATGATGGTGAACTCATCACTGGTGATCTAACCTGGTACTCAGCAGCGACCATGGAGATTTGGGAGGCCATGGATTTTGGAGGAGGGTTAGGAGAAGTTGAACTGTTGTACCCCACAAAAAAACTGGGAGCGAACTAATGTGAAAAGAACGGGACGACTGGGAGCGAACTGTTGTAAGATAGAAGACGGGGACGAGTAGGGCGTGCGAACGGCATGGGGTTGCTGGCTTGCTCGGTGGATAAACGGCTGAAAGCCCCCAAAGAGTTCTCAAGAACTATGCGGGACCCACTAGATGTCATGTCTACTAGACCCATATCGTAGGCCTAACGGTATAGCTTTTGCCTGTTCACACGCCATGCCAGCGCGTGGATGTAACTTCACTTAATTCCGTCAACCATCGCGCCTCCCATGACCTTCGCCTCCTCGCGCGGTCGCGCCCTTTGAGACTTCGACCGGCTATAAATGAGCAATTTTTTTGCCTACTCCGCATGCATGATACTCCCTCTGGTCCTTTTTACTCCCGTCAACCATTTGCAAAGTGTTTGACCAAATTTAAACTAAAAATATCAATATCTACAATACTAATTATAATGAGTATAATAACTACGTTTTATAATGAGTGTAAAAATATTGATTTGACATTGTGAGTGTTGATACATTTTTCTATAAGTCTGGTGAAAGTAGAGGTACATTGACTTCAAACAAAACTTAAATGCACAATGCAGACTAGTTCCTCCGTCCAGCTGCGTGCCATGTCCTATCTTGTCATCACAACAAGGTTAGCTATTAGAGTACTACTACCTCCCTTCTAGTTTAAAGGGCTTGATTCAAAAATTTCACCTACTCTTAGCAAGATAGTAGAGGCGGTGGAATAGTTTTTGAAGTCTGCAAAAGTACTCAACTAATGATGTCGTTCTTCACAAAAAAATGTGTTTACCAATGCATGCATGAACACTAGTTACTCTAACCCCCCCCCCCTCTTCTTTAATTCTTTGCCACATCAGCATGTTTGCTATTCCTGTGTGCATGATACCAGCTAAGATACCACCATTATGGCCAGCCTTAATCATCGCATGCAATAATTTAGTGCACCTTGAAATATGAACATGTGTGGGGCGTGTATGTTTTTAATGACTTGAGACTATACCTTGCCCAGCATGCAATATGACTTATTATGCACCTTTACCCATACCTGCAGGAAGCCCGTTCGTCTCCAAATCTTTTCCTCTCCATGTGTGGAAACAATATGCCTGCCAAACTCTCCTTCTCCCTCCGGCGGTCCCAACACTCCACCCCGTGTGAAAAAATCTGCATGCATGACTCTCCTTCCCCCACGCTCGTCCAATCCATTGTGACCAGCAATATTTCCACCCCTTCCCTCACCTGTAATTTACTCCAACAAATATGCCCACGTAGCTGTTACGTTAATCACGCAACATATCTTCCGGGACGCTGCATCAGTTACATAACTGCAGGTGCATTGGGTCACTAACATATGGGCCCAACAAGGGTCTGGCCCACATGTGAGTGACGCAACTAGACCTGCACTTAAGTCAGTGCAGCTCAGTCCATATCTTACGTAGGTGTGCCATTGCTCGCTATAAATACTGTGCCTCCCACGGCATTCGGAAGAACGCTCATGTTCATCGCTATCTCCTCCCCCTTCCTCTCATGTCGACCACCATAGCATCACCCCTCCCAAGCCCTAAGCGCCCCTCGCTGCACCGCCTGTACGGTCACGCGTCCCCATTCCGTTCCTCGCCGCCACTAGTCGAGGAGGACGCGTCGGCGTTCCACTCCTCGCCGCGACGCGTCGAGGTGGACGCGTCGGTATTCCCAAAATCGCCAGCAGGCGCGTCGGCTCCCCGCTACAAGGAGAACACCGCACCGCCCGCAGAGCCCCCCAGCCTTGAGGAGCTTTGGAAAGAAATGGATGTCGCCATGTGGGAAGCTTTGCTGCCGGCAGAGCACGCCAAAATAGAGGCGGAGAAGAAGGCCGAGGAAGAGAAGTGTGCCACGGGGCAAGCTGCCTGGCAGCTCTATGTCGCGTCCGAGAGAGTCAGGCAATTGGCTCTTTGGTAGAAGGCTCGTGCAAGGTCCGTGAGGGTAGCGGAGGACGCCCGTGCGAAAGCCCTGAGTGCAGTCGGGCCCAAGCGCCTCATCTATGCTTGGCGGTATGTGGACCGGGTGCATGCTTCCAGCGAGGAGGAGTACCTGCTGGCGCCGGATCAGCACACCGGTGAGATCGCGCTCGCCCGCCGGCAAGCCGCCAATCAGCACCTCGTGAGTTGCGAGGCTAAGGAAGAGGCGTTGTGTCGGTGCACTGGGAAACGGTCGCGCACCAGGGCACTCGTGGCGCGCCGCAAGCGCTCCTGCGAGCGCCATGGCTTTTAGTAGGGAGTATAATTTAGTTTCGTAAGGTGATCTCATTAGTTTTGGGATGCAAATGATAAATCCCGAACGTTCGGGAATTATTAGCGTCCTTAATTAAGTATGTAAGAGGAAAGTTTGGAAACCTTGTGTATCCATACGCATTTTGTAAGTAGGTGCATACAGCACAAACTTTAGTACTGCACGTCTCTCTCTATATATGCTTGCAGACTGTGCTACTCCCTCCGTCCAGGTGAATAAGTCATCTTTGGTTGTGCACCGTGACCAAGTAGGACGGAAGACTTTATACACCTAGATGGAGGGAGTACTACTATTACTTATGTACGGGCAAATGCACATTTTAACATTACGATGCGGTTTTTTTAAAAGTAGAAAAACAACACTAGTCAAGCTTGTCAAATGATTCAATGCAAAACAAATGGAAAAATGCTTGTTTGATTGTTTACTTTTAGCTTCCTTCTCTGCGGTTATTTCTCTGTCATACTTTGTACGGAGTATCTCACTGGTCGAAAAGGCATGCAAATTCCCAAACCGCTTCCTACACCCTGTATCGAATTTTTTTCCTAACAAGTTGTGCCGTGCAATTGGAATTCCAACTTGAGTACTAGTACTACTAGTAGGTGTACCAGGGGCCAGTTCGTTTAGGCTTCTAGATTAGTAGTGTAATCCCTTTACTACTAGCTCCATCCTGGTTTATTGGTCCCCATTGTAATCTGTGTCAAATTTTGATCATAAATTTAACTAATGAAATGTTTGTGATGTCACAGGCACTAACATTTCATCATTTAAATCTTTGGTCAAAATTCACCACAAATTACAATGGTGACGAATAAACCAGGACGGAGGTACTCCCTCCATTTTTGTATACAAGGCCACTATAAAAAATACATTTTGCATCTATACAAGGCCACCAACAGTAGACAAATATTAATGATGTTTCCTTGTACTAACCCATGGCTTCATTACTAGCATGCATGTAGTGGATGATAATGACAAACTCATCTAGTGCTTCCTCTCTCACGGCCACTCAATTTCTTCTAATGTGCATGCACCCTATTAATTAACCCGGTAAACGAGAAAATAAATTGACTTGTAAAGCACACATTGATTTTTATCTTGGTACCTGTAATTTGAGTTTATGACCTTGTATATAAAAATGAAGGGAGTACTAGTAGTACTACTCCCTCCTTTCCGGTTTATAGGGTTATCTCAAAATTTTAGTTTTTCCATTTTATAAGGCTCAATTTGGTTGTTCCCCATCACATGTTCAAATTCCAAGGTTCATTAAATCATTGCATGCAAGTATTAAGAGAAAATTGACCAATGCATGTACTTTATGCATGCATGTATTACAATTAATACATTGGTAAACATAATTTTTTGAGAAAAACAAGAGCATTAATTGGGTGTTTTTACAAAATACAAAAAGTATTCCACCACTCACCATCTACCTTGGTTGGTGAGATTTTTGAATTAAGCCCTATAAACCGGAAAGGAGGGAGTAGTAGTTTAGAAGCCCAAATAAATGAGTGAGGCGCCTTAATGTTACTCTCCACTGTGACTAGTCTTATGGGAAAAGCTGGGGAAGAGATGGCTTATTTTTTAAGTCGCAAAAAGAACTGGCCCTAGGAGTAGTAGCTAGGGATACTAGGAGTAGTAGCCAGGGATCGAGTGTGCGAGATGAACTGGAGAAAGTAAATGCAGAGAGATGAAATGCAAAAAAGACGGAGGGATGTGATGGTTGCTTGTCCGTTTATTTTACCAAGCCACTTATTACTGGCAGTGGTTGGGTTTTGTGATATGACGGCTTTACTGTCGCACCACAAGCGGGGTGAGACTCTCGTGCAGCGCCGCCCTCTACACTTGTACTACATCGGTCGTGGTTTATTAGTCCCCCATTGAATTTGACTGAAGATTTAACTGACAAAATGTTAGTGCATGTCAACAAAAACTATATCGTTGGATTCGTATTTGAACATAGTTTTGAATGATATAATTTTAGGTGACATGCATCAGCATTTATCGTACTATATATAATGTTAGTTCAATTTTTGGTTGTACGAATCTATAGTAATAAGGTGCCCGTGTGTTGCACCGAAGAGTGAAATGCATTGATTGGGGAGTTGTTTATTTTGACAAAGAGTGTGGGGGTCATCTCATGTGTAACGGGTATCGATAGGTTTCTTAAGATATTATTTCATCTCTAGAGCTCACAAACATCTGGGTGAAATAGATAAAAAGGGTATCTTTTGCAAACAAAAGCGTTCAACTGTTCAACCTCCATCCAAAACTTGTGAAGAAATAACACTTATTGTGCTTTGCAAGAAATGATCTTTAAGAATTAGTTTTTGAGTATCGATTGTTATACATGTTGGCTACAGATGACATGGCACTTTCATATAGTCAATAGTTGGCTATACTATTAAGTAATATTAAGCATGCCCTTATACACCTAGACGGAGGGATTAAATCAGGATGACTTGCAAGGGGGCACAGGAGATGTAAGAAATGGTTCATCGTAAGTCTTTCACCAGTACTGTAGTAAAAATTCATACATGGAAGATTCTAGACTAAACCATAAATGGATACAGTTTTATTCATGCGTGATACTCCAATAGAGCAAGATCCTACATGGAAGTCTCCACATGCTTAGACAGCGGATTACATTGAGCGAAGACTAATGATCAACATTTAACTTGATAATGCGTATGTCCAGGTGAACCTCCTTGGAGTCCCCGTGCACCGCGTTGGCGGGTAAAGGATGCCATGGGTTTTCCAAGTCCACATCAGCGGGAAAGTCCCAGCTCCGCAGAGTCCAAGTCCGTCCGATGAGGCCGGTCTCGCCGCCCACGTGACCCGGAGGGGTAGTAACACTGACCACGCACCCGTACACCGACCTCGTGTCAGTGTCAACATCAGCGGCGTCGCCCCTGACGCACACTACAGAGATGGGGCGGCGGCCTGCGTGGGCCTCGCCGGTGCCCACGATCAAGAGGAAGACGCTGTCGTCCTCCTCCGAGACTAGCAGGCGGTGGTGATCCTCCAGCGACTCCGGCATGGTGAACGGGTAGCACGTCTCGTACTTGATGTTCTCCGCCAAGGGCCAGTAGTGACCGCTACACGCATCCGTGAGGTGATGGACTATGTCCGCCGGCGAGCCCCAAAACGGCATGGGGCACTCATAGCAGTAGACGAAGGGCTCCTTGGAGGCATCGACCAGGCCGTCCATGAAACGGGAGTGGCTATAGGGGATGTTGCGCTAGTTGAATATATGAGCAAGTTACTACGAGATTTAATCCGAATAAGCACAAAATAAATCATGACGGCTATAACAGAGATGATACTAATCATGTGGACTAGCATAGTAGTAGGATATAGAGTAGAAACATGAATTCTACCACGATTTCGTACAGGAAGGAGAGAAACACATACGGTGCAACGGGAGCAGCACCGTTGGCATTGAGGTTGTCACCCATGTTGTTGAGGAAGAGGTTGCCGAGGTCGGGGAAGAAGTCGTTGTCAGTGAAGTCATGGCTGCCAGCAGTCGCGAGAGTGCGCTCCCCAAATTTCAACAGTGTCCGCCGAATGGAGTGCAGGAGGGAGTGGCTGTATGGGACGTTACGGCGCCGAATGGAGTGCAGGAGTAGCACACGAAGCAGTAGATGGTGTCCTTACTAGTACTCCCTAGTCTCTATCTATCCATATCTACTCTTATAGAAAACCGAGTTGGTGATGATGGTATGCCTGCCATCTTGTAATATAGACCGTCTGATCTATATCTGACGGATAGAAAGCCAACTATGACAATTTTACAAAAGATACCCGCACCTCTCTCCACATTTACAGATAAGGCCTTGCCTCATTCATCCTTATCTCCCACAACCTCATGCTCCTCCCTAAGTCTCTATCTCTACTACTCTTCTTTGTTTTTTTATAACAAATCGAATAGTATTGCGCCGTCCGCTGCACGCCCGGCTGAACACGCCTCCTCGCCTCCATCATCACCAACTGAGTCTTTTATAGGAGTAGGAGTAGAGAAAAAACCGAGTTGGTGATGATGGTGTGTCGTGCAATGCACGGGCATCTTGCTATTTTTTTGCATATAATTCCAAACACCACATAGACACGGTCTTTGACCACGGTTCGTAGTCCTTCCACGCTTGGGCATTGAAGTTTGTAACTATTTTAGATTAGAATATACTACTCCTCCGGTGCTAGTAGTAGAGCAGAGTCCTACTCTACTACTCTACTCAAGCAAGTTAGGGCATAGTACTGTAGTAGGTACTGTAGGGAGTACTAGTACTGTGATCACTCAAGCAAGTTGTCTGGCATCGATATGACCCTACGCTGCTGGTATGTGTCTCGTAAGTCAAGCAGCGTGCTGTAGTCATCATGACCTGTCCACTTCCCGCAGCACATATTCGCTTCTCCATCTTCGTCCGCACATAATCTTGTCCAATCTTCCATCCCCGCTAAGGCGCCTCCCCCCCCCCCTCGTCCGAAACCCAAGCACTAACAATGGTAGAACCGAGCAGCGTCCGCCGAAAGAGTGGCTGGAATTCACTCCCCACAGAGGTAATCAAGCTCATTGTTTCGCGTGTGGACAATCTCAGTACCATGTCGCTCGCCGCGTGCTCGTCGGGGCTATACCGTTTACTCAAAGCCCTTAGGCCGGAGCTTTTTAAGCCAGCTCCTTGCTTGCTGATGCCGCCTGATCTTCAGAAATGGCGTGTCATGCAGCATAACGATCATAGGGTGGCCAGCATCAACCCCGTTGATTGCGATCCGATCCCCGCCAGCCTCAACTACGTTAACGGTATGTACTGGGTCTGCATGAACACATCTTGGATGGTGCTCGTCGACGGTTGCGGCATCTGGATGCTCGTGGAGGTCTACACCCGGCGATTGATCCCCCTTCCTTCGATTAACACTGCACTTCTTTGGCACCGCGGCCCAGAATACTCGGAATCTTACAGTAGCCAACATGATACCAAGTTTGATTTGCTCAAGGTTGTAATCTGCCAAGTGCCCACAAGATCTGTGAATTATAAAGACTTCGGGCTAATTGCGTTCTTCAACCGCGGTCTCGCCTATCTAACAGGTCACTGTGGTAAGTGGATAAATCTGCACATCCATCGCAGGATCATACATCCTCCATGGTTCTCTGATGCCATTGAACACAAGGGCTTCATTTACGCTGGCGACTCCTTCTATGGCTGGACGTATTGCTGGCCTACTCCAGTCATTGCTACAATCGGCTGTTACAGCAGTATGTTACTTTCCTACGATATCATGATGACTTGTTTATATTACTGTCAACATTTACTGAAAAAATATTCATGCTCATAACATGCTATTCTTAAGATAGATTAAATCAAGAGCCCTTTTTTATTTGACTCCAACTTCATATGATGTTGTACGCCGCCTGGTGTCCCTACCCTTCCTAATCCCAGAACCTTTCAAAGAAAAGCGGCATGGTAGTTGCAGGTGGTTCCTGGCTCGATCAGACGACGGCGAACGATTGATAATCGTTCGCACGTACCGGACGTGTTGTTTCGCGGAATACAATCACAATCACTGCAAGGTCTTTGAGTAGGATCCCAGCTTCTTTGGGCCTTCAGGAATTTTTGACTGGAGGCTGGTAAGTAGCCTTGGTACACGCTCTTTGTTTGTCGGACTGAATTATCCGATTAACCAAGAGATAACCGATGGCAAGGATCATGATGGCAGCGCGGTTTCGTTCATCAGGCAAAACTGTGTGTACACAGCGTACCATGTGTCTCTGCATGCACCATACCGTGATATGTGCCGCCACGCTCTGCAGCCCAAAGTAGGAGAGAGGGTCACAAGTATCAGACTTCGACCTGCTGGCTGGAGTTTCCCTTGTCAGGCACCCATCTGGTTCAAGCCGTCAGCCAATCTCCACAGCTTAATAAATAGTAACATCTAACTGAGCCAGTTAGTTAGATGCGTGCACTTGGTGTAGTGGGATCTTTATTTAGTTTGATGCATACACTTGTTCTTTTTTGGTAGCCCTTTTGTAATAATGGCTGATGTTTGGTTTGGAAGAGAGAGCTGCATCTTCACTCTTCTGGCCTGCTTACTGCTTCTGTTGCACCCCCAGCCCTGGTTGCTGTTGCTGCTGTTTTCAATGTACAGTCAGTGGTATATTTCGTCTGTTGGTTGAATAAATGTGTTGTTAGAACGACAAACACAATGTTTTGGAAGTCGTTGCACGGTTCGGTCCTTAGTGCCCTGTACCGTACGTAACACATACTATTTTTCGTACGGAACACATTTTCCACTTGTTGATAACATGCAGCCCACTGATGAAGGCCCAATAGAGGAGCCCATAATTAACTGGAAAGGAGGCTCTCACATGAATCCGGCCCAGGTACATGCTCATGGTCCCCTAAACATAAATAAGTAAATAAATAAATAAAGCTAAATGCTCATGCACCAGTTCTTTAAATTCATGATTTAACAGCAGGATATTATTTCCTATGATAGTGTCATTACATTCAGTCGATATTATTCTTAGGCAAAGATAGCGACCAGTCTTCTTTCTCCTAGAATTTTCTTCCTACAACCAGCGGACCCATGCAAATCGTAGTCAACGTCGTAAATAGTTCCGGTCCATTTTTATTTTTCAATAAGAATGTCCAACCCAGCCTAGCACATTGGCGACAGCACTTTATCCTCCGCCTTGGTGCGCTCGCCGCGGCACCGCCGTCCAGCCCTGTCAACATAGTTTTTTTTCGAAACGGTCCCTGTCAACATAGTGAATCGGGAGAGAACTGTAGTTGTGAGTATGACAGTACGGACCCACTAGGTCCACTCCCAAACACAAGCAAGCGCCTCTTTTACTACTCAGATGCACCCCTCGTTTTTTTACTCTAATCCACCCTACTGATATCCGGGACTCACATCACTTTTAAAGTATAGTCAATTAACGACAGAATTGCACAACTTTTTTTTGAGTAGTAATTCGGAGGAGCAGGCTATAAACTGGGTTGTGCGGTCTCTGTGGCCCGTCTAACAACATGACCAGCCCAGCAGGTTTTTCATTAGGAAAATAGGTAGCCCAGTATTTCTTTTTGAAGAATACCCAAGCTAGGCCTATTTGTTTTCTTCGACTTACTGGGCTGCAAATCTTTCAAGACGAGGAGGGATGCATTCCGACCTGGCCAAAGAGTATGGTGAGTGTCTGATAAAAGTAATATCAAAGGGGTTGAAAATTCCAAAAAAGTTATAGCAAATGGGATATTAGTTTCTTTTTTGTTTTTGTTCTTCACTAATATTTATAGTATTTCATTGGATTTAACATGACATAGTACTAATTTATTTTTAAATTTGTTTTAGTATGGCTACTAATTTTTGGATTAAGAATATTTTGTTCCCCAGCCAAAATTTGCGAATTTTCAAAATTTCGCACATATTTAGTTGATTTTTTTAACCCTGGTACTGACCAGAAAATGGGCAGCAATTCTAAAAATGGAAAACGGGCTGCAATAATTTCCATATGAATTAGAAAATAAGTAAAAATTATAAAAAATAATAGCAAATGGGCTATACACGACACAGATTTCGAGGCTGACTTGTTTACGCAAGGCTTTGTCAGTCAACACACAATTCTAGCAGCAGTGACTGTTGGATGTCCATCCAACGGCCGACGTGCTTCTTCAATCTTTGATCTTCCTGGTCGAGCCGCCTAAACTAGCGCCGGCGGGACTGCCTGCTCCCTCCTCTTGTGGCCCGTTGTGATGCCACGTAGGCTTCCCCGGCCCATCCTACTCCCTCCGCTGGCCTAGCCGCACGCAATCTACTGTCTCCTTATTACGCGAAAAAAATTATTCCTCCCACTGACATCTGGGGCGCACCGGTTTGGAGGCTGACCTGTGGGCCTACTAAGTTGACGCGTACGCAGGGCTTGTCAACTTAGTCAACAAACGATTGTAGCAGCAGTAACCGTTGAACGGTCTTGTTGCTTCTTCAAGTGCTGCTCTTCTTGCACCAGTCACCAAAAATAGCGCCGGCGAGACCGCCTGCTCCTGCCTCCAATGGCCGGCTGTGCTACCGTTGAGGCCTCACCTCCCCCTACTACTCCCACCGCTAGCCAGGCCCTGCGGTGACGGCAGCCTCACACCGTAGCCGAACTAGTGAACCCTCCTACTCCTCTACGCATGGGCATCCACTGTCGCGTCTTCCCCGGCTCCGCGTCGTCCCCTTCCTTCCTAGGCCTCGCCGTCGTCCATCGCCCTGGTGCTCTCGGCGTGGCGTGGTCAACATGGTCAAGGAAAGACTTCCATCGGAAGAGTACTATACGTGGAGAGGCTGACAGCTGGGTCCACGACAGCCGCAAGGAAGTGCCTCCTTATTATGCGCAAAATAATTATTCCTCCACCTGACAGCAGGGACCCATCGGACGGGCCACCACTATTTTGCAAAAAAACGTTTCCCCCTGACTGCTGGGACCCACCGGATGGGCCACCGTATTTCACAAAAAAGACGTTCCCCCCGCTTTCAGCTCGTACCCACCGAAAGTGCCTCCTTATTACGCACAAAAAAATGAATACTCCCCCAGCTAGCCTCGACCCACCTTGGTGGGAGGCTCACTTGTGGGCCTACTAAGTTGACGGGGATGGAGGGCTTTGTCAACTTAGTCAATATGAACGATTCTAGCTCCAGTGACCGTACGATGTCCATCCAACGGCCGTAGTGCTTCTTCAACATCTGGTCTTCGTGCTCCAGCCGCCCAAAGCAGCGCCGGTCGTGTCGCATGCTCCTACCTCCCGTGGCCGGTTGTGATGCCGCGGAGGCCTCACCACCCCTACTCCCACCGCTGGCCAGGCCATCCCTCTACTCACCCACACCCCTTGTTATTCTGCGGTGACGGTAACCTCACACCGCAACCGAACCAGTGAACCCTCGTACTCCTCTTTGCTTGGGCATCCACTGCTGCGTCTTCCCCGGCTCCACGTTGCCCCCTTCCTAGCCTCGCCGTCGTCCACCGCCATGGTGCTCTCGGCTCGGCCTGGTCAACGTGGTCAACGAACGACATCCATCGGACGTGGACTGTACGTGGAGAGGCTGACAGCTGGGTGAAAGCACAAGTGCTCCCTAGGTGGTTTTGGTAATTAATGTCAACATATCTCTTGTTGGACTAACACTTTTATCTAGTATGTTTTAGATAAGTTCAACAATGGAGTGGCATGGACTAAAGGATGTGGGAACTCCTTCAAGATGCTAAGGACAAAGGATTGGCTTAAGCTTCAAGCTTAAGACTCTTCATTTTACATTTTAGTGATCTAAGATCACATTGAGTCTATAGGAAAAGCCAATACTATCAAGGAGGGATGAGGTGTTGCTTAATGAGCCTCTTGCTTCATGTGCTTAGTGATATGCTCCAAAAACCCTCAACCACTTTCTCACATCCACATATATCCTAAACCTAAAGTCAAACTCGGCCCCACTGATTCTTTCTATCCGGCGCCACCGAGTTTGGATGTCTTAGCCACTGCCACAAACCCTAAGCAAATCGGTCTCACCGATAGGGATCTCGGTCTCACCGAGATGGGATTGTAATCTCTCTGTGTATGTCCATTATCAAAATCGGTCTCACCGAGTTTGAGCAATCCGTACTACCAAGATTACAATGCAAACTTCCTGGTTGACTCATTACCAAAATCGGTCCCACCGAGTTTGATAATCAATCCAACCAAGTTTGCCTGACCAACTCTCTGGTTAGCTAATTACCAAAATCGGTCCTACCGAGTTTGTGTAATCGGTCTCACCGAGATTACGTTATGCCCTAACCCTAACCGAATCGGTCCCACCGAGTTGCATTCCGGTCCCACCGAAAACCCTAACGGTCACATTATTTGCTAAATCAGTCTGACCGAGTTTAACGATTCGGTCCCACCGAGTTTGGTAGATTGTGTGTAACGGTTAGATTTTTTGTGGAGGCTATATATACCCCTCCACCTCCTCTTCATTCGTGGAGAGAGCCATCAGACTGAACCTACACTTCCAGAATCCTATTTCTGAGAGAGAACTACCTACTCATGTGTTGAGGCCAAGATATTCCATTCCTACCATATGAATCTTGATCTCTAGCCTTCCCCAAGTTGCTTTCCACTCAAATCCTCTTTCCACCAGATCCAAAATCCTATGAGAGAGAGTTGAGTGTTGGGGAGACTATCATTTGAAGCACAAGAGCAAGGAGTTCATCATCAACGCACCATTTGTTACTTCTTGAGAGTGGTGTCTCCTAGATTGGCTAGGTGTCACTTGGGAGCCTCCGACAAGATTGTGGAGTTGAACCAAGGAGTTTGTAAGGGCAAGGAGATCGCCTACTTCGTGAAGATCTACCGCTAGTGAGGCAAGTCCTTCGTGGGCGACGGCCATGGTGGGATAGACAAGGTTGCTTCTTCGTGGATCCTTCGTGGGTGGAGCCCTCCGTGGACTCGCGCAACCGTTACCCTTCGTGGGTTGAAGTCTCCATCAACGTGGATGTACGATAGCACCACCTATCGGAACCACGCCAAAAACATCTGTGTCTCGAATTGCGTTTGAATCCTCCAAACCCTTCCCTTTACATTCTTGCAAGTTGCATGCTTTACTTTCCGCTGCTCATATACTCTTTGCATGCTTGCTTGCTATATGTTGTGAATGTTAAACTTGTGCCTAAACTCCACTCAAACTTTAAAAGGGTTAAAAACTGCAACTTTGGTACTTAGTGTCTAATCACCCCCCCCCCTCTAGACACCTCTTCTCAAGGTCCTACAAGTGGTATCAGAGCATTGGTCTCCATTGCCTTGGTTTAATCACCATTGGAGGAAGATGGATGAGTCTACTTTGGGGAGTCTTAGACATAGAGTGCCTATTCTTGATGGAGAGTATTTTCATGAGTGGAAAAATGAGATGCTTGTAATTTTCAATCAATACCATTTGAACAAGTACATTGCTAGTCCGTGTGCACCTTCTGTTGATCCTATGCATCCTACCCTTGATGAGTCTATTGACATGATAGTAATGTTAGAACTGTTAATCTTATCACTAGAGGCTTGCCTAGAAACCTGATTATAAAACTGCCTACTCTTGAGTGTGCCTACACTATATGGAAATTTCTTGAGGAACGATTTCCTGATTATTCTTTGAAAAATCTTGATGAAATTCTCCATAAGTCTATTGCTTTGAGTAAAATGAATACTAGTGATCCTATGTTTGGTGATCGTCTATTTGAGCTTACAAACCTTATGCGTGCCAAAGGAAATGTTGGAATTATTAGTGATATTATTTCCGAAGCTATAAAAATTCATAGACAAGATCATTGTGAAACTCATTCTAATGAATCACCCTCTCTAGGATTTGATCCACCACATGACGATGTTGAACATGGATACTATGATGAGGATGATGATAGTGACTTCGATCTTGATGATGCAATGAGACATTTTGGTCTTATGGCAAATCTTCGAGGATATATGTCAGGAGGAAAGGAATGGGTTCTTGATAGTGGATGTACCGATCACATGACCGGAGATAAAGACATGTTTCGTGAGCTTGCTGATAATGATAGTCCTCGAAAGTATGTCACTTTCGGTGACAACTCAAAGGGTAAGGTGGTTGGCCTCGGTAAGGTGGCCATCTCACATGATAGCTCCATACAAAATGTCATGCTCGTTGAATCTCTTGGATACAACTTACTTTCAGTATCTAGACTTGCTGACTTCGATTTCAATGTCCTATTTACTGAAGTAGATTGCCAAGTGTTTCGTCGAGACAATCATAAAATGGTCTTTACCGGTATACGTAGAGGTGATCTATACATTGTTCATTTCACTAAAAAGGCTCAACCTAAAACTTGCTTCATTGCTAAATCCTCAAAAGGTTGGTTATGGCATAGACGACTAGGTCACGTTGGCATGAGAAACCTTGACAAGCTTATTAAAGGAAACCATATCCTTGGTGTTAATGATGTCATTTTTGATAAGGATAGACTTTGCAGTGCTTGTCAAGCAGGTAAACAGGTTGGAGGAAGGCATCCCGTGAAGAACATCATGACCACGAAGAGACCACTCGAGCTACTTCACATGGATCTCTTTGGTCCCAACTCTTACAAGAGTCTCGGTGGAAATTCTTTTGGTCTAGTTATAGTCGATGATTTTTCCAGATTTACGTGGGTGTTCTTTCTTTATGATAAATCGCAGGTTCAGAAGATCTTCAAAAACTTCGCTAGGAAGGCCCAAAATCAGTTTGAAGTGAAGATCAAGAAGGTTCGCAGCGACAACGGAACGGAGTTCAAGAACGCAAATGTGGACACCTTTCTTGACGAAGAAGGGATTTCACACGAGTTCTCGGCTACGTACACACCTCAACAAAATGGAGTTGTTGAGAGGAAGAATCGGACGCTCATCAAAATGGCGAGAATGATGCTTGATGGGTACAAGACGCCAAAGCACTTTTGGGCAGAAGCGGTTGAGACAGCTTGTCATGCAACAAATCGCTTGTATCTTCACAAGCTACTCGGCAAGACGGCATACGAGCTACTCACCAGTAACAAACCCCAAGTTGGATACTTTCGAGTATTCGGCTCAAAGTGCTACATTCTTGATAAGCATTGTTGTTAAGTCTCATGAAGGTTTCGTACTAGGTTATGGCTCAAACTCTCACACTTACCGTGTCTACAACAATTTCACCCAAAAGGTTGAAGAGACGGTAGATGTGAAGTTTGATGAATCTAACGGCTCGCAAGTAGAGCAATTGCCAATTGATGTAGGAGACAAAGATCCTTCGGAAGCAATCCAAGACTTGTCTATTGGCAAGGTCCATCCAACAGAGGTGAAGGAGAGTACCTCGTCCGTCCAAGTGGAAGCTTCTACTTCACGACAAGGTGAACCAAGAGTTGATACGGAAGCATCCACAAGTGGGACACACCAAGATGAAGGAAACGAGGAAGTGCATCAAGATGAACCTCAACAACCTCCTTCTCCACCACGACAAGAGAACGAGAACGCCAACAATGAAGAAGGCCAAGAAGAAGAACATGATGAAGAAGATGTTCAACGAAGATCCAAGCAAAAGCTTTCACGAGTTCGAGCAAGAATTGCTGAAGACCATCCCGTCGAGCAAATCTACAATGATATTCAAACCGGGAGAATCACTCGCTCTAAAACTCATTTAGCTAACTTTTGTGAAAACCATTCTTTCATCTCTAGCATTGAACCTATGAAGGTCGAAGAAGCATTGGAAGATCCGGATTGGATAAACGCTATGCATGAAGAGCTACACAACTTTGAGAGAAACCAAGTTTGGACATTGGTTGAGAAGCCCGACAACAACCACAACATCATCGATACCAAATGGGTGTTTCGCAACAAGCAAGATGAAGATGGACAAGTAGTTCGCAACAAAGCACGTCTCGTCGCCCAAGGCTACACACAAGTCGAAGGTATGGACTATGGTGAGACTTATGCTCCTGTTGCTAGACTTGAGTCTATTCGCATCTTACTTGCCTATGCTAATCACCATGATATCACCTTGTACCAAATGGACATTAAAAGTGCTTTTCTAAATGGTGAAATAGAGGAGGAAGTTTATGTTAAACAACCTCCCGGCTTTGTCAATCCTAAGAAACCCAATCATGTTTACAAACTTCACAAAGCTCTTTATGGTCTTAAACAAGCTCCTAGAGCATGGTATAAATGCTTGACCAAGTTCCTTATTGAAAAAGGCTTTGAAATTGGGAAAATTGATTCTATTCTTTTTACTAAAAGGGTTAATGGTGAACTATTTGTGTGCCAAATTTATGTTGATGATATTATATTTGGTTCAACTAACCCTCATTTTAGTGAAAAGTTTGGGAAGCTAATGTCGGAGAAGTTTGAGATGTATATGATGAGTGAACTCAAATTCTTTCTTGGTTTGCAAATCAAGCAAACTAAGGAAGGTACTTTTGTCTCTCAAACGAAGTACACCAAGGACTTATTCAAGAAGTTCAATATGCAAGAATGCAAAGGTATGACTACACCCATGCCTACTAGTGGACATCTTGATTTGACCAAAGATGGTGAACCGGTTGATCAAAAGGTTTATCGCTCTATGATTGGTTCATTGTTATATCTATGTGCTTCACGTCCCGATATTATGCTAAGTGTGTGCATGTGTGCACGATATCATGCTGCCCCTACAGAATGTCATCTTAAGGCTGTGAAAAGGATAGTGAGATACTTAATCCATACATCAAATTTTGGCATTTGGTATCCTAAGAGGGCCTCTTTCGATCTTGTTGGCTACTCTGACTCAGACTATGCCGGAGACAAGGTTGATAGAAAGTCCACTTCGAGTACTTGTCAATTTCTTGGTAGATCTCTTGTGTCTTGGTCTTCCCAGAAACAAAACTTGATATCCTTATCCACCACCGAAGCTGAATATATTGCCGTTGGTTCATGTTGTGCTCAATTACTTTGGATGACCCAAACTCTTAAAGATTATGGGATATATGTGAGACATGTTCCATTGCTTTGTGATAATGAAAGTGCTATCAAAATTGGTCATAATCCTGTGCAACATTCTCGAACTAAGCATATTGAAGTTCGTCATCATTTCATTCGAGATCATGTTGCTAAGGGTGACATTGATCTTAAGCATGTTCGCACCAAAAAGAAATTAGCAGATATATTCACTAAACCTCTTGATGAGAAAGTGTTTTGCAGGTTAATAGGAGAATTGAACATCATTGATGCTTCAAACTTGGAGTAGAAACTCCATTGGATACATGCAAGACATGAGCTTATGACTAATCCTTGATATTTCTCTTATGATGAAAAACTTATGTCTTGGGTATATTTGTATCTTGCATGTTATCTAACCCATGTAGGTACTTGGTTGAATCAAATTCCATGAGATTGTAACCTACTCACATCTTGAGCAATCTCTACATCACCAAGTCTCTATACAAAGGTGGTTGAAGACAAGGAAGCACGAAACCATTCAAACATATCATTTGACAAATTCTATGTTGAGTTTCATGATTGTCATTTTTGGATATACAAGTGCTCTTCCTTGCAAGAACTAACCCATGTAGGTAGATGGACTCAAATTCCAAGTGGTGCTCCAAATTCTTGATGAGCTACATCAACCTTGAGCAACCCACGCAAGTTCAACTACATGGACAACAACACCAACCGAGGTATGTTATTCCATCTTAGAGAAGCTTTACTCCGAGTCATGAGCTAAAGCAACTCGACAAGATGTGAATACATCAAGATGCTTAAACAAAAAATGGCAACCCCATTTTGAGCTTAAACGATGAGTATGACCTATGATCAAGTGATCTCACTTGACTCCTAAGTCAATATACTCTAACATAGGTGACTCTATCGCCGACCATCTCTAGATGAAGTTCTCCTGTGTTCTTTTCTAAGTTTTTGCATTTGTCTCATGCTTATGTGTTTCCCCTTTCAAAAAAAACTTCATCTAGATTTCTTTCTGTTTTCTCTGCATTTTCTGCATCTAATTCCTTGCAAATCTTTGTGAGATATTACTAGTCTAGTGAGCTGAGGTGACAAGTGTTTTCTCTGCGATGAACTCGGTTACACCAATTTGTTATTTTCGGTCCAATGGAATCTTTTCGGTACGACCGAAGCATACCACTCGGTACCACCGATTTCATAACAGGAAAAACTATTTGCCACATATTTTGTGTTTCTTCTGATCCAGCTCCACTCAATGAATCTTGTCCTCTACAAGCATCACATTTTTATCATTGCTTTGTTCTGTGTCTCAAGGACCAAACCCATTCACGACAAATTCCAGAGGGAGAGAGAGAGATTACATCTTTATCAAGCCCTTCTTGGAAATTGATGTCAAAGGGGGAGAGAGATCACATCAAAGCTTATCATTTAGAGAGAGAGATCACATCTCATAGGGGGAGAGAGATCCTTCAGGGGGAGAGAGAGAGATCTGCAGGGGGAGAGAATACTAGCAGAAAGTATTTCTCAAGGATCCCAGATGCTTGGTGTTCAAGAGGAGAGATGCCACATGTCTTCTTGAGGGGAAAGACATGTTCATATGTGCTTACTTGCATTAGTTTGCATTAGCTCTGTTCATTTATATCTTTCAGCTCTGATTTTTTGTTCCCTATCTTCTCCCAGTATCCCATGTTAGATTTAGGGGGAGCAAGACATCTAAGGGAAAGAGATCATTCAAATTCATTGCATATCTTTACTCTTGGGGACATGTCTAATCAAATGTGGTACTCAGTACTCACTCTCTACATGTCATCCCAGTCTTGGTATTCTTGTGGTTTCTTCTGTTTGCTCTGGCTAGTAGATGCATCTGTGTTATCTAACCTTGTTTTCACAGGTTCATTCCATCCTAAGCCAACTCAAGACTACAAGGTAAGTATATGCATCACAATCATGTGTATGAGGAATTCTTGCTGATGTACATACTATTTGCAAGAAGGACTCATGGGCATGAAGGTATTTCCTTGAATATATTTTTTTGCTCTGATGCATATGGCCAAGATACATGTAACACATTGCCTGCTCTATCATGGTTATGCTATCACATGCTTCCATTTTCAATATTCACATGATTGCATACATGTAGGGGGAGCCTATGCTTGTTACATGTCTTCCCAAAGCTTTACTTGCTATTATTTATATCTTTATCTAAAGCTTTGATGTATGTTGCTATCAATTACCAAAAAGGGGGAGATTGAAAGCACAAGTGCTCCCTAGGTGGTTTTGGTAATTAATGTCAACATATTTCTTGTTGGACTAACACTTTTATCTAGTATGTTTCAAATAAGTTCAACAATGGAGTGGCATGGACTAAAGGATGTGGGAACTCCTTCAAGATGCTAAGGACAAAGGATTGGCTCAAGCTTCAAGCTCAAGACTCTTCATTTTACATTTTAGTGATCCAAGATCACATTGAGTCTATAGGAAAAGCCAATACTATCAAGGAGGGATGAGGTGGCTTCATGTGCTTAGTGATATGCTCCAAAAACCCTCAACCACTTTCTCACATCCACATATGTCCTAAACCTAAATTCAAACTCGGCCCCACTGATGGCGCCACCGAATTTGGATGTCTTAGCCACTGCCACAAACCCTAAGCAAATCGGTCTCACCGATAGGGATCTCGGTCTCACCGAGATGGGATTGTAATCTCTCTGTGTATGTCCATTATAAAAATCGGTCTCACCGAGTTTGAGCAATCGGTACTACCGAGATTACAATGCAAACTTCCTGGTTGACTCATTACCAAAATCGGTCCCACCGAGTTTGATAATTGGTCCAACCGAGTTTGCCTGACCAACTCTCTAGTTAGCTAATTACCAAAATCGGTCCTACCGAGTTTGTGTAATCGGTCTCACCGAGATTACGTTATGCCCTAACCCTAACCGAATCGGTCCCACCGAGTTGCATTCCGGTCCCACCGAAAACCCTAACGGTCACATTATTTGCTAAATCAGTCTGACTGAGTTTAACGATTCGGTCCCACCGAGTTTGGTAGATTGTGTGTAACGGTTAGATTTTGTGTGGAGGCTATATATACCCCTCCACCTCCTCTTCATTCGTGGAGAGAGCCATCAGACTGAACCTACACTTCCAGAATCCTATTTCTGAGAGAGAACTACCTACTCATGTGTTGAGGCCAAGATATTCCATTCCTACCATATGAATCTTGATCTCTAGACTTCCCCAAGTTGCTTTCCACTCAAATCCTCTTTCCACCAGATCCAAAATCCTATGAGAGAGAGTTGAGTGTTGGGGATACTATCATTTGAAGCACAAGAGCAAGGAGTTCATCATCAACGCACCATTTGTTACTTCTTGAGAGTGGTGTCTCCTAGATTGGCTAGGTGTCACTTGGGAGCCTCCGACAAGATTTTGGAGTTGAACCAAGGAGTTTGTAAGGGCGAGGAGATCGCCTACTTCATGAAGATCTACCGCTAGTGAGGCAAGTCCTTCGTGGGCGACGGCCATGGTGGGATAGACAAGGTTGCTTCTTCGTGGACCCTTCGTGGGTGGAGCCCTCCGTGGACTCGCGCAACCATTACCCTTCGTGGGTTGAAGTCTCCATCAACGTGGATGTACGATAGCACCACCTATCGGAACCACGCCAAAAACATCCGTGTCTCCAATTGCGTTTGAATCCTCCAAACCCTTCCCTTTACATTCTTGCAAGTTGCATGCTTTACTTTCCGCTGCTCATATACTCTTTGCATGCTTGCTTGCTATATGTTGTGAATGTTAAACTTGTGCCTAAACTCCACTCAAACTTTAAAAGGGTTAAAAACTGCAACTTTGGTACTTAGTGTCTAATC
>NC_041385.1:409797492-409799394 GCF_002162155.2 Triticum dicoccoides
TAGACACCTCTTCTCAAGGTCCTACACTGGGTCCACGGCCGCACACAAGGAAATGCCTCCTTATTACGCGCAAAATAATGATTCCTCCACCTGACAGCTGGGACCCACCAGAAGGGCCTCTATATTTCGCGAAAAAAACGTTCCCCCCGCTGACATGTCGGACCCACCAGCTATATCTTTGCACGCAAGGAAGTGCCTCCTTATTGCGCACAAAAAATGAATACCCCCCTTCTAGATGGGACCCACCATAGTGGGAGGATGACTTGTGGGCCAACTAAGTTGACGGGGACGGAGGGCTTTGTCAACTTAGTCAATATGAACGACTCTAGCTCCAGTGACCGTACGATGTCCATCCAACGGCCGTAGTGCTTCTTCAACCTCTGGTCTTCTTGCTCCAGCTGCCCAAAGAAGCGCCGATCGTGCCGCATGCTCCTGCCTCCCGTGGTCGGTTGTGCTGCCGCGGAGGCCTCACCGCCCCCTACTATTCCCACCGCTGGCAGGCCCTGCCGTGACGGCAGCCTCACACCGCAGCCGAACTAGTGAACCCTCGTACTCCTCTCCGTGCGGGCTTCCACTGCCGCGTCTTCCCTGGCTCCGTGTCGTCCCCTTCCTAGGCCTCACCATCGTCCACCGCCGTGGTGCTCTCGGCGCAACGTGGTCAATGTGGTCAAGGAATGACTTCCATCCGACGTGGACTGTACGTGGAGAGGGTGACAGCTGGGTCCACGGCCGCGGCAAGGAAGTGCCTCCTTATTACGCGGAAAATAATGATTCTTCCACCTGACAACTGGGACCCACCGGATGGGCCACTGTATTTCGCGAAAAAAACGTTTCCCCCTGACTGCTGGGACCCACCAGCTACATATTCGCACACAAGGAAGTGCGTCCGGAAAAAAACGATTCGCCCCCCTGACTGCTGGGACCCACCAGCTACATCTTCGCACGCAAGGAAGTGCGTCTGGAAAAAAAATGATTCGCTCCCCTGACTGTTGGGACCCACCAGCTACATCTTCGCACGGAAGGAAGTGCCTGACAATCGGGACCCACCTGGTCGAAGCGTACGTAGCGTTGTCATTCTGGTCGCGAACGTGTATGTACATATATACTGGTCGATGTAGAGGCGCGCACGTGTCGTAGTAGAGGCGCGCATGTAGCATGTACACGTACGTACAACGGCCAGTGTGCAAGAAAGAAAATACGACCACGTATGTGTACATACGGGCAGGGTCTCGAATGCCTACTCGCGCATACGTACGGCCAGGGCTCGTGTACATGGCTGGGTCGGAACGGAGAAACAGCGTCATCGTCGTGTTCATGGGGAGCCAACCGGCTGGGTCGGAACGGAATGCGTTGTCGTGTTCATCAAGAGGGCTTCGATGGAACTGGCGATGGAAACGAGGCCTGGCGTACCGCAGAATGGAGGAAACGGCCTTGTGTTCGACCGGCCACGTTCAAAACGGGGTCTTGTTCATCGGGAGGGGTCTGGCGTACCGCAAAACGGAGGAAATGGACCTCCTATGATAGAAAAGGGGGTCCTGTTGATCGGGGGTGTGGCGTACCGCAAAACGGACGAAACGGACTTGTGTTGGAGCGCTACGGTCGAAACGGGGGTCCTGTTCATCGGGAGGGGTGTGGCGTACCGCAAAACGAGACTCCACCGGATACAGTTCATCTCCATCGTCGACCTCCTCCAGCCTCCACGGGCTACCATCGACCTCCTCCAGCCTCCACAGGCTCCTGTTCATCCAGCCTCCACCGCACGCTACTCCACCAGATACTATTCAACCACCCCTCCACGGGCACCCCTTCACCGTCTACTGTTCATCCAGCCCTCCACGGGGTCGTCCTGTTCGTCTAGAGGCAACGCCACGGGGTCCTGCATCCACCCCCACCGCTCACTGT
>NC_041385.1:409799665-409987887 GCF_002162155.2 Triticum dicoccoides
TCCAATCGACCGGCTTCAGTTAGCAGCAGTAGCGAAGGAATCGCTCGATCGGTTTCAGTTAACAGTCATTGATCGATCGCTCGGGTTCAGTAACGCGTAGCCTGCAGTGCAATCGCTCAGGTTCAGTTAGAGCCAAATGCCTCACTCGGTTTCAGTTAGAGTCAACACCTCGCACACACGCGCGTACGTGTACGAGAGAAATGCGCATCGCTCGGCCCCCGACCGCCCACTGTAACCGGGAACTCCCCGAAATTTTCCTCGTCCTCGCTTCTACCACGGTTTTTTTCGTCATGGACGGCCCAAAGAATGTCATGCAGCTACGTCTCCGGCCCGCCCAGGACGAAAAGCCCATTTTCTGTCATGATTTTTTGTCATAGAAGTAGGAGCCCACCACATCTATGATGATACCGAGTTTTGTCACAATTATCGTCATAGAAGTGTCATAAGTATGACAGAAAAAAATTGTTATGCCCAAAATGTCACGGATGTGTCTTTTTTTGTAGTGGATGGAGGCACATTCCAGCGCCTCCCGCATAGTATCAGCGGCCTCCAGATTGACAGAGGCCACCGACGGAGCTCCTGCTCCTCCCCCCCTCTTTCGAAGGGGGATGTTGGTCCGAACCTGGAGTTGTACTATGCTCCGGGACGATGTTTGGTGGAGGCCCGTACTGTTGAAGCCCCCCACCCTTGATGGTCATGGGGGTCACCGTGCCCCGCTCTACAACGTCTGAGGTGTTGTACTCGGGCGCCTTCTGGATGGTCTCGTCCGCCCCTCCCGAGCCAAGGGATGGTCTTTGGGATGACACCTCGGTGTCCTCCATGGCAGGGGGTGAAAGGGCGCGGCATGGGCCGTCACTCTTCGCCTCCCCAGGGGCTAGAGAGTTCCCCGTCGAAGAAGAGGGGGTCGGGATCTCGCGCGGAGGGCTAACAATCATAAAATAAATTGAGCATGACAAAGGCAGATCAAAGCGATAATCGAATGAGTAAGTTTCTAATACTTACATTCCGGCCAGGGGCTTCTCCCTTTGGACCCGCCCCGGGCTGTGTTCGGACTCCGTGTCTGAACTGTCCAAGAGGATCACTCACCCTTTCTTCAGCGTCAGCCCCTCCAGGTTCTCAGAAGCTATCCTTTTCCCCTCCTCGTCTCGAGGGGGGGTCGCTCTCTACCTCCTCATCATCATCATCCTCTTCTTCATCCTCGTCTTCCTCGCGGGAGGAGAGCTCGGCCTCTCCGGACACTGCTTCCGGAGGGCCTTTGCGGCGGGGCCCGTTCTTGAGCCCCTTGCTCTTTTTCTTGGCCTTCTTCTCCGACGACTGATAAGGCACTGGGAACAACATCTCCTCCAGCTAAGGAGTGACTGGGTTTTCGGGCAGTGGAGTCGGACACTTAATCCGCTCCGACTTCTTGGTCCAGCCCTGTAACGAAAGATGAGTTGATGAGTTCGGCATAGATTGAATATATATATATATATATATATATATATATATATATTGTTGGAAATATGCCCTAGAGGCAATAATAAATTAGTTATTATTATATTTCCTTGTTCATGATAATTGTTTATTATCCATGCTATGTATTGATAGGAAACTCAGATACATGTGTGGATACATAGACAACACCATGTCCCTAGCAAGCCTCTATTGACTAGCTCGTTGATCAATAGATGGTTACGGTTTCCTAAGCATGGACATTGGATGTCGTTGATAACGGGATCACATCATTAGAAGAATGATGTGATGGACAAGACCCAACCCTTAGCCTAGCACAAAGATCGTAGTTCGTATGCTAAAGCTTTTCTAATGTCAGGTATCTTTTCCTTAGACCATGAAATTGTGCAACTCCCGGATACCGTAGGAATGCTTTGGGTGTACCAAACGTCACAACGTAACTGGGTGGCTATAAAGGTGCACTACAGGTATCTCCGAAAGTGTCTGTTGGGTTGGCACGAATCGAGACTGGGATTTGTCACTCCGGTTGACGGAGAGGTATCTCTGGGCCCACTCGGTACGACATCATCATAATGTGCACAATGTGACCAAGGGGTTGATCACGGGATGATGTGTTATGGAACAAGTAAAGAGACTTGCCGGTAACGAGATTGAACAAGGTATCGGGATACCGACGATCGAATCTAGGGCAAGTACAATACCGCTAGACAAAGGGAATTGTATACGGGATCGATTGAGTCCTTGACATCGTGGTTCATGCGATGAGATCATCGTGGAACATGTGGGAGCCAACATGGGTATCCAGATCCCGCTGTTTGTTATTGACCGGAGAACGTCTCGGTCATGTCTGCATGGTTCCCGAACCCGTAGGGTCTACACACTTAAGGTTCGATGATGCTAGGGTTATAAAGGAAGTTTGTATGTGGTTACCAAATGTTGTTCGGAGTCCCGGATGAGATCTTGGACGTCACGAGGAGTTCCGGAATGGTCTGGAGGTAAAGATTTATATATGGGAAGTCCTGTTTTGGTCACCGGAAAAGTTTCGGGTTTTTCCGGTAACGTACCAGGACCACCGGGAGGGTCCCGGGGGTCCACCGGGAGGGGCCACCAGCCCCGGAGGCTAGCATGGGCCTAGAGTGGAAAGGGACCAGCCCCAGAGTGGGCTGGTGCGCCTCCCACCCTTGCCCAAGGCGCATCTAGGAGGGGAGAGGGGAAACCCTAGGCGCAGATGGGCCTATAGGCCCACCCTAGGGCGCGCCCCCTCTCTCCCCCTCTTGGCCGCCCCCTCCAAGTCCCATCTAGGGCTGGCCGCCGCCCCCTAGGGGTGGAAACCTAGGTGGGGGCGCAGCCCCCTCTTCCCCTATATATAGTGGAGGCATTGGAGCAGCCCAACACACAAGAACCTCTCCCTCTTGGCGCAGCCCTACCTCTCTTACTCCTCCTCTCCCGCGGTGCTTGGCGAAGCCCTGCTGGACTACCACGCTCCTCCATCACCACCACGCCGTTGTGCTGCTGCTAGATGGAGTCTTCCTCAACCTCTCCCTCTCACCTTGCTGGATCAAGGCATGGGAGACGTCACCGGGCTGTACTTGTGTTGAACGCGGAGGTGCCGTCCATTCGGCACTAGGATCTCCGGTGATTTGGATCACAACGAGTACGACTCCTTCAACCCCATTCTATTGAACGCTTCCGCTTATCGATCTACAAGGGTACGTAGATGCACTCTCCTTCCCCTCGTTGCTGGTTTCTCCATAGATAGATCTTGGTGACACGTAGGAAAATTTTGAATTTCTGCTACGTTCCCCAACAGTGGTATCAGAGCTAGGTTTATTGCGTAGATTCTTTGCACGAGTAGAACACAAAGTAGTTGTGGGCGTTGATTTTGTACAATATGCTTACCGTTACTAGTCCAATCTTGTTTCGATGGTATTGTGGGATGAAGCGGCCCGGACCGACCTTACACGTACTCTTACGTGAGACAGGTTCCACCGACTGACATGCACTTGGTGCATAAGGTGGCTAGCGGGTGCCAGTCTCTCCCACTTTAGTCGGAACGGATTCAATGAAAAGGGTCCTTATGAAGGGTAAATAGCAATTGGCATATCACATTGTGGTTTTGCGTAGGTAAGAAACGTTCTTGCTAGAAACCCATAGCAGCCACGTAAAACATGCAAACAACAATTAGAGGACGTCTAACTTGTTTTTGCAGGGTATGCTATGTGATGTGATATGGCCAAGAAGAATGTGATGAATGATATGTGATGTATGAGATTGATCATGTTCTTGTAATAGGAATCACGACTTGCATGTCGATGAGTATGACAACCGGCAGGAGCCATAGGAGTTGTCTTTATTTATTGTATGACCTGCGTGTCATTGAACAACGCCATGTAATTACTTTACTTTATTGCTAACCGGTAGCCATAGTAGTAGAAGTAATAAGTTGGCGAGACAACTTCATGGAGACACGATGATGGAGATCATGATGATGGAGATCATGGTGTCATGCCGGTGACGATGATGATCATGGAGCCCCGAAGATGGAGATCAAAAGGAGCAAAATGATATTGGCCATATCATGTCACTATTTTATTGCATGTGATGTTTATCATGTTTATACATCTTATTTGCTTAGAACGATGGTAGTAAATAAGATGATCCCTCATTAAAATTTCAAGAAAGTGTTTCCCCTAACTGTGCACCGTTGCAAAAGTTCGTCGTTTCGAAGCACCACGTGATGATTGGGTGTGATAGATTCTTACGTTCACATACAACGGGTGTAAGCCAGATTTACACACGCGAAACACTTAGGTTAACTTGACGAGCCTAGCATGTACAGACATGGCCTCGAAACACAAGAGACCGAAAGGTCGAGCATGAGTCGTATAGTAGATACGATCAACATGAAGATGTTCACCGATGATGACTAGTCTGTCTCACGTGATGATCGGACACGGCCTAGTTGACTCGGATCATGTAATCACTTAGATGACTAGAGGGATGTCTATCTGAGTGGGAGTTCATAAGATGAACTTAATTATCCTAAACATAGTCAAAAGATCTTTGCAAATTATGTCGTAAGCTCGCGCTTTAGTTCCACTGTTTAGATATGTTCCTAGAGAAAAATATAGTTGAAAGTTGACAGTAGCGATTATGCGGGCAGAAGAAAGCTTATGTCCTTATTGCACCGCTTAGTGTGCTGAACCCCAAACATCGTCTGTGGATGTTGCGAACATCGGACATACATGTTTTCATAACTACGTGATAGTTCAGTTAAACGGTTTAGAGTTGAGGCACCAAAGACGTTTTTCAAAACGTCGCGAAACATATGAGGTGTTTCAAGGGCTGAAATTGGGATTTCAGTCTCGTGCCCACGTCAAGAGGTATAAGACCTCCGACGATTTTCTTAGCCTGCAAACTAAGAGAGAAAAGCTCAATCGTTGAGCTTGTGCTCAGATTGTCTGAGTGCAACAATCACTTGAATCGAAAGGGAGTTGATCTTCCAGATGAGATAGTGATGTTTCTCCAAAGTCATTGCCACCAAGCTGCTAGAGCTTCGTGATGAACTATAACATATCAGGGATAGATATGATGATCCTTGAGGTATTCGCGATGTTTGACACTGCGAAAGTAGAAATCAAGAAGGAGCATCAATTGTTGATGGTTGGTGAAACCACTAGTTTCAAGAAGGGCAAGGGCAAGAAGGGACACTTCATGAAACGGCAAATCAGTTGCTGCTCCAGTGAAGAAACCCAAGGTTGAACCCAAACCCGAGACTAAGTGCTTCTGTAATAAGGGGAACAGCCACTGGAGCAAAATTACCCTAGATACTTGGTAGATAAGAAGGCTGGCAAGGTCGATAGAAGTATATTGGATACACATTATGTTAATGTGTACTTTACTAGTACTCCTAGTAGCCCTAGGGTATTAGATACCGGTTCAGTTGCTAAGTGTTAGTAACTCGAAATAAAAGCTACGGAATAAACGGAGACTAGCTAAAGGTGAGCTGACGATACGTGTTGGAAGTGTTTCCAAGGTTGATGTGATCAAGCATCGCATGCTCCCTCTACCATCGAGATTGGTGTTAAACCTAAATAATTGTTATTTGGTGTTTGCGTTGAGCATAGACATGATTGGATTATGTCTATTGCAATACGGTTATTCATTTAAGGAGAATAATGGTTACTTTGTTTATTTGAATAATACCTTCAATGGTCTTGCACCTAAAGGAATGGTTTATTGAATCTCGATCGTAGTGATACACATTTTCATGCCAAAGATATAAGATAGTAATGATAGTACCACTTACTTGTGGCACTGCCATGTAAGTCATACTGGTATAAAACGCATGAAGAAGCTCCATGTTGATGGATCGTTTGGACTCACTTGATTTTGAATCACTTGAGATATGCAAATCATACCACATAGGCAAGATGACTAAAAAGCCTCGTTTTCAGTAAGATGGAACAAGATAGCAACTTGTTGGAAGTAACACATTTTGATGTGAGCAGTCCAATGAGTGCTGAGGCATGCAGTGAATATCGTTATGTTCTTACTTCACAGATGATTCGAGTAGATGTTGAGTATATTTACTTGATGAAACACAAGTCTGAATTATTGAATGGTTCAAGTAATTTCAGAGTGAAGTTGAAGATCATTGTGACAAGAGGATAAAATATCTATGATATGATCATAGAGATAAGTATCTGAGTTACAAGATTTGGCACGCAATTAAGACATTGTGGAAATTGTTTCACAATTAATACCGCCTGGAACACCATAGTGTGATGGTGTGTCCGAACATCATAGTTGCACCCTATTGGATATGGTGCGTACCATGATGTCTCTTATCGAATTACCACTATCGTTCATGGGTTAGGCATTAGAGACAACCGCACTCACTTTAATAGGGTACCACGTAATTTCGTTGAGACGACACCGTTTGGAGAAACCCAAGTTGTCGTTTCTTAAAAGTTTGGGGCTGCGACGCTTATGTGAAAAAGTTTCAGGTTGATAAGCTCGAACCCAAAGCGGATAAAATGCATCTTCATAGGACACCCAAAACAGTTGGGTATACCTCCTAATTCAGATCCGAAAACAATAGGGATTGTTTCTTGAATCGGGTCCTTTCTCGAGGAAAAGTTTGTCTCAAAAAGTTGAGTGGGAGGATGGTGGAGACTTGATATGGTTATTGAACCGTCACTACAACTAGTGTGTAGCAGGGCACAGGAAGTTGTTCCTGTGGCACCTACACCAATTGAAGTGGAAGCTTATGATAGTGATCATGAAACTTTGGATCAAGTCACTACCGTACCTCATAGGGTGACAAGGATGCGTACTGCTTCAGAGTGGTATAGTAATCCTGTCTTGAAGGTCATGTTGCTAGACAACAATGAACCTACGAGCTATGGAGAAGCGATGGTGGGCCCAAATTCTGACAAATGGTTAGAAGCCATGAAATCTGAGATAGGATCCATGTATCAAAACAAAGCATGGACTTTGGTGGACTTGCCCGATGATCGGCAAGCATTGAGATAAATGGATCTTTAAGAAGAAGACGGACGTGGACGGTAATGTCACCGTCTATGAAGCTCGACTTGTGGCGAAGAGTTTTTCACAAGTTCAAGGAGTTGACTACGATGAGATTTTCTCATTCGTAGCGATGCTTAAGTCCGTCGGAATCATGTTAGCATTAGCTGCATTTATGAAATCTGGTAGATGGATGTCAAAACGAGTTTCCTTACCACTTTTCGTAAGGAAAGGTTGTATGTAATACAATCAGAAAGGTTTTGTCGATCCTAAGGATGCTAAAAGGTATGCTAGCTCCAGTGATCCTTCCATGGACTGGAGTACGCATCTCGGAGTTGGAATGTACACTTTGATAAGATGATCAAAGATTTTGGGTTTATACAAAAGTTTATGAGAAACTTGTATTTCCAAAGAAGTGAGTGGGAGCACTATAGAATTTCTGATGAGTATATGTGGTTGACATATTGTTGATCAGAAATGATGTAGAATTTCTGGAATGCATATAGGGTTATTTGAAAAGTGTTTTTCAAGTGAAAACCTGGATTAAGCTACTTGAACATTGAGCATCAAGATCTATGAGGATGGATCAAAACGCTTAATGGTACTTTCAAATGAGCACATACCTTGACGTGATCTTGAAGGAGTTCAAGATGGATCAGTCAAAGAAGGAGTTCTTGCCTGAGTTGTAAGGTATGAAGTTAAGAGTTAAAGCTCGACCATGGCAGAAAAGAGAGAAAGGACGAAGGTCGTCCCCTATGCTTCAGACATAGGCTCTATAGTATGCTATGTTGTGTACCGCACTGGAAGTGTGCCTTGCCATGAGTCAGTCAAGGGGTACAAGAATGATACAGGAATAGGATCATTGGACATCGGTCAAAATTGTCCTTGGAGTAAATAAAGACATGTTTCTCGATTATGGAGGTGATAAAGAGTTCGGCGTAAAGGGTTACGTTGATGCAAGCTTTAACACCTATCCGAGTGACTCTGAGTAGCAAACCGGATAGGTATAGTGGAGCAACCATTTGGAATAGCTTCAAGTGGAGCGTGGAAGCAACATTTACAATATGACATAGAGAGTTGCGAAGTACATACGGATCTGAATGTTACAGACCCGTTGACTAAAACCTCTCTCACAAGCAAAACATGATCAAACCCCAGAACTCATTGAGTCTTAATCACATGATGATGTGAACTAGTTTAATGACACTAGTAAACTCTTTAGATATTGGTCACATGGCGATGTGACCTGTGAGTGTTAATCACATGGCGATGTGAACTAGATTATTGACTCTAGTGCAAGTGGGAGACTGTTGGAAATATGCCCTAGAGGCAATAATAAATTAGTTATTATTATATTTCCTTGTTCATGATAATCGTTTATTATCCATGCTATAACTGTATTGATAGGAAACTCAGATACATGTGTGGATACATAGACAACACCATGTCCCTAGCAAGCCTCTATTGACTAGCTCGTTGATCAATAGATGGTTACGGTTTCCTAACCATGGACATTGGATGTCGTTGATAACGGGATCACATCATTAGAAGAATGATGTGATGGACAAGACCCAATCCTTAGCCTAGCACAAAGATCGTAGTTCGTATGCTAAAGCTTTTCTAATGTCAAGTATCTTTTCCTTAGACCATGAGATTGTGCAACTCCCGGATACCGTAGGAATGCTTTGGGTGTACCAAACGTCACAACGTAACTGGGTGGCTATAAAGGTGCACTACAGGTATCTCCGAAAGTGTCTGTTGGGTTGGCACGAATCGAGACTGGGATTTGTCACTCCGGTTGATGGAGAGGTATCTCTGGGCCCACTCGGTAGGACATCATCATAATGTGCACAATGTGACCAAGGGGTTGATCACGGGATGATGTGTTACGGAATGAGTAAAGAGACTTGCCGGTAACGAGATTGAACAAGGTATCGGGATACCGACGATCGGATCTCGGGCAAGTACAATACCGCTAGACAAAGGGAATTGTATACGGGATCGATTGAGTCCTTGACATCATGGTTCATCCGATGAGATCATCGTGGAACATGTGGGAGCCAACATGGGTATCCAGATCCCGCTGTTTGTTATTGACCGGAGAACGTCTCGGTCATGTCTGCATGGTTCCCGAACCCGTAGGGTCTACACACTTAAGGTTCGATGACGCTAGGGTTATAAAGGAAGTTTGTATGTGGTTACCGAATGTTGTTCGGAGTCCTGGATGAGATCCCGGACGTCACAAGGAGTTCCGGAATGGTCCGGAGGTAAAGATTTATATATGGGAAGTCCTGTTTTGGTCACCGGAAAAGTTTCGGGTTTTTCCGGTAATGTACCGGGACCACCGGGAGGGTCCCGGGGGTCCACCGGGAGGGGCCACCAGCCCCGGAGGCTTGCATGGGCCTAGAGTGGAAAGGGACCAGCCCCAGAGTGGGATGGTGCGCCTCCCACCCTTGCCCAAGGCGCATCTAGGAGGGGAGAGGGGAAACCCTAGGCGCAGATGGGCCTATAGGCCCACCCTAGGGCGCGCCCCCTCTCTCCCCCTCTTGGTCGCCCCCTCCAAGTCCCATCTAGGGCTGGCCGCCACCCCCTAGGGGTGGAAACCTAGGTGGGGGCGCAGCCCCCTCTTCCCCTATATATAGTGGAGGCATTGGAGCAGCCCAACACACGAGAACCTCTCCCTCTTGGCGCAGCCCTACCTCTCTTACTCCTCCTCTCCCGCGGTGCTTGGCGAAGCCCTGCTGGACTACCACGCTCCTCCATCACCACCACGCCGTTGTGCTGCTGCTGGATGGAGTCTTCCTCAACCTCTCCCTCTCACCTTGCTGGATCAAGGCATGGGAGACGTCACCGGGCTGTAAGTGTGTTGAACACGGAGGTGCCGTCCATTCGGCACTAGGATCTCCGGTGATTTGGATCACGACGAGTACGACTCCTTCAACCCCGTTCTCTTGAACGCTTACGCTTATCGATCTACAAGGGTACGTAGATGCACTCTCCTTCCCCTCGTTGCTGGTTTCTCCATAGATAGATCTTGGTGACACGTAGGAAAATTTTGAATTTCTGCTACGTTCCCCAACAGATATATATATATATATATATATATATATATATATATATATATATATATATATATATATATATATATACTAGGTATGTCTTCGGAGGTATCGAATACCTACTGGAGAGGCCGGATACGCGCCGTTGAGGCCGATGTCTTCGGTCTCCATAGGCCAGCTGCTCTTCTGCACCTTGAAAAGCACTTTCCACATTCCCTCGTGCGTGGTGCCGAGGAAGTGTTGTAGCATCTGTGGATCCTCCGGCTCGAATTCCCACATGGGGGAAGCCCCGCGCTGGCAAGGTAGAATGGGTCTGAAGAGCATGATTTGAACCATGTTGGTGAGACCAACGTTCTTCCCCAACATGTTGGTAATGCGCGTCTACAGCGCCAGCACCTCCATTTGGGACCCCCAGTCGAGGCCCTTCGTGTTACAGGAGGTGAGCCTCATGGGGGGTCCGGATCTAAACTCCGGAATGCCCGCCCAATTAGTATGGCGCGGCTCGGTGATATAGAACCACTCCTGTTACCAGATTTTCACGGTCTCCACAAAGGCCCCCTTTGGCCAAGTGGTGTTTGGCAGATTACTAATCATAGCACCGCCGCAATCCGCGTGTTGCCCATCGACCACCTTCGGCTTCACGTTGAAGACCTCAAGCCATAGGCTGAAGTGTGGGCGGACGCGGAGGAGAGCCTCACACATGACTATGAACGACGATATGTGGAGGAATGAGTTCGGTGCTAGATCATGGAAATCTATCCCGTAGTAGTACATGAGTCCGCGGATGAACGGGTGGAGTGGAAAATCTAAACCTCCAAGGAAGTGGGGAAGGAAGACGACCCGTTAGCCAGGCTCCGGAGTGGTAATGACTTGACCTTCAGGGGGAAGCCAGTGCTTGATGTCTGCGGTGAGGTATCCCGCACTCCGGAGATCTTTTATATCCTTCTTCGTCAAGGAGGAGGCCTCCCACTTGCCTTTGGAGCCAGCTCCGGCCATGGTCGGAGTAGGTGGTGCTGGTGGTGAGAAAGACGGAGACTTTGCGGGTGCAGAGAGCTTGGGAGATTGGGAGGCTGAGGAGATGTGAAGGCGTGGGGAGGAAAGTGGGGGTCCCTTTCCCTCTTATAAGCAGTAACAATACCAACCGCCCCCCACTCGTGCCTTGAATCTCGCCTATTCCCAATGAAGGCGTGCGCCACAAACGGTTAGATTACCCAGATATCGTTGATATGCAATCCCGTATTAAGTGAGCACGATCTCTGTTTTGACGGGACGTGCCAATGAGGCGTGGCCTCAAAATGCGGAACGTGCGGTGTGAAAACGGTTCAAAATGCTGAAGGGTCAAGTCTGACGCTTCGTCGTAAAAGTTGTCAGTAAAAGGCACTATTCTTATTTTTATATATATCCTACCTTCGCGGCTAAGGGTTGTGTTTATTATGAAAAACTGGATACAATTCTTTTACAGAGGAAAGCCGATGTGTATTCTTTAAGGAACCTGCCTTGTAATGTCGAAGACAATCTGAGCGTCGAATATATCATCATTGAAGACTGGTCAAGGGGCTACTGTGGGAGTCGTGGACTAGGGGGTCCTCGGGCGTCCGGTCTATTGATGTGGGCCGGACTGATGGGCCGTCAAGATACAAGACAGAAGATTATCTGTTGTGTCTGGTGGGGACTCTCACATGCGTGGATGGCAAGTATACGTGTGCGGATATATTATTCCTTTCTGTAAAACCGACTTTGTACAACCCTAAGCCCCTCCGATGTCTATATAAACCGAAGGGTTAGATTGGAGGCAGGATCACAACATTGCTAGGCTAGCTATCTAGGATTAGCCAAATCGATCTCGAGGTAGATCAACTCTTGTAACTTTTATACCCTCGAATATAATCAAGAGGGAGTAGGGTTTTACCTCCATTAAGAGGGCCCGAACCTGGGTAAACACTGTGTCCCTTCTCCATAGTTACCATTGATCCTCAGACGCATAGCTTGGGCCCCCCTACCCGAGATTTGCCAGTTTTGACACCAATAGCAACCCATAGAGAATAAATGGATCTTCAAGAGGAACACGGACGGTGATGGTAGTGTTACTATCTACAAAGCTTGAATTGTCGCAAAAGGTTTTCGACAAGTTCAAGGAGTTGACTACGATGAGACTTTCTCACCTGTAGCGATGCTTAAGTCTATCCGAATCATGTTAGCAATTGCCACATTTTATGAAATCTGGCAAATGGATGTCAAAATTGCATTCCTTAATGGATTTCTTAAAGAAGAGTTGTATATGATGTAACCAGAAGGTTTTGTCGATCCTAAAGGTGCTAACAAAGTGTGCAAGCTCCAGCGATCCATCTATGGACTGGTGTAAGCATCTCGGAGTTGGAATATACGCTTTGATGAGGTGATCAAAGAAGATGGTTGTATACAACTTTTGGTGAAGCATGTATTTACAAGAAAGTGAGTGGGAGCTCTGTAGCATTTCTAATACTATATGTAGATGACATATTGTTGATTGGAAATGATATAGAATTTCTGGATAGCATAAAAGGATACTTGAATAAGAGTTTTTTAATAAAACACGTCGGTAAAGCTGCTTATGTATTAGGCATCAAGATCTATAGAGATAGATCGATACGCTTAATAGGACTTTCACAAAGCACACACCCTGAAAAGATTTTGAAGGAGTTGAAAATGGATTAGTCAAAGAAGGAGTTCTAGCCTGTATTATAAAGTGTGAAGCTGAGTAAACTCAAAGCCCGACCACGGCAGAAGATAGAAAGAGAATGAAAGTCATTCCCTATGCCTCAGCCATAGGTTCTATAAAGTATGTCATGCTTTGTACCAGACATGTTGTGTGCCTTGCTATGAGTTTGGCAAGGGGGTACAATAGTGATCCAGGAGTAGATCACTGGGCAGCATTCAAAATTATCCTTAGAGGACTAAGGAAATGTTTCTCGATTATGGAGGTGATAAAGGGTTCGTCGTAAAGGGTTACAACGATGCAAGCTTCGACACTAATCTAGATGACTCTGAGTCTCAATCTGGATACATATTGAAAGTGGGAGCAATTAGCTAGAGTAGCAACTTGCAGAGCATTGTAGACATAGAAATTTGCAAATATACATATGGATCTGAATGTGTCAGACTCGTTGACTAAACTTCTCTCACAAGCAAAACATGATCACACCTTAGTACTATTTGGGTGTTAATCACATGGCAATGTGAAATAGATTATTGACTCTAGTAAACCCTTTGGTGTTGGTCACACGGTGATGTGAACTATGGGTGTTAATAACATGACGATGTGAACTATTGGTGTTAAATCACATGGCGATGTGAACTAGATTATTGACTCTAGTGCAAGTGTGAGACTGAAGTAAATATGCCCTAGCGACAATAATAAAGTTGTTATTTTATATTTCCTTATTCATGATAAAGGTTTATTATTCATGCTAGAATTGTATTGATCGGAAACATTAATACATGTGTGAATACATAAACAAACACCGTGTCCCTAGTAAGCCTCTACTAGAGTAGCTTGTTGATCAAACATGGTTAAGGTTTCCTAACCATTGACATGAGTTGTCATTTGATAACGGGATCACATCATTGGGAGAATGATGTGATGGAAAAGACCCATCCGTTAGCTTAGCATAATGATCGTTCAGTTTTATTGCTATTGCTTTCTTCATGTAATATACATATTCCTTTGACTATGAGATTATGCAACTCCCGGATACTGGAGGAATGCCTTATGTGCTATCAAACGTCGCAACATAACTGGGTGATTATAAAGATGCTCTACAAGTATCCCTGAAGGTGTTTGTTGAGTTGGCATAGATCGAGATTAAGATTTGTCAGTCCGGGTATCGAAGAGGTATCTCTGAGCCCTCTCGGTAATACACATCATAAGCTTGCAAGCAAATGACTAAGGAGTTAGTCATGAGGTGATGTATTACGGAACGAGTAAAGAGACTTGCCGGTAATGAGATTGAACTAGGTATGAAGATACCGGCGATCGAATCTCAGGCAAGTAACATACTGATGGACAAAGGGAATTACGTATGTTGTCATAATGGTTCGACCGATAAAGATCTTTGTAGAATATGTAGGAGCCGGTATGGGCATCCAGGTTCCGCTATTAGTTATTGACCGAAGAGGTGTCTCAGTCATGTCTACATAGTTGTCAAACCCGTAGGGTCCGCACGCTTAACGTTTGATGACGATATAGTATTATATGAGTTATGTGATTTGGTGACCGAATGTTGTTCGTAGTCCCGGATGAGATCACGGACATGACGAGGAGTCTCGAAATGGTCAAGAGGTAAAGATTGATATATAGGACGATGGTATTCGGACACTGGAAGTGTTTCGGGGGGTACCGGGTACTTATCGGGTCACCGGAAGGGGTTCCGGGCACCCCCGGCAAAAGATATGGGCCTTATGGGCCAAGAGGGGAAACGCACCAGCCACAAGGGGCTGGTGCGCCCCCCATATGGGTCGTCCTAAGAGGAGAAGGAAAGAGGGGAAGGGAAAGGAAAGAGTGGAATAGGATTTCCCCTTCCTTCCCTCTCCCCCCTCTTTCCTTCCCCTTCCGACAAATATGGCAGGGGGTGCACGGCTTGGGAGGAGCCTGATACGTCTCCAACGTATCTATAATTTTAGATTGTTCCATGCTATTATATTACCTGTTTTGGATGTTTATGGGCTTTACTTTACACTTTTATATCATTTTTGGGACTAACCTACTAACCAGAGGCCCAACCCGAATTGTTGTTTTTTGCCTATTTCAGTGTTTAGAAGAAAAGGAATATCAAAGGAGTCCAAACGGGATGAAACCTTCGGGAGCGATCTTTTTGGAACAAATGCAAACCAAGAGACTTGGAGTGGACGTCAAGCAACAAATAAGGCGGCCATGAGGGTGCCCGGCGCGCCCCCTGGGGGTGGGCGCGCCCCCCACCCTCGTGGGCCCATCGAGTGTCAACCGACATACTTCTTCCTCCTATAAATACTCCCATACCCTAAAACCATCGAGGAGCACCACGAAAACCTAATTCCACCACCGCAACCTTCTGTATCCGTGAGGTCCCATCTTGGAGTCTTCGTCGGTGCTCCGCCGGAGGGGGAATCGACCATGGAGGGCCTCTACATCATCTCCAAGGCCTCTCCGATGAGTTGTGAGTAGTTTACCACAGACATTCGGGTCCATAGTTATTAGCTAGATGGCTTCTTCTCTCTCTTTGAATCTCAATACAAATTTCTCCTCGATCTTCTTGGAGATCTATTCGATGTAACTCTTTTTGCGGTGTGTTTGTCGAGATCCGATGAATTGTGGGTTTATGATCAAGTTTATCTATGAGAAATAATTTAATCTTCTCTGAATTCTTTTATGTGTGATTGGTTATCTTTGCAAGTCTCTTCGAATTATCAGTTCGGTTTGGCCTACTGAATTGATCTTTCTTACAATGGGAGAAGTGCTTAGCTTTGGGTTCAATCTTGCGGTGTCCTTTCCCAGTGATAGCAGGGGCAGCAAGGCATGTATTGTATTGTTGCCATCGAGGATAAAAAGATGGGGTTTATATCATATTGCTTGAGTTTATCCCTCTACATCATGTCATCTTTCTTAATGCATTACTATGTTCTTTATGAACTTAATACTCTAGATGCAGGTAGGAGTCGGTCGATGTGTGGAGTAATAGTAGTAGATGCAGGCAGGAGTCGGTCTACTTGTCATGGACGTGATGCCTATATAGATTACCATGCCTAGATATTCTCATAACTATGCACTTTTCTATCAATTGCTCGACAGTAATTTGTTCACCCACCGTAATACTTATGCTATCCTGAGAGAATCCACTAGTGAAACCTATGGCCCCCGGGTCTATCTTTTATCATATAAGTTTTCCATCTACTTTTATTTGCATCTTTTACTTTTCAATCTATATCATAAAAATACCAAAAGTATTTATCTTATCTTATTATCTCTATCATATCTCACTTTCGCAAGTTACCGTGAAGGGATTGACAACCCCTTTATCGCGTTGGTTGTGAGGTTCTTATTTGTTTGTGTAGGTGCGTGGGACTTTTGAGGAGCCTCCTACTGGATTGATACCTTGGTTCTCAAAAACTGAGGGAAATACTTACGCTACTTTGCTGCATCATCCTTTCCTCTTCAAGGGAAAACCAATGCAGTGCTGAAGAGGTAGCAAGAAGGATTTCTGGCGCCGTTGCCGGGGAGGTCTTCGCTCAAGTCAAGACATACCAAGTACCCATCACAAACTCATCTCCATCTCGTTACATTATTTGCCATTTGCCTCTCGTTTTCCTCTCCCCCACTTCACCCTTGCCGTTTTATTCGCCCTCTCTTTTCCATTCGCCCTCTCTTTCCCAATATCCTCTCTCTTTTGCTTGCCTCTTGTGTGCTTGTGTGCCAGTTTATCTTTGTTGTCATGGCTAGTCCTCCTATCATTGTTAGTACTCCCGATCATGAAGTTCTTAATTTTAAACAAAGGGAGGGACAAAATCTAAAAGATGCTTGGCATAGAATTTGCAATGCTCAAAATAGATCTGCTAGGAAGCAATCTACTTCCGTTCTTCTTCGCAATTTTTATGTAGGCATTACTCCTTGGAATAGATATATTCTTGATACCATTACCGAAGGAAATTTCTTGGGTAGCCATACTTTTGATGCTTATAATGCCATGTTAGATTTGTTAGGTCCACCCCCTCTTTTGGTTAATGGAACTGTTTTAACTTTGGAACATGTGATGCAAAGGCTTGAAATTATTGAAAATAAAGTTGCCACTGTTGAGTTAATATAAAATTTGGATAAAAAGATCCACAATCAAATTACCCAATATGGATCTAGGGTTGGAGTTACTTTGATTTTTTTTAAAGAAAAAGAACCTATAGTTAATGAAAGAATAGATCTAGATTCTACAAGATTTGGTAAACTGGAGGACACTATTACCAACTTAGGGTCTGCATTTTCATATGTGAAAAATACCCCAACTCCTCCTACCAAAATTGCCAAGGTTATGTATGTTCCTTAAAATAAGGGTGAATCTTCTAGTAAGGAAAGTGTCGATCTCAAATCAATAAGTGTTCATCCCAATTTTCTCGTTATCATCAAGGAACCTTTTGCTACAAATGAACTTCTTGATTTCTTGCCTAGGAGCTTCATCATTGCTAAAAAGAAAGAAACTCCTAAGGATGATAAGTGCTCTATTGATGAATTGAATGCCAAAGATGGCACTACTTAGATCTATTCTCGCTTTTATGCCTATCTAGGGGCATTAAACAATAGCGCTTGTTGGGAGGCAACCCAATTTTATTTTAGTTCCTTGCTTTTTGCTTCTGTTTAGTAATAAATATTTCATCTACTCCCTCCGTCTAGGTGAGTAAGTCATCTTAGGTTGTGCACCGCGAACAAGGAGGAGGGGAAAACAAGAGACGTTAATGTTTATTTGCTAATTAATAGTATTACATGTAATGAACTAACCACTCCATGTCGTGTTTGATAGTCTCAAGTCATTAAAAGCATGCACACCCCTTATCTCTTATTGGTTGATATGTCAAGAAACAAGAAACGAGGTAGAAGTTAATGCACCATGCCTAAGTGTTTTGGGATTATTTGGTTTTCGTAAGATGACTTACACACCTAGAAGGAGGGAGTAGCTTCTGTTTAGATGTAGTTTCATGTTTTAATTAGTGTTTGTGCCAAATAGAACCTATAGGATAACCTACGGTGATAGTTAATTTGATTCTGCTGAAAACAGAAACTTTTGCGTGCACGAGAATAATTTTAGTAAATCACAGAACCATATTTTGCGTTGATTATTTTTTATGTATATAAATAGACAAATTTACCAGGACTTCCTATTTTGGTAGGATTTTTAGAGGTCCAGAAGTATTCGAAAGTTACAGATTGCTACAGACTGTTATGTTTTTGACAGATTCTGTTTTTCGTGTGTTGTTTGCTTATTTTGATGCATGTATGGCTAGTATCAGGGGGTATGAACCATCGAGAAGTTGGAATACAGTAGGTTTAACACCAATATAAATAAAGAATGAGTTCATTACAGTACCTTATGTGGTGGTTTTTCTTTCTTGCACTAACGGAGCTTATGAGATTTCCTATTGAGTTTTGTGTTGTGAAGTTTTCAAGTTTTGGGTAAAGATTTGATGGACTATGGAATAAGGAGTGGGAAGATCCTAAGATTTGGGATGCTCATGGAACCCCAAGATATTTAGGGATAACCAAAAGCCTAAGCTTGGGGATGCCCCGAAAGGCATCCCCTCTTTTGTATTCGTCTATCGGTAACTTTACTTGGAGCTATATTTTTATTCACCACATGATATGTGTTTTGCTTGGAGCATCTTGTATGATATGAGCCTTTGCTTTTTAGTTTACCACAATCATCTTTGTTGTACACACCTTTTGGGAGAGACCCACTTGATTTAGAATTTATTAGAATACTCTATGTGCTTCACTTATATCTTTTGAGCTAGATAGTTTTGCTCTAGTACTTCACTTATATATTTTAGAGCACGGCGGTGGCTTGATTTTGTAGAAATTGTTGATCTCTCATGCTTCACTTATATTATTTTGAGAGTCTTTTAGAACAGCATGGTATTTGCTATGGTTATAAAATTGGTCCTAGAATGGTGGGCATCCAAGTTGGGTATAATAAAAACTATCATAGGAAGTGAATTGGAGGCTATGATCAATTTGATGCTTGATAATTGTTTTGAGATATGAGGATGGTGATATTAGAGTCATGCTAGTGGGATTATTATGAATTTAAAGAATACTTGTCTTGAAGTTTGTGATTCCCGTAGCATGCACGTATGGTGAACCGCTTTTTGATGAAGTTGGAGCATAATTTATTTATTGATTGTCTTCCTTATGAGTGGCAGTCGGGGACGAGCGATGGTCTTTTCCTACCAATCTATCCCCCTAGGAGCATGCGTGTAGTACTTTGTTTTCAATGGCTTGTAGATTTTTGCAATAAGTGTATGAGTTCTTTATGACTAATGTTGAGTCCATGGATTATACGCACTCTCACCCTTCCACCATTGCTAGCCTCTCTTGTGTCGCGCAACTTTCGCCGGTAACATACACCCACCATATACCTTCCTCAAAACAGCCACCATACCTACCTATTATGGCATTTCCATATCCATTCCGAGATATATTGCCATGCAATTTTCCACCGTTCCGTTTATTATGACACGCATCATCATTGTCATATTGCTCTTTGCATGACCATGTAGTTGACATCGTATTTGTGGAAAAGCCACCTTCATAATTCCATACATGTCGCTCTTGATTCATTGCATATCCCGGTACACCACCGGAGGCATTCATATAGAGTCATATCTTGTTCTAAGTATCAAGTTGTAATCTTGAGTTGTAAGTAAATAAAAGTGTGATGATCTTCATTATTAGAGCATTGTCCCAAGTGAGGAAAGGATGATGGAGACTATGATTCCCCCACAAGTCGGGATGAGACTTCAGACTTTATAAAAAAAGAGAAAGGCCAAATAAAAAAATGAGAGAAAAATAGAGAAGGGACAACGCTACTATCCTTTTACCACACTTGTGCTTGAAAGTAGCACCATGATCTTCATGATAGAGAGTCTCCTATATTGTCACTTTCATATACTAGTGGGAATTTTTCATTATAGAACTTGGCTTGTATATTCCAATGATGGGCTTCCTCAAAATGCCCTAGGTCTTCGTGAGCAAGCAAGTTGGATGCACACCCACTTAGTCTCCTCTATTGAGCTTTCATACATTTATAGCTCTAGTGCATCCGTTGCATGGCAATCCCTACTCACTCACATTGATATCTATTAATGGGCATCTCCATAGCCCGTTGATACGCCTAGTTGATGTGAGACTATCTTCTCCTTTTTTGTCCTCTCCACAACCACCATTCTATTCCATATATAGTGTTATGTCTGTGGCTCACGCTCATGTATTGCATGAAAGTTGAAAAAGTTTGAGAATACTAAAGTATGAAACAATTTCTTGGCTTGTCATCGGGGTTGTGCATGATTAAATACTTTGTGTGATGAAGAGAGAGCATAACCAGACTATATGATTTTGTAGGGATAACTTTTTTTAGCCATGTTATTTTGAGAAGACATGATTACTTTGTTAGTATGCTTGAAGTATTATTGTTTTCATGTCAATATGAACTTTTATTTTGAATCATTTGGATCTGAACATTCATGCCACAATAAAGAAAATTACATTGAGAAATATGCCAGGTAGCATTCGACATCAAAAATTCTGTTTTTATCATTTACCTACTCGAGGACGAGCAGGAATTAAGCTTGGGGGTGCTTGATACATCTCCAACGTATCTATAATTTTTGATTGTTCCATGCTATTATATTACCTGTTTTGGATGTTTATGGGCTTTACTTTACACTTTTATATCATTTTTGGGACTAACCTACTAACCGGAGGCCCAGCCCGAATTGTTGTTTTTTGCCTATTTTAGTGTTTCGAAGAAAAGGAATATCAAACGGAGTCCAAACGGGATGAAACCTTCGGGAGCGAACTTTTTGGAACAAATGCAAACCACGAGACTTGGAGTGGACGTCAAGCAACAAACGAGGCGGCCACGAGGGTGCTCGACGCGCCCCCTGGGGGTGGGCGCGCCCCCACCCTTGTGGGCCCCTCGAGCGTCAACCAACATACTTCTTCCTCCTATATATACTCTCGTACCCTGAAACCATCGAGGAGCACCACAAAAACCTAATTCCACCACTGCAACCTTCTGTATCCGCGAGATCCCATCTTGGAGCCTTCGCCGGCGCTCCACCGAAGGGGGAATCGACCATGGAGGGCCTCTACATCATCTCCAAGGCCTCTCCGATGAGTTGTGAGTAGTTTACCACAAACCTTCGGGTCCCTAGTTATTAGCTAGATGGCTTCTGCTCTCTCTTTGAATCTCAATACAAAGTTCTCCTCGATCTTCTTGGAGATCTATTTGATGTGACTCTTTTTGCGGTGTGTTTGTCGAGATCCGATGAATTGTGGGTTTATGATTAAGTTTATCTATGAGAAATATTTGAATCTTCTCTGAATTCTTTTATGTGTGATTGGTTATCTTTGCAAGTCTCTTCGAATTATCAATTTGGTTTGGCCTACTAGATTGATCTTTCTTGCAATGGGAGAAGTGCTTAGCTTTGGGTTCAATCTTGCGGTGTCCTTTCCCAGTGACAGCAAGGGCAGCAAGGCACGTATTGTATTGTTGCCATCAAGGATAAAAATATGGTACTTATATCATATTGCTTGAGTTTATCCCTCTACGTCATGTCATCTTTCTTAATGCATTACTCTGTTCTTTATGAACTTAATACTCTAGATGCAGGCAGGAGTCAGTCGATGTGTGGAGTAATAGTAGTAGATGCAGGCAGGAGTCGGTCTACTTGTCACGGACGTGATGCCTATATAGATTACCATGCCTAGATATTCTCATAACTATGCACTTTTCTATCAATTGCTCGACAGTAATTTGTTCACCCACCGTAATACTTATGCTATCTTGAGAGAAGCCACCAGTGAAACCTATGGCCCCCGGGTCTATCTTTTATCATATAAGTTTTCCATCTACTTTTATTTGCATCTTTTGCTTTTCAATCTATATCATAAAAATACCAAAAATATTTATCATATCTTATTATCTCTATCAGATCTCACTTTCGCAAGTTACCGTGAAGGGATTGACAACCCCTTTATCGCGTTGGTTGCGAGGTTCTTGTTTGTTTGTGTAGGTGCGTGGGACTTTTGAGGAGCCTCCTACTGGATTGATACCTTGGTTCTCAAAAACTGAGGGAAATACATACGCTACTTTGCTGCATCACCCTTTCCTCTTCAAGGGAAAACCAACGCAGTGCTCAAGAGGTAGCAGAGCCCAAGTAGGATTTGGTCCTACTTGGGGCACCTCCTTGCCTCCCCCCTCCCCCTCCCACCTATATATATGTGGGGGCGCCTAGCACACCCAGATCAATTGTTACCCGTGTGCGGCGCCCCCTTCCACCGTTTACACCCCCGGTCATATTTTCGTATTGCTTAGGCGAAGCCCTGCGGAGATCACTTCACTATCACCGTCACCACGCCGTTGTGCTGACGGAACTCATCTACTACCTCGACATCTTGCTGGATCAAGAAGGTGAGGGACGTCACCGAGCTAAACGTGTGCAGAACGCGGAGGTGTCATGCGTTCGGTACTTGATCGGTTGAAGCACGAAGAAGTTTGACTACATCAACCGCGTTGTGAAACCCTTCCGCTCATGGTCTACGAGGGTACATAGACACACTCTCCCCCTTGTTGCTATGTATCTCCATGGATAGATCATTGCATGTGCATAGATTTTTTTTTCCATGCAACGTTTCCCAACAGTTTTCAAGGTGAGAAACCTTGGTTTGACCTTCGTCAGTCATACCTGGCAATGTCGGTGTTTTGACTTTGTTACCTTGTTGAAGGCATTACATGGAATTTTCTCAATTTTTCTCTCAGGGTGAAAACTCGGGATCTAGTCTTTGACCGAAACTAATGATGGTGACACTTGTGTGTCTTTATCATCCTGAAGGTGTTGCTTTTGGAGTACCTTCTTGCAGCCCATGTGTTGTCACAGAAGTGTTTTTTACCCTGAAACCATAGATTAATCGTTATAAGAAAAATTTCTATTAATATGAGTAGTATTTACAAAAACAAATAATGACAAAAATAAGGAAAGAGTATATAGCTCAACAGTTTCCTTTTCTAGGGCACATAAGGAATAATATATTATCTAACTGGATTTATCACATATATATTGATCATCAATTCTTGAGCTCGTCAACTTTCTAAGGTTTCATACGCAACAATGTGAACTTGAGCAATTCTTTGAGAGTGGCTCTAGGAGTTCGAGTTCAAGCATTCTTGAAGATTTTATCGTTTCGTTGAGTCCATATGCTCTAGCAGCCCATGATGACAATATCCAAACCAATAGCTATGGGAAGTTCCACAAGAGCAAGATGAACTTCCTCAAAGAATGAGATGCGTATGTGCTTATTGGGCATGCTCTTCTACTAGCAACTTTGAGGAAAAGTACAATCCAGAAGAAGACTTTGTGGCTGAGCATAGCACCACATTTCTAGAGTTTATCGAACATGCTATGAGCCTTATCTGGTCCCTTGAGATGTGTATACATTTTATTGATAAGAGTAAGTATGGCCCCAAGGGTAGATCCATTTGTCATTATGAGCCAAAACCTGTATTTCCTGAAGGAAAGTCTGAAGCAACAAGAATTGGGTGTATGCTTGAGTGGAAAGTGGTCTATTGAATAAATCTTCAAAGTGTTCATGTCCCATGACTTTATGAAGAAAGATCATGTCCTGATAACTGAAGGAGTGCAATTCTGGATATGAGAGTGTCAATTGTTGTTGCCTCCACTGGTATTCCAAAAAAAAAACAGTTTGCCATTACCAGCATCACAAGAGGCAATTTTTTTATAGAGAGGAGGATCTTAATAATAGATTTCCACCAAATGATCCAGTTTTTCTATCAGTTGGTGGTTCATGTGAGTAGTAAGACTCCCAAATAATACTAACCCAGGGCAGATCTTGTTGGTTCATGAATTTCTGAAGGTGCTTCATCATAAGTGCCTTGTTATGGGTAATCAATTCCGACACACCCAAACCTCCCTAACTTTTAGGTTTTAAACTTTATCCCATGCTACAAGTGCACAACCTTCCATCCCATATGTTCTCCAGAAACAGTGCTTTAGGTATGATCTACTCAATTATTGACATGGGCAATGCAAATCAACACATCATGAAGGTTGGTATACTAGCGAGCACAGCTTTCATAAGTACTCGTTTTTCTCCATAGGATAAAAGTGTGGAGCAGCTAGAGAGCCTTCTCTCAATCCTTTGCAGCATAGGGATTAGGTCTTCAGTGTTGGGCTTTTGGGTATTTAGAGGAAGCGGAAGGTATGTGAATTGAAGTTTTTACCCTTGGTACTCAAACAAAGCAGACAGAAATTGAGTCCTTTGTGTAGAGAGATTGGGCTTTTGGTATTTAGAGGAAGCCCAAGGCATGTGAATGGAAGTTTACTGATAGAGGCAAAGGTGTCCCGTCTTTCAATGAGATGGTGGCTATCGTTTTGGAAAAAGTCGGCTTTGACGATCCGACTATGAACGTGCGAGGACGTCACGCCTTAGCAATCGCTAAACCAACTCCAAGAGGTTATTGACCACGCCGGAGCACGATCAACCTGACCACGAAGGTCTGTTTCCTGCAGGCAAACAAAGAACAAGCAAGAAACTAAGATTGCAATCTGGATATTGCGAATATAAGAGGAAAGCTTTATTGATCAAGGTGGAGTTATGTGACGCCTTTGTCTGGTCGTTGAACACAAACAAAGTACGCGAAGTTGCAGCTATGGCGAACTTTAATCTAAACAAAACCCAAAGTCTAAACGATGCCCTAAGGGTTGTATATATGGAGGAAGAGGGGGGGGATTTTGTGGCCCTTGGTGGAGGGGTCCGGAATCAACCCAATCTCTTGTTTCCCCACACATACGGACTCTAAAAATAGCCTATACTTATGTATTTCGAAATTACATGGGCCTGGCCCAATAATAAGGTGGCGCAGCACCTAGAATAGCCTGGGACGAAATTTATGAAGTGGCATCTTGTACATTTCGTCCAAGGCTTCATGCACCCATTATGGTGGCTTCAAAGTCCTGAAATCATCACTTGTAACTCTGTTCTTGTTCCCCTTGCACATGCCATCATATCCATGCGTGTTCTTGCTCCAATGTTCATCCTTCTCCAAGCTAGGCCCTTCATTTGTAAGCAAAACAAATGTATCCAATTTAGGCAGCATCATATTCTCATGAACATTAGAATCATTACCAAGAAACAAAAGTACCTGGTAATTTAGTTGGCGTGCGCGAGCTCTAGTAATTGGTCCAGTATGTATAGCAGCAGGGGTTGTGGGTATAACAATGGTATTGAGTGCTCTGATACCACTTGATAGAGGCAAAGGTGTCCCGTCTTTCGATGAGATGGTGGCTATCGTTTTGGAGAAAGTCGACTTTGACGATCCGACTACGAACGTGCGAGGACGTCGCGCCTTAGCAATCGCTAAACCAACTCCAAGAGGTTATTGACCATGCCGGAGCACGATCAACCTAACCACGAAGGTCTATTTTCTGCAGGCAAACGAAGAACAAGCAAGAAACTAAGATTGCAATCTGGATATTGCAAATATAAGAGGAAAGTTTTATTGATCAAGGTGGGGTTCTGTGACGCCTTTGTCTGGTCATTGAACACAAACGAAGTACGCGAAGTTGCAGCTATGGCGAACTTTAATCTAAACAAAACCCAAAGTCTAAACGATGCCCTAAGGGCTGTATATATGGAGGAAGAGGGGGGGATTTCATGGCCCTTGGTGGAGGGGTCCGAAATCAACCCAATCTCTTGTTTCCCCACACATACGGACTCTAAAAATAGCCTATACTTATGTATTTCGAAATTACATGGGCCTGGCCCAATAATAAGGTGACGCAGCACCTAGAATAGCCTCGGGACGAAATTTATGAAGTGGCATCTTGTATATTTCGTCCAAGGCTTCATGCACCCATTATGGTGGCTTCAAAGTCCTGAAATCATCATTTGTAACTCCGTTCTTGTTCCCCTTGCGCATGTCATCATCTCCATGCTTGTTCTTGCTCCAATGTTCATCCTTCTCCAAGCTAGGCCCTTCATTTGTAAGCAAAACAAATGTATTCAATTTAGGCAGCATCATATTCTCATGAACATTAGAATCATTACCAAGAAACGAAAGTACCTGGTAATTTAGTTGGCGTGCGCGAGCTCTAGTAATTGGTCCAGTATGTATAGCAGCAGGGGTTGTGGGTGTAACAATGGTATTGATGTCCTCATCATCCTCCCCTTCTTGAAATGAAGTCGTCCTCGACGGAAGTTCATCTTCCTCACCCAAATAAGGCTTCAAATCTGCAATGTTAAAAGTGGTACTAACCCCAAAATCTGCAGGCAGCTCAAGTTTATATGCATTATCATTTATTTTCGCCAACACCTTAAAGGGACCATCAGCACGTGGCATTAGCTTTGATTTGCGCAAATCAGGAAATTTATCCTTACGCAAATGTAACCAAACAAGATCTCCAGGTGCAAACACAACATGTTTTCTACCCTTATCTCCAGCAAGTTTATATTTAACATTCATACACTCAATGTTTTCCTTAGTTAACTCATGCATTTTTAAAATCAATTCAGCATGTTGTTTAGCATCAAAATTAACCTTCTCCGGAGATGGAAGAGGCAACAAATCAATAGGTGCACGAGGTAGGAAACCATACACAATTTCAAAAGGGCACATCTTAGTAGTAGAATGCAACGAACGATTATAAGCAAATTCAATATGAGGCAAGCATTCTTCCCACATTTTCTTATTATTCTTCAAAACAGCCCTAAGCATAGTAGACAATGTTCTATTGACTACTTCAGTTTGACCATCAGTTTGGGGGTGATAAGTAGTACTAAAAAGTAGTTTAGTCCCCAACTTAGCCCATAAACATCTCCAAAAGTGGCTAAGAAATTTAGTATCACGATCTGAAACAATAGTATTTGGCACACCATGCAAGCGAATAATTTCACGAAAGAACAAATCAGCAACATTAACAGCATCATCGCTTTTATGACATGGTATAAAGTGTGCCATTTTCGAGAATCTATCCACGACAACAAATATGCTATCCCTCCCCTTCTTTGTTCGAGGTAAACCTAAAACAAAGTCCATAGATATATCCTCCCAAGGAACACTAGGAACTGGCAAAGGCATATATAAACCATGAGGATTGAGTCGTGACTTAGCTTTTTGACATGTAGTGCAGCGAGCAACAAAGCGCTCAACATCCCGTCTCATCTTTGGCCAAAAGAAATGTGTAGCAAGTACATCCTTTGTCTTCTTCATGCCAAAGTGTCCCATTAGTCCTCCTCCATGCGCCTCCTGCAACAACAAAAGACGAACGGAGCTAGCTGGAATGCATAGCTTGTTAGCACGGAACACAAATCCATCATTAGCGACGAACTTGTTCCATGTTCTTCCTTCTTTACAATTCTGCAATACATCTTTAAAATCAGCATCATGCACATATTGATCTTTGATGGTCTCCAAACCAAATATTTTGAAGTCAAGTTGTGAAAGCATAGTATAGCGATGAGACAATGCATCAGCAATAACATTTTCTTTACCCTTCTTGTGTTTAATGACATAAGGGAAAGTCTCAATGAATTCAACCCATTTAGCATGTCTACGATTCAGTTTAGCTTGACTTTTAATATGTTTCAAAGATTCATGATCAGAATGTATAACAAATTCTTTGGGCCATAAATAATGTTGCCATGTTTCTAAAGTCCGAACAAGAGCATATAATTCTTTATCATAAGTAGAATAATTCAGACTAGGCCCACTCAATTTTTCAGAAAAATATGCAACAGATTTGCCATCTTGTAATAACACACCTCCTAATCCAATTTCACTAGCATCACATTCAAGCTCAAATGTCTTATTAAAATCAGGAAGTTGGAGTAAAGGAGCATGTGTCAACTTATCTTTCAACACCGTGAAGGCTTCTTCCTGTGCGGTACCCCAAACAAAAGGCATATCTGGAGCGATTACCAGGGAGAGTCAAACGCACGACGTAGATGTATGTGGAGCTGGGAAGGCTTATAATATGGTAGCAAAAAAGGGTCAGCAATAATCAATTCAGAGATGCAAAGTTGAATAAATGCTCAATAACGGTATTGTGATGTTCCTAGGCTAGACTGTGCTAGAGACGCGAGCCTAGAACACTAACAAAATCACGACGCTGCACGGAAACAAGGGAGAAGCACACTCTAAAAAAATTCACTCTTTTTTTTTGCGCTCTTTTTTTTTGCGCTAATTTTTTTTTGCGCTCCTTTTTTTGAAAATCACTATAATGGCGAGTGTCTCAAAACTCTTCCCAAGTCAAGATAACAGGATAGGCACGAAATTTTTTCGACCAAATTTTTTTTCGACTGCCCGGACCCAAAAACTGGAAACGGGTCAAAAAAAACTTTCTATAACGGCGACTGTCTCAATACGCTTAGAAACACCTAAAATAGGATAGCCAGAAATTTTTTTGTCAAGTGCATTTTTGGAAATTTTGGGCCTAAACGGAGGGTGGTTTCCAGACTCTTTTTTTTCGAAACCTACTCAGGCAAGGAAACACGAATCGGAAATTAGATGGAACTCGAAAACAAACCTAATATGCAAGGAACTCGGATTGGTGGTGGATATATGGTGGTGGTATATGGCAGCGGTGGTGGTAGCGGTGGTGGTAGCGGTGGTAGTATATGGATCTGGATCGGTGGTGGTATATGGATACGGATTGGTGGTGGTATATGGATACGGATTCGGAGCGGTGGTGGTAGGTGGCAGGGGCGATGATGATGGTGCGGTGGCGGCGTGACAACTTATGACCAGAACTCGAAACTCTAAAAGACTAGACGCTAAGACCAGCAACTTGACACGACGATGCAACCGCAAATTCAACAAAGCAAAACCCTAAAAAGATTATGCAAAGGCTCAGATTGGTTCGCATATGATGAACTAACCCTAATTTTTTTTGTGGATTTTTCGTGGACTGTAGGTATGAAGAACAGACTCGATCTAAACTACGATAAACTGTAAAATCTCACCGAGCAACCTGGAAATCTGATACCACTTGATAGAGGCAAATGTGTCCCGTCTTTCGATGAGATGGTGGCTATCATTTTGGAGAAAGTCGACTTTGACGATCCGACTACGAACGTGCGAGGACGTCGCACCTTAGCAATCGGTAAACCAACTCCAAGAGGTTATTGACCACGGCGGAGCACGATCAACCTCACCACGAAGGTATGTTTCCTGCAGGCAAACGAAGAACAAGCAAGAAACTAAGATTGCAATCTGGATATTGCGAATATAAGAGGAAAGCTTTATTGATCAAGGTGGGGTTCTGTGACACCTTTGTCTGGTCGTTGAACACAAACGAAGTACGCGAAGTTGCAGCTATGGCGAACTTTAATCTAAACAAAACCCAAAGTCTAAACGATGCCCTAAGGGTTGTATATATGGAGGAAGAGGGGTGGGGGGGTTTCGTGGCCCTTGGTGGAGGGGTCCGAAATCAACCCAATCTCTTGTTTCCCCACACATACAGACTCTAAAAATAGCCTATACTTATGTATTTCGAAATTACATGGGCCTGGCCCAATAATAAGGTCACGCATCACCTAGAATAGCCTCGGAACGAAATTTATGAAGTGGCATCTTGTATATTTCGTCCAAGGCTTCATGCACCCGTTATGGTGGCTTCAAAGTCCTGAAATCATCACTTGTAACTCCGTTCTTGTTCCCCTTGCGCATGCCATCATCTCCATGCTTGTTCTTGCTCCAATGTTCATCCTTCTCCAAGCTAGGCCCTTCATTTGTAAGCAAAACAAATGTATCCAATTTAGGCAGCATCATATTCTCATGAACATTAGAATCATTACCAAGAAACGAAAGTACCTGGTAATTTAGTTGGCGTGCGCGAGCTCTAGTAATTGGTCCAGTATGTATAGCAGCAAGGGTTGTGGGTGTAACAATGGTATTGATGTCCTCATCATTTACCCCCTTGAAACTCAAGCAAATCATCCAGAAAGATTAATCAGTATAACTTCTTTGTGCAAAGAGATTAACGGGCACCAACAAAGATTTGTAATAGTTGACCTTCAACCAGTATAATCAGCATAATATTTCAGAAGGTTTTTTCCATGTAAAATGCCCTCATCTTTAGCAGGGAGAATAATCTATGTGTCATATGCATACTGAATAATTGGATGATGACAAGATGTATGTCTTAAAGGGGAGTCTGCCAAATGAGTGTGCATGTGTTCATTGAAAATAGACTGTAGGAGGTGTGAAAGTGGATATCCTTGTCTGACACCTCTCGTGCACAAAAATTGTTTTCCAGGTTTTCCGTTACCATTAGGCAGTACAGAAGAGATACCAGTGTCCGAAATCATACTAATCCATGTCATCCACCTTTGTCCAAATCCTTTGGCGGTAAGTAGTTCCATGGTAGTGTTATGGTCAAGCAGATCAAATGCCTTTTCAAAATCACCATTTCAATCTTTGAGTGATGGCATTGATGCACATATTCAAAAGCCCATGCCAGACAATCTTGGATGCTTTTGCTATGCAGAAATTCATATTGATTTTTATGCACCAATTTAAGAATGGTCCTTTGCACTCTGTTGGCCAGAAGTTTGGTGAGAATTTTCAGTACGCAGTTGAGAAGTGAGATAGGTGTGAAGTCCCCTGGGAGGAGAGGGTTATCTTTCTTAGGGATCATAGTGATTAAGAAATAATTGATGCTCTCCATATTGATATGACCCTGATAGTCCAATGTGCCAACAAGCTTTGATAACTTTTGTGAAACCATCTGGTCCAAGGGCTTCGTCAGCAGGCATCTGTTCAGTAACCAAATCAATCTCCTCTCTGTTGAAAGGAACTTCCAGATCATGTAAATCATCAGTGCTTAAGACCAGGTTGTGAAGTTGCAAAGGATTGCGGGTAGGAGTGATGGATCCAAGTCCGTCTTTAAAGGCTCTGAAGAAAGTAACAGCTTGTGGATCACCGTAGTGGTTGATGTCTTTGGTTACTACATGCCTAAGATCTTGGTTTTTTTGTTCTTTTCTCCTTCTAGTAATAATTTGGATGTGTGCATCATCAATGTCTCAAGTTGGTCGTGGTATTGAGTTGTTGCAACTAAGATCTTGTTTTTTTTTGTTCTTTTCTCCTTCTAGTAACTAGTAAAATATGCCCATGCGTTGCAACGGGAGAAAAATAAAATACATCTCTGTGCCAAACATACACACCCTCATCTCCCACACACAACAACACGTCCATGTACTCTATTTCAACAGAACGTCTAAAAAATGCACATGTTGCAAAAGTATCCTCTTTTATTGGAACATCAGATTATGATTTCAAAAGAAAAGGAGCTTCAAGTAAAACTATTTTGTTTGTCTCCCAAAGTTGTGTCAACTATTTTGGTTACCTCTCAAAATTTGAAGTATGTGCCGAAGTCTATATATTTAATCTACTGGATGTCTGTATCTAAAGACCAGATGGCAAAATAATTTATTTCATGGAAACTAACTGCATTGCAGTCTAAGTCAAGAAAACATGCAAATACATTGGCTATCTTCGCCTGCTTGTATGTTGGCCACGATTTGTCAGTCCGTTGCTTCATGATTTTAGCTGCCAACAACTCTTGCGTGCATACACTGATTGTGTGCCTTTTGATCAGCTAGCTTGGTATACATAGCTAGCTAACTTCCTCGTGAAATCAAGCAAGATGCTTGCTTGGGCTCGTCCTGTGTAGGTCGCCATGTATAATAGGTGATTGATCATCCCAGAAAGTGAGGAGCACCAGGACATACCTTTCAAACTCTAGCTTCTGGAGTACAATACCATTCAGCAAAAGCTCCAAGTCAATATTCCCAAAGCAGCAATGCCAAGAAATTGCAGAATTGATACATAAATTCTAGGGATGGAGATAGCACATAAGAACTTATAAGTATATAAGGTATATGCTGCCAGTGTATTGGTAAATATCATTCTTAATGAACTGTAAACAGATGTTGCATACTTGTTAACAAGAGATTACAAAGGCTCCTTCCAAATTCAAATTTTATTCTTCATCATAGACACTGCTCCTCTCCAACAGTTGACAAGACAGCAAACATACTCAGCATAAAAGCAAGTTAAGAAAATATATAATGATGTCTAGAAGTCCTTGAATTGTATCCATGACAGCCGCGGAAAAAAGTGACAATTATTCAATTTATGGCAACACAAGTGCACATCAAGAAGAAATAACTATGTCAAGAAAATAGAATGTAACACATGTCACAAGAAAATCTTCTAACTAACAGATACAGGGCTGCACTTTAGCTCCATAGCATACTTACTGTACCTCATAGATTCTTTTTAGTATTCAATTCAATCACAAGGTCCCAGAATTTTGGATGTAATTTACATAACTTGAAAATTGAAATCCTTTATTAGCATTGCCACAAACTGCTAAAATATTAGTCACTTGGATAATTCATCGCATCCAAAAATTAAAATATACTCAAAACATTAAATCTCACACTGGAAGACACTTGAGAAGTCAACTGACACTAAGAAATGAACGCAACAAAGGGTATATATATTTTACTACAAAACAGAAACTTGATGCAGATCATCACTACCAAAAGAAAATGGACATTGTCATGGATAGAGGTTGGATAACCAATTTCTTTGAAAGAAGGGAGGTAGGATAACCAGTTGCATACCTTCTAGGCTTAGCGTGGTAGAGCCCTAGAAATACAGGTCAAAACAGAGCGGCACAACCCATTCGATGGGAACGCTATTGATGCCTTCCTCATAATATTAGTCTTGTCCAGTGGTTGTGGTCATGATAACGTCAGTATTAAATGGAACATGAAATAAAAAACAGAAAATTACCACCGGTCTGTTGGGTCAATTGGCCGAACAGTTGGCATGCAAACGGATGACGGAGCTCAAGAAAGCTATGATTGTCCTAGATGGAAACTGCAATGGCACGGGGGTGGCCGCAGCTCAGGGAAAGGCCGGAAGTCAGCAAGGAGGGCTGACAGTGCCAAAAGTCAGACGAGGACCGGCTGTGCTGGGTGTCGGGAAAGAGATATGGGGTGGAGCTCCCAATTCAGAAGCGGATTGTTTTTTAGTCACTTACAAACCTGGATTGTGGGTTGATTGTCCGAGAACAAAGACAAAGTAACCAACACCGTCCTACTAAAAGCCCATAACAATGGTTGATTCGACATTGTGATCCTTTTTCAGTAATAACAACAAGTTAAATTAAATCAAACCTCCCATTTTTTTAAACAATAAATCAGACTTTGCGGCAAGAGCCATCATTGTTGACTTCTCTTTGTCCCTTTAAATTCTTCTTCTTTGGTGTCCACTCTCTACCTCCGCCTCCCAATTCAAGCACACCACTGTTGGCAACAGGCAGCAAGCAGGAGGAATTATAGCAAATAGCGCAAAAACGAGCCATCCTAAGGGCAGACGGAGTGGACAAAGATGATAAAAATCCATGAGATAAATCATTGCTAAAGGTATACAAAGAGCCATTCTAGTTGTCGGTAAGATTTTGGAAGACGATGTAATTATTGGCAATCCCAAATTTCCTATATGCCTCCATCTATTATTGTGAGTTAAATGCAATCCAGATGCACGGAACATCATGCAAAAAATTGTGCCTTAGCTCATGCGAAAAATGAAATATCTGAAAATATAAGTTCAAATATTATAGTGTTGATATAAAAGGTAGATCCCAATAATTGTTTGAAATACATATCAGAAAAATCAGATAGTTCCTTATAAAGCAAGCATAAGAAAATTACAGCCATGTATGCACGCTTCAAAAAGGGTTTTTGTAAACCTGTGTTTTCCCTGCAAACACCATACACAGGTTAACAAGTAAAGCTTTTGGAAAATAAATTATTGCGCTTCTAAGAAACAAAACCAGAAAATGCTAGGTACAAATAGTAATGCATAGCCTGGGTTTGCTCCTCTACGGCCATCCATGCACGACTTGTTTTGTCTCCATCTATGAATTCACATGCCAGATTCGAATGCAACCTGCTTAGTAATTTGCATTGGCTATCTAGATAGGTAATTAGTGGATGCATTATAGGCTGACACTACTACTGCTTTTCGACTATAAATACAAAAATATTTTTTTGAGGTAATGGGTTGATCAAACATCAGAGTACTCATTACATACAATGGTCCAGATCACCTCTGTCCACCGGAACCTGTCACCCATACAGAAACTTGCCTGGCTGCCCTCACACTATTACTTCCAATACAACATATCAGCTATAGGTAAACTTGTATATTAGTTTGCCTTTTATGGGAAAAAAACATACATGTGTAATGCGATAGTGATATCATGTTTGGAGTTAACAATCGAACATTAATTATGGCAGCTAGCACTTTTGCAGATTCATAGATAATCAGAGAGGTATTGCAAAAGCATAAGCATGTCCTAGATAATTTGCAGAATCACAACATCTGGAGGTGTCTTTACAGTTACAGGAATGTTATGTGTCACATAAAAAGTCAAATCGCTATTAGATTAAGGGACTACATTTTTTCTACAAACTTACTAATCAAACAATTTTACTGTCTATACCGAAACAAATCGCTGTTAGATTAAGGGTCTGCATTCCTTCTACAACTACTCGTACAATTTGACTATCCATACCGAGACAAAAAACCAAATTATTACAGTTTGTGACAGAAATAGTGATGTAGCCAGAAGGATTTCTAGCAACCTAAAGGAACAACTACTGGTGTTGATTTTACAAACACGTCCTAATGCAGATTATTGTATGAACAACCTAAACTACGTGCCTGCAGTTTCAGACTTTTAATACCACTTGATACCAATATGATCAGAAGGATAGATGGAAGTGCATACTTTGTGTTTATCCCATCGATTTGTGATAACTGAATGGTTAACCAAGCACAATGTGCACATGAACCACACAGCTAATTCAAGTCCAATTAACCATGTAATATTGCAGGGAAAAGAATGTTATGTGATCCAATTGAAACTGTTATGTAGATATATATAGTGTCGATCGAAACTAACATGTCCTTGAGAGAAGCAGTAGACATCCAGCCAGAAACATATGACAGGTAGATAACATAAGGGCCAGGAATCCAATATTCAGCCAGAACAATTAAGACAGCAAGTCGTCAAATCAAAATCTGCCCATTTGCGTACTTCTAAAGAGTGTGAACATGCTAAAACGCATAGAAAGTAAATATCACATGGGTGGCTGAATATATATTGTGACTGTGCTAACCACCAGTCGACTGGTGGTTAGCGACAGATCCGCACGATCGCTTCTCCCGCTCCCCGCTTCGTTCCCCTCCCTTCCCCCGTTTTTTTTCTGGCGTGGTAAAAAAATGTACAAAATGGGGACTCGAACACAATACCTACGGTTCACCATAGCTGTTCACAACCAACTGAACTAGCTTAAATTCTGGCTATAATTTAGGTTGGATAATATTTATACCGGACTGTGGTAAACAGATCTGAAATCCCGTGCGGTTTTTCTGGCGCACATCCTTCTTTCTCGATCCCATCCCGCTTCTTTTTATTTCCTAGCGTGGTAGAAAAAACATAACATGGTAAAAAGTGGTATGAGGTGGGAGTTGAACTCACTACCTCTTGATTCAAGATCGCTTGTCATATCCATCTGGTCTAGTTTCAAGTTGTGATTACATAGAATGCCAATAAATATTTGTACTTCTACATACACGACCAGAAAAACAAGCTGTTTTTCTTTCTTTCTTTTTTATTTACCAAATTTCCTTTCCTTTTGTACATGGCAATCCAAGCATCACAGACCTGATAACTCGCGCGCCGCTGTAACCTTTTGACCCTAAGTAAAATGTTGTAACAATACACCTCGATAACTTATCTGTAAAAGAGCATGGTAATTATACGCCACGAACCTGATAACTCACTCACAAATCTCTGTCGTAACTGTGAAGAAAAAGTGTTGTTGTAACACACCCCGATAACTTATCTGGAAAAAGAGCATGATAATTTATTACGCCATGAATCTGATAACTCACGCACAACACACTATGGTAAATTTTCTGACCACATGATTTTTTTTTGTTGTAACAAATCCCAATAATTTCTTTATAAAGAGCATGGTAATATATAAGCCACAAACCTGTTAACTCACTCACAAACACTGCTTAACTTTTTGCCCGAAGAAAAAAAGTTGTTGTAACATACCCCGGTAACTTTTTTGTAAAGAGCATGATAATGTATACGCACGAACATGATAACTCACGCACAAACACCATGATAACTCACGCACAACAAATATTTTCGCCCAAATAAAAAGTTACTATGGTGTTTTGTACATAAGTTATCAGAGGTGTGGGCACACAAAAGTTACCGGAGTTACATTTTAAACAACCTTTTTTTCCTCAGATTAAAGTTATCAGGCTATTTGTACCTAAGTTATCAGGTTTGTTGTCATATATTATCATGCTATTTATACAGAAGTTATTGCGGATGTATCTTCAACATTTTTTTCCCGGATAAAAATTACCGTGGTGTTTGGACCTAAGTTATCAGGTAAGCGATGCGTATATTACCATATTATTTTACACATAAGTAATTGAAGATATGATTTAAAGAAAGAAAAATCCCAGGTCAAAGTTATCACATTGTCTGTGCCCCTAAGTTATCTGGTCTATGGTGCGCATATTTCCATGCTATTTATATTAAAGTCATTAAGTTGTGTATTTAACCACTATTTTCTACCGGGTCAAAAATACCGTGAGTATTACGTACCACTGAAGATGCCGGAGTATATTTAAGCAACTTTTTTCTGGGTCAAAGTTAACATAATATTTGTTCATCAAGTTATGAGATCCATATCTCGCCAAAAACAAGTCGTTTTCGTGGGCCGGACCACTAGCACGCTATAAGGATGTCTGTACAAAAGTTATCATGATTTTTGTATATAAGTGATCAAGTTTGTTATGCGTGAGTTACCATGCTATTTACACATAAATTATCGTCAAACAACACTCCCCCACTGGACCAAAATTATCATGTATACGGTACTTATATTATCATGCTATTTTCACACGAGTTATCGGGATGTGTTTCAAAAATGGTTTTTCACCTGATCGAGGTTTCTACAATATTTGTACGTAAGTTATCAAGGTTGCGGTGAATAAATTAACATGTTAAGACCATGAACTCAGCTCATATCTATGTACAAAGAGTACAAGAGTCTAGTCTTATATGTTAAATCGTGAGCTCAACTCACATCTCTAATTTATTTTTGATAAAAATGTATGTTTTGTATATTTTTTGGTAAAAAGTTTGTAAGAAAAACCGAAAACAACAGCAGAATAACACTCGATCAGATCTGTGAGTAGAAAAGTCTACCTCAACATAAAGGTATGAAAAGTACGTAACAAGAATCAAATCACAACATAGAGTTTGCTTAGGTGGTTGCTGCTAGGTTCCTAATATCGCTGGATCTATTAGATCCCAGGTTCGACTCCCCCAGCACTCCTATTTTTTTTACCGAAATTAAAAAAAAAGACAGCCCAAAAAAGGCTCGAGCGGGGACGAGCGAGACATGCGGGGATTGTGGATCGACAGCGGGCGGGAGCGGGAGCGATCGTAAAGAAAGATCGAAGGAAAAAAACAGGCGGAAGCGATCGTATGTGCCTATCGCTAACTGACAGTCGGCAGAAAAATAGCATTCTCCATTGTCTTAAAGTGATCTTGCTCATGTTGAAACCACATAAAAAGTAAATAGCAGATTATATCGTCTTAAGTGATCTGGCTAGAGAGGATTATCCAGATAAAGTGGCAAAGAAGAAATATAACTAACCTTGACCTATTTGCAACATCTATCCCCCAAGGCAACTAGGGGGATTCGCAGATCCAGATTTTGCACACCTCATAGAGTCACCAGCAACTTGACCCAGTAGGTCAATACCTAGCCACTCATAGTACCATCATTGTCCATTGTTCTGGCTGCTGCATTCCTGGACTGATGTACATCTGAAATCATAGGAATTTATAACCTGGGAACTACCAAGAAGCTTCAATGATTCAGTAATGTCGTTGATTTTCACCGGCTGCTGTAAGTACTAATCACCCCATTGATCCTACCTCTAATATCAACAATCTGGAAAGTGGCAACTGGTTTTACGGCTCCTGAAAGCCTAAAATGTTAATGATTATGTACAAAATCAGAACTGGATTTATGCAAGATAGTGTGAAATCTGGATGAAACAAGCAAGTCAAACACCGTGTGAATCGATAGCAGAATCCATAGTGTGAAGATAGCGGAATCCGTGTGAATCTGCGGTCAACATTCAGAGCTGTCCAGCCTAACAATACTGCTAATCTATCTAGAGAGGACTCATTTCTCGATTCTGTGTCTCTCCGTGCCCTCCTAATCTGGAGAGGACACACAGAGAGTTCCTATCAATTTATTTCTCGTTTATTTATCGAAAATATCAATTTATTTCTCCTGTCATGTCTACCATGTAACTCGATGCTAATAAACACTGAGTGTACCTTGAAAAACAGTAGCATATACCCCCAGAATGACCAGCCAATTAGTCCGTGCACAACATGCAATTGCCATCTTCTGTGTTCCAGATTTCTTTGCACAAATGAATCTAGTGGCAACATCAGCAATCCAACTGAAGCTCCCATGGAAGGTAAGCGGGAAATCCCATCAAAAAATCTTCTAGTTTCCCGTTTGCAACATACACAGAATGACAGGATACACCAGCAGTCTACTAAAAACACAAGCATTAGAAAAGCAGGCAGTCAATTACCTATGATGCGACAGTATGGGACCGCGTGGGGAAGAACTTCAGAGCTCACACTTCAGAACCTTCACCTACAGAAACTAAACAAAGACATCAGGCAAGATGCTTCATTCCATCGTGTTAGTGGCAGAGAAGGTGCAGAACTGTGTATATGAGAGAGGAAAAGTAGATCAGAGAAAGAAAGAGATGTACCTGCAGGTTTCATTCATCAACGGCAAAAGGGTGTGGAGCTAGGGTCCCTCACCATCGGATGCAGGCACACCCCTTCAGAGAGGAGACACGCGGTCGGCATCTGCCTCCCCGCCGCGCACAACAGGGCCACCTCCCTCGCCCATGTCCTCGCCGACGCCTACGCGGCGCTTGCCGACTGCGCCGTCCCTGGAGGGACTTCCCCTTCGCGGGGCATCTCTTCCTCGGTGGAGGCGGCAGTGCGTGGAGGAGGGATGGCGGCGACGGCGGACCGGGCGGCACGCCGGCGGCCCTGACGGCTCGGCTGGGCGCGGCGGCCCTGACGGCTCAGCTCTCGTCTGGGCGGGCGCGTTGTGGACGGGGCGGGGAGGGGCCGGACGGGGCGGCGCGTGAACGGGGCGGCCGAGCGGCTGGAGAGTGGGCGTGGCGGTCCGGCGGCGTGCAGACGGAGGCGACGGTGGCTGGCGGGGAGTATGTGGGGGAAGAGGTCGGGCAGGGGCCAAACTGCCCGAGGGCGTGGTCGCGGGAGGGCGCTTTTTTTTGACCGGACGTGTTTGTGATGATTGTAACCCAATCACATGGTGGGTAATTAAAGCATAAAACATGTTTGGTGTTTTGAAGCAAGGTAGATCATTAGATTGCAGGTTTGAATGGATAGAAAGAAAAAAGTTCATATAACCCCACAACTATCAATTTTGGGCCACATTACCCCCCACGTCTAAAACCGGGATCTTAATCCCCTGAACTTTCACAAACAAGTCAAAACACCCCCTGCGGCCCATTTTAGTGGTTTCAGAGGGCGGTTTTGCCAACGTGGCATCTGACGCGTGGTACCAGGATGCCAGGTAGGATCTGGGAGGGCTGGGTGCGTTCTAAATCCCCCCTGCGCCCCCAATGCAGTTGGACAGCATTTCCCCTGAATGTACAATGTTCTGACAGCAATGTACAGTTTGGTAATGACAAAACTATGCAACAAAGATGCATTGCACATGAATATAAATAGTACTTCTCACTATATAGTCTGACATAACAGCAGTTCACAAAATAGCTTAGCTCTGAAGTCTTAACTATCCAGACATGATTTTCTTTTGATGCTTTACATCAACAAAAGCACATACTTAATAGCTGATGTTACACATCAATGCCAATCATTTGTTTCACTTTCTAACAGTTCCAGTTATAAGCCAATAGAGCCTGTCATTCTGTGGCACTTGAGAAGATGCTCCTGATTGTGAAGATGCTCCTGGCTGAGAAGATGTTATTGGTTGACAAGATGTTCTTGGCTGGAAAGATGTTGCTGGATGTGAAGATGCTCCTGGCTGAGATGTTGCTAGATGTGAAGATGCTCTTGGCTGAGATGTTCTTGGCTGAGAAGATGCTCTTGGCTGAGAAGATGTTCCTGGTGTTGTTTTCTTTGTACTCTTCTTTCCTTTGCGAACTTGTCTCTGTTGTGCTGGAGCATGTGATGTTTGAGTTGTAGGAGCTGGCTGAGAAGATGTTGCTCCTGGAGGTGGTGCCACTGGACACTGTTGCTTCTTCTTCCTTGATGATTGTTCCTGTGCCATCTAAGAAATGAAAAAGAAAAGTAAATTAGTAAATATTGTGAAGAAAGAAAGAGAAACATGACAAAGAGAAGATGCCACCTCAGTGCTTTCCTTTTGCTGCCTTTTCCTTATTCTTTTTGCTGCTCTGGTGTAGCTCCCATTGACTTTCTTTCCAGCTTCTGGATTCTGAAGACATTTCCTTTTGTTATGATCAAAATTTCCACATAAAGAGCATGTTATTCTACAGCCCTTCTTTGTCAGCTTTCCATTTTTAATTTCTTCACCCTCCTCTTTTCTTCTTTTTGTCCTCTTTCTTCCTGGCATTACCCTCTGAGGAGGTGGATGTGGCTTTGGATTTTCTGATACTGGCCAATTCTCTTTCCCCTCAACTGGTTGCAAAACATGATCATATATCTTGTTGTACTCACTGATAAGATAGCATGGTGCAATGAAATCATCTATCTTTTTGCCACAAGTGTAGATTGCACTTATGGCATGGCTGCAAGGCAAACCTGATAGTTCCCAGTATCTGCAAGAGCACTGCCACTTTTCCAAGTTGACTGTGTACCTCCTATGTTCTCCTTCTTGTACTTCAAAACCTTCTTTTCCATTCCAAAGCACCTGGCAATTAGCTGACCTCTTGATGTTCAACTTCAACTTCTTGAAAATGTTTGGGCAAATGGTTCCACTCCATGTTGCTGATTTGCCCCTGTTTTCTTGTATCCGTGCCATCACCTTCTTTCTAATGATCTCATGTGATGTGATGACAGGGTAAAACCTTGACCTCATAATTGCATTGTTGAATGATTCACACATATTATTCTCAACTGAATCACACCATGAGCCTAGTCTGAAGTATGCTCTACTCCAGTGTTTTGGTGCAGTGTTCATAATATCTCTAGCTCCTTCTGGACTTTTCTGTGCTAATTTGGCTTTGTTGTAGTTGAACTGACTCCTATCAGAGGACTTGGCACATGCCCAAAACATTTTCTGCAATTTCTTCTCCCTATGTTGCTTCCTCCAATTTGCATATATATGTCTGGCACACATTCTGTGCTCCGCTTCAGGAATAATTTCATTAACAGACCTGATAAGACCCTACAGTTTAATAGCAATGAGAAGACGAACAATGAGTCGACCATAATCGACCATAAAGAGCCCACCTAACATGACTCTACCTGACATGCATGTACAGTCGAGGCTGATGAGTCGACCATAAAGAGCCCAGCTAACATGACTCTACCTACCATGAACATATGAAAACATTCAGCACATACCTTCTGTTGATCAGATAAGAAAACCCATCCATCACCATGATTGCTTATCTGCAGGTCCTTTTGGAGAAGTGAGAGAAACCAATACCATGACTCATAGCTTTCAACCTCAACTATGGCCCAAGCAAGTGGGTACATCTGATTATTAGCATCTCTGCCAATAGCAGACAAAATTTGCCCTGTTACTGCCCCTTTCAGAAAGCAGCCATCTAATCCCACCACTCTTCTGCATCCAGCTAGAAACCCTTTTTTGCAACCCTCAAGGCACACATACATTCTCTGAAAGACTGGCTTGTCATGAATGTCTGGATCTAAACAAACAGCTACAGTGCTCTCTGGATTGCTTCTAACTAATTCTAGGTGGTAGTCAAACACTCTAGAGTACTCACCATTGGTCATATCAGTGAGCTTTGCCATGACAAGCTTTTTAGCCCTTTTGCACTTTGAGAGATTCACATTAGCTAGCAAATCCTCAAGTACTGCCTCTTGCATTTTCTCCACCCTCCAAGTAGGATTGTCCCTAATCTGCCTGAAATATTTTTTTGCAATAACTGTGCTAGTAACCAGCTTGTTGTCCCTCCTAGGAATGCATGTGTGCTCATTGTTGTACCTCACAACTTGTAGCCAATCAGACCTGCTGCTAATTGATCCATAGATGCTCCAAGGACATCCAGGCCAAGAGCACTGTGCACTGACCCTCTTCTTCTCATCTTTAGGGAATCTTAGGTGGTGGAAATTAACTAGCCCATATTTAACCAAAGCCTGCTTGAATTCCCTACTGTCAGTGAATGCCATTCCAACAGCAAATTCAGGTTTCTCACTAGTGCCATCAAACACTCTGTGTGTTGTCTTCCTCCTCCTCACTTCAGTGACCTCTCCATCACTGCCCTCATCATATGACAGATCATCATCACTATCAAAATGGGGTGTGCCTTCTCCATCTGAATCATCTAGCTTACCTGTTTTAGGCACAACAAAATCATCAGGCACTTTGCAAGATTTCCCCTCATCTTCTCTCAGCATCTTCTTTCTCACTTTCTGCTTCAACTCTTTTGCATATTTTCTCAACTCCAACACTTCATCATCAGATGCTGAACTATTACTCTCTGCTGGAGGGACAACATAGTCACTATCAGATGTTGAACTATCAATACCACTATCCTCATTTTGAACTGATTTTCCTCTGTCATGATTTTGTATGGGACCTTTGTTAACTGGTAACTTACGATTACTGGCTGACTGGTAGAAATTGTTTGACCACTGCCAATCTGGTTGGTGTTCTTGCCGCTGCTCCTGTTCTGGCACTTGGTGCATCTCCTCCTCCTCTAAATTATATGCCATTTGATGCATCTCCTGTCTTTCCTGTTGTCTATTATCCTCTGAAACTTGCTGCTGCTCCTGTTCTGGCACTTGGTGCATCTCCTCCTCTGAATCAACATCACAACTACCTTCCCCTATATCTACTGCATATTCTTCCTCCCATTCACTAGCTTCTTGTGCTACAAAATCATCAGGAATGTTAGCATAAATGTCCATGACCCCTGCATCAGTGACATGTTTGGCCATCTCCAGGACAGATTTTTTGTCATGCAACATCACCAGGGCACTATTCATTTGGCCATCTCTAATCATCCCAGGGAACTTCCAATGTAAATTTGTTTCCTGCAGTTGCTTATCTGAACAAGGCACATGCTCTGCAAGTTTTTTCTTCAGTTCTTCAAGGCTAATTTTGTGGTGCTGTACTATTGAAAGGCCTTGACTTCCATTCACATACTGCCACTCTGTTCCATCATGTTCAAATTGTCCTCTGAAATGAAACCTGATGCAGAGATAGTCCAGCGGATCCATGGCTCAAACCTATGAAAAAAAATATCTCTGAATCAAAATCCCCCCTTTCAGTTCAGTTCAAACCGAATCAGCCATAAATCAACGAACCCTAAACCATGGCTATCCAGCACGACCGCACTAACCACATGGACCGCTGAATGCATGAAAACAACAAGAAGACGACCATCTGGGTTGATTTTGAAATCCCCCAAAACCCCCAAAACCCTAACTAGAACAGAGAAATCGAACACATGGTGGTTCACTTCTCAGACAAAATCAGATGCGTTTACAAACCTGCACGTGCCGTCGGCTCGGGGCGCTCAGTTCATGTCGCCGATCGCCGTCCCTCCTGCCGCCATCGTCGTCGGGGAGAGAGAACTGAGGGGGCGGCGAAGACGAAGAGGCTGGGGGTCGAAGCAGACGAAGAGGCTGGCTGGGTCGAACCGGTTCGAGGCGCAAGGGAGGATTTACACCGCACCCAACCCTCCCAGATCCTACCTGGCATGCCGGTCCCACGCGTCAGGCACCACGTTGGCAAAACCGCCCTCTGAAACCACTAAAATGGGCCGCAGGGGGTGTTTTGACTTGTTTGTGAAAGCTCAAGGGATTAAGATCCCGGTTCTAGACGTGGGGGGGTAATGTGGCCCAAAATTGATAGTTGCGGGGGTTATATGAACTTTTTTCGAATGGATATGATGATTTGGTTCTCCGCCCTTTCTTCCTTTTATAGGGGTAGTAGATAGATAGAGTAGTAATAATTTGGATGTGTGCATCATCAATGTCTCAAGTTGCTCGTGGTATTGAGTTGTTGCAGAAGCCAGGTGTACTTGATATCGTCTTGATATTAATATATTCTGTTTACTAAAACAAGCATTCGTGCGGTGCAAAATGTTTCCAAAAGATAGACCTCTATGATGTACTCCTTCCGTCCGAAAATACTTGTCATCAAAATGGACGAAAAAGGATGTATTTAGAACTAAAATACATCTAGATACATCCCCTTTTATTCATTTTGATGACAAGTATTTTCGGACGGAGGGAGTACCAGGACAAGATAACTAATGGACCTAAACATTCCATGTGGTCAAATGATATGTACACATCGATTCATATTTGCGGGCAACTAATGCATTTCTTTTTAGAACATGCCTCATATCGTCATCATCTACCTCTTCTGGAAGTTGAGCTTCATGATGGCAAAACCGAACAAGAAGGCAAACAGCACCGCGAACGCCACAACCACCGTAGCAACATAACCTAACCAGCTGTGCTTGAAGTCGAAGTAGCCCTCTATAAAGTCTTTCACGGGAGTGCCGTCCTCCATCGGCGTTGTGACATCGCCGAACTGTGAGACAACCAGCCCGTACAGTGTCCACGCTACGGGGCATACCCAGCAATACCATCTCCACCAGATTGGAACTTTCTGCACATTGTTTCATGGTAAAACGGGGAATAGTTAAGCTACGAAATGCTGAAAAAAGGAGTAGACGTGGACTGCCAAAGGTGATGGCACTTACTGGTCGGGGGATGATGAAACCTGAGAAGAGATTCCAGATGGCGTAGAATGCTGACGAGACGATTGAGGCGATGTGGTAGTTGGGTGTCAAGCCAACAGCCATCATGCCGTAGAATGTGAAGTAGAGCAGCGTGAAGTACATGAAGAAGAGGTACCAGAAGAATTTAGGAGCTGTCCACTCAAACCCAATCATCGAGTAAACTATGACTCCGTATACGGTAGCCTGAGCAAGTGTGTATGGGAGTTCAATGACAACCTGCAATAGAGAAGTTTTAACACTAATCAGACTCTGACTCTCAGTAATGCAACCACCAGCTTAGAGCATGAGCACCTGGAACTTTGAATAATAGGAGAACAACTTTCACCTGGCCAAATGCGTACGGGAATGCTGAGTACATGCCGGCTGCTCTTTCACGGTAAAAGACTGTCCTCTCCACAGCCACCACTGGTTGAACCGAAGTACAGTTCATAATACCGATGAACAGCACTGCAGCATACATTGACCCCATGGCGTTGAACAAGTCTTGTGACTGGCTCCTGGAATAAGAAGCAAGAGATAAATAAAGTTTCAAAGCTTGGCTGCTTGCTTGCTATATAGGATGTGTGTGTCATGACATACATTTTGCCACCAAGGTCCCAGAAGATGGTGCCGAAGAGGAGAGCAATCACAGTAGTGAAAAGGAACCTAACGGCATTGTAAGGAGGGTTCCTCCAGTATGACAGGTTCTGCTTCCACAGGCAAGCCATGCATTGTGTGACCGAAGACTGCGAGTACTGGGTAGGGAAATACAGATCAGTTGAACCCGGCACGGGTCGGCTTAGTTCCTTTATCAATGCCTTGTTTCTCCTGCAAAAGGTAACATACCAATATTACATCTACATCTGCCATAGCAAAAATGCATTGGAGAAAGGAAAGCTGGCCTATTGTCCACTTAGAAGAAGAAAAAACCGTTTCAGAAAAAAAAGCTGGCCTATTGGAAGTCTGCCTTTGCAAATCTAAGTCCAAGTCAAAGAGCATTAGTATGTTACAACCGGGTAGTCCTTCAGTTTGTTATCATATCTTAGTTGTATTAGTATGCTCAGTTACCTGTAGCAAACTTCTAAGGTTTTGACATACCATATAAATAAGGCTGCGTTCGGTTTCTCTCCACTCCTTTAACTCCGCTCCCGGAGCGGACCACACTTTAGCCTAATTTGCCCGAGCTGCCAAAACCCAGCTCCCCCAACTCCGCGGAGTGGGGAAGTTCCGAACAGGGCCTAAATCTAGTACGTACCTATTTATCTGTAGTATGCCAAGTTACTTTATCTGTAGCATACTTAAAGTAACTATGTTTCCTTGACCATCTAATGTGATTCCAAATGACTATGTCTAGGATGGCAAGTAAGTTACTCACTGGTAGAGTTCAGATTTCTTGTATATGTCACTGAAATCAATCCCTAGCATCTGTTCTTGACCGATCGTTGTCACTTCCAACATCCATGTTGCCGGATTGTAGCCATCTTTAATTTTGCTGACCCCATGAATGCCCTGAGCAAAACAAAACCATGGGCTTATCAGTAAGCAAATTAGATTAGGGCAATATTCAAATTCTTGTAACATTGGTTTACCTCGTAGTAATTGATTAAGTCTGCAGAATGATGGCCCAATGGACCAGCATAGATCTCTTCTCCACCTCGCTTCATCAGGAATAGCTGCAAGCATTGATCAGGAAGTTTAGATCTCAGGGCATAATTCAAGGTTTGGACAACCAGCCATAATCAAGCGGTCAAGCCAGGCTAATGAATCGTGCAGATCACACTTCTACAGTACAGAATGTCCACAGGAAAGCTGGTAGAAATCTCCGCTGTGAAATCTCACTCACCTCATCAAATGCTTCAAATATGTCAATGCTAGGTTGATGAATCGTGCAAACCACAGTTCTACCAGTATCAACAGTGTTCCTCACTGTCCTCATCACGATTGCAGCTGCTCGGGCATCAAGTCCGGAGGTTGGCTCATCCATGAAAATGATAGAAGGATTAGCAACGAGCTCTACAGCAATGGTCAGCCTCTTCCTCTGTTCAGTTGACAGACCATTCACTCCCGGTAGACCAACCAATGCATCTTTCAGAGGCTTGAGCTCCACAAGCTCCATCACCTCCTCGATGAACACCTGCATACACAGAGGTAAGAAACAGTCGATCGTGTATTAACTAAAGCTAATAATTGCTATTTCGGTTGACTGACCCTTCTTTTGTTTGAATCAACATCCTCGGGGAGACGGAGCCACGCTGAGAAAAGCAGCGACTCATAGACTGTCACCTGCGGAGAGTGGATATCATTCTGTTCGCAGTATCCTGATACGCGTGCAAAGGTCTCTTGTTTCTTCGGGTATCCTGAAATGCTGATGTTTCCTTGAATGTACCCACCTGTCTTTCTCCCTGCCAACACATCCATCAGAGTAGTCTTGCCAGCACCACTGACACCCATCAGGGCAGTCAGTACCCCTGGCCTGAAAGATCCACTAACACCTTTGAGGAGCTCCAATCGGTCTTCAACTACGCCTTGTGCTTTCATTTCCTGAAACAAATTTCGTACTCATGGTTAGGATCTACGGCAATGACCTACGATGATACTGTAACAGAAGCATTTTTTTATCAATTACCGGTGGCATGTCAACAGAGTATCTGATGTTGTCAAACGTGAGTGAAAGCGGGAGAAATGGAAGCACCATTCCCCTTTGCATGGGGCTAGAATTCTCTTTGACTATTGCTGAGTCATTTCCAGTGTTCATTCGTATCGGCCCATCATTGCTTGGTGATTCCAGGCGATCATTGTCCAGAACCTCACCGTTCAGGTTGGCATGCTTCTCCTTCAGTTCGTCTTCAGATACCGACGAACGGGAGTTACCGTATGCTGGAAAACCCCAAGATGAAACCGTTCTCAGGAATAGATAATAACCAAATCCACGAAAAATGATCAAACTAGTTCTGCATGTACTCACCCTTCAGGTATGTAAGGGCAAGAGTGAAGAGAGCATTGAACAACAAAGTGTACCCGAGCATTGCACCCAAACCGATCCAGTACCACTTTGCTTCTGGAAACACTCCGCGATACTTCAGGACTTGCACTCCAAGGGTCTCGTTTGAGGCCGTGCTATTCAATATTTTATCCCAGCTGTGACCGAAGAACTCATTCACTGAGATGGCATTCTGTGCATACATTAGTGGGGAGATCCAGTAGCCCCAAATCCACCATTTCTTCACTTTTTCTGCAAGTTCAAAAGAAGGAAGGCTTACATATGAAAAAAATCTGTATTGCCAAGGACTATTAGGCAAGAAGGATGAATATTTACCTCTTACTAGAATGAATCCGCCCAATACCATAAAAATGAGCAACATGAATGATGCAAAGACATTCGCAACAATCATGTTCCTTGCTGCTCCACCAATGAATCGGAAGAGTGATGCCGCCATCTGATTGATTGCTAACATAAGAAGATATTGCTTGAAGAACCTGGTTGATGGATAGCAGGTACTGTCAGAACATTTCCGAACAGCATCAAAACAAGATGCGCAGTTGTTAACCAAAAAGGGAATCCCCATCAATCTCACCTGCCTACATTTGGGTCGAACCCCATGACATAGTATGTTATGAAAACATAACCGCCAACCTCAATAAATGTTATTGGGATCTTGAGGATCCATGAGGGTATTGTGTAGGCCCATGCTGGGTAGAAAAGGAGGTCCCTCTGCTTGAAGAACACAGGTAGCTTAAAGACGGTGAGTGCAAGCTCAGAGAAGCCATTGAACATGATCATGAGCACACCAAAGAAGAGTGCCCCCATGTAGATGCCCCCATTTGTCACCGAGTCGCGCTTCATCTTTGTACGGAAGAAGAGCATCATTGCAATAAATGACATGAGGATCAGCTGTAATGCCAGAATATGAGGGAATCCGTCATGCGTATGTTGCTTCTCATTCCATTATACCAACCAATATATTTGTTTGTACTAATGGCAATTACCTGGAAGGTTCTAAACATGTAGACGAAAGAGTTCCTCTTCATGAGGAGGATCTCCCTGTCAATGTTTGCCTTTAGCAGCTCCGTGCCACTCACACCATACCTCGTAGTTGTCAATGCTGCTGGATGGCTCTTGCTCTTGTCGAATGGCACAGCGAGCTCCTTTCTTATAGCTCTCCCGGTGTGGAATGACTGGAATGCACGCACAAAGTCCTTAACCGGCACGAACTGGTAGGACTCATCACCCCGCGCCCAGTATTGCTTTTGATCTTTCTTCGAAGTCACCTATCCATTAATCGCACAGAGACACATCTTTAATAAAAGCACCCATTCAGTACATGGGTGGTGGCAATGGCAATATAAGTACCTCTTGCAAGAAGTCGGCGACGCCCTTCCTTTCAGGACACTTGAACCCCACAGACTCGAAGAATTCAAGCACGTCGTCACGAGGGCCCTGGTACACGACTTGGCCATCAGAGAGGAGGATGATGTCATCGAATAAGTTGTACGTTTCAGGGGCTGGCTGCAGCAGGGAGATGACGGCTGTGCCACCAAGGATGTGCACAGATTGCCTGAGTGAGTTTACAATCTGGAATGTAGTTGAGCTGTCGAGCCCAGTTGAGATCTCGTCCATGAAGAGCGCCTTGGCCGGCCCAACCAGCATCTCACCTACAGGACATATCAACGTAAGCTTATTCATGTAATTGTTTACTTAATAGCTGACGTTGACATACATACTGAAATGGAGCTGGAGTTCTATTTTTTTTACCAGTTGTAACACGCTTCCGTTGTCCACCAGAGATGCCCCTCAGCATCTCGTCCCCAACCATCGTGTCTGCACAAATCTCTAGTCCTAATATCTGTAGAATGTAGCATTGTCCAAACGGTGAGCAAGACAGATTTGGGTAATTCAATCTGAAGTTACTCGTAGCTGTAGCTCAAAGTTTCATGTACTACCTTCAGTACATAGTCTGTGTTCACATTGGCCTCCAGACCTCCCATTGAAGACGCCTAATGAAGATAAACAGAAAAAAAAAACATGAAGTCTTCATTTCAGATTAGATATCATGAAGAACACACAGAAACCACCGAAATATTCTTGGTTTATTTCGGATTTGCAAGTCTTGCCTTCATAAATGCATCAATATCAGCATCTGGCTTGATATTTGCGGCCTTCTCTCGCCTCGACAACTCAGTCAGCATATCTGGCAATGTAACAAAAAGGAAGCTTGATAAGCATATCTCAAGCAAACTAAGCCAATCCCACAGAATATGAAAACAGCAGAAATGAATGCATGAGCAAGTGCATGTGACAGTTGCAGAGAATGGTACCAAAGCGAGTGCCAACACCCTGGCAGCGTGCGGAGAAGGCGAGTGTCTCCCTCACGGTCATCTCCCCTATGTGGAGGTCGTGCTGGCTTATGTACGCCGCCGTCCTCTCCGGCACAAACTCCTCCATCCCGTGCCCGTTATAGGTAACATTGCCTGAGACCTTGAGGTCTTTGTCGAGCCTCCCGGCCAAGGCAAGCAGCAAGGTGGTCTTGCCTGACCCAGGTGGGCCCAACAGGAGTGTCATCCTGCGCGAACGAAAAGAGCGTGAGGTGGAAGGAGCGATGAATGAAACCGAGCTCCAAAAGACCTGGGTCAAAGTCTACAAGTTCAATGTTCAAACAGGTGACAAGTGTACTCCGCAGGCAAGCAGAGCATGAGCATGAGCATCGCATGTTTTCTGTGGCCAAAAGGCAAGAGAGATCTTTTGACTACCTGCGGGGCTTGATGATGCCACTGACGTCGTGGAGGATGGGCATGGTCCGCTTCCTGTTGGGGAGTATGCGCAGCGCGTTCGCCGCTTCCTGCACCAAGCACAACCAAAACAAATCAATGATCTCTTCCACTGACACGCAGAGACACAAACGTGTTGGTGCGATGATCACCTCGAGCGTGTTGGTGATGGAGTTGAGGACGGTGGGGAGGCCGCTGTTGCCGACCCGGACCTCCGCCTCCGCCACCAGGTGCTCGAACCGCACCTCGATCGTCGGCATTTCAATCCCAACCCTGCGCAACCAAACACGCACAAATCATCAAACACCCGGCAGGCATGGCGACGAGCTCCGCCCAGGAAACGGAAACGAGTAGTAGCACGCACGCACCGTTCGAGGCGGTCCTTGAGCTTGAGCAGGAAGCGCTCGTTGTCCTCGTCGGCGACGCGCACGAGGCGCTCGAGGAGAGCCCGGCGCTCGCGCGGCCCGAGGCCGTGCACGTCCACGACCCCCTTCCCCGCCGCCGCTCCGGGGGCCGCGCCCTCGCCGCCGTCGAGAGGCGGGAGGATGGCACGGCGGACGCGGTCGTAGGTGGGCAGCTTCTCGAGCGCGGCCCAGCGCAGCGCCTCCTCGTCGTCCTCGTCCCTGGACGATCGCGAGAACACGTCGTCGCCGCGCCGCCATATGGAGCCGCTGTCGCGCCGCATGCTGGCGACCTTGTGGATTTCCGCCGTCGCGTCCATCTCCCCTAGCCCCCCACCGTCGGCGTGATTTCCAAGGGCTTTTCGGTTGTGTTTCAAGCCTTTCAGGCGCGTTTATGCTTATTCGGGTGAGGTGGGACTGCTGCTGGTGCTGGGAGGGAAGCTGGGAGGACGGGGGTTTTGTAGGGCGTGGGAGTCCCTTGGGACGGAACGGGGGAGGGAAGAAGGTGGTGGCTTGGCTTGCGCTTGCGAGTCAGAGTTGGGAAGCGAGGAAAGTGAGAACACGGGAGACGGCTTGGTTACCACGGAAATCCCCGTCCATTTCTACTGTGCGGCATCTTGTCGCTTCTAGAAGCCTAGTCCGTACTCCGAGGCTGGACTAGGGCCCGCAGTCCTCTAGAAGGGCGTGTCCTTCCGCGGAGGATTGGCGAGCCAGCATTTATTTCGCCAGCATTACCTGCGGGAAGGCGGGCTTGATTAAACTCGCAAGTATTAATTTCCCAGCTTTCCCCCCTCCGTCCACTCTATTTTCGGCCTCCTTTGTTTATAGTAGGAAATTAATAGGAATTCTATAAGGAAGATTTTCTCTGGCGCCCTTTGGTTCGCAGGAATAAATTTCTATTTCTATGTGAGTAGAAACCAATCCTTTACATTTCAAATGAAAAAAACATTAGGCTATACTCAATGGAAAATTCTTACCTATGCATCAAATGAGACCTCTTTCCCTATAAAAATTGAGATACATGTCTTTTTCTTTTTTTTGCGGGGTGAGATACATGTCATTTTTACTTTTTATGATTTTTCTATTACTATCATATGAACCAAAGAGGCCTTCATGTGATATTAGTTATTATTCAATAAAAGCATATCCATGGCGTCATTCACAAATTGTGTGTTGCCTAGAATGTGTGTGGGGGGGGGGGTGCGCTGATCCGGTGATGGCTGGCCGAAATCGAGCGTCAGCGGGGGCTCGACGGGACTGGGCGGTGGCGTCGCAAACTCAGCGGCCGTCGTGGGGGTCGGTGATCGGCTGGCGCTAACGTAGGGTGGGCCGGTACAGTGGCGGTGAAAACGCCGCGATGGTTGGGTTGCGGTACTTTGTTGGTATTTTTGGACGTGTAGTAAGGACTCAAATATTGGTACTGGGTAGAAAAATCTAGATGGCCACCAAAACAATTTTTATCCCCATGCATCACTTTTAGATGCATTGTTGGAGTCGTTTTTTGGGCCAAAAATCCCAAATTTACATTTTAGGTCTTGAGCAAATTTTTAGTTCTAGATGCTCTAAGCGGAAAGAAAAGGAGTTTTCCACAATTTCTTGTAAATAAAACAAGTCAAGGTTAAAACTATTTTTTTCTATTTTCCATATGGGTTACCCACTATCCGAGACTGGTGGGATGTAATAGAACTTTTGTTACATTACTGAAAAATCTCTTCTCAAATTACTCAATACAAAAAGAAGTGTCTGAGCACTCACGTCACCCACAAGGGCGAATCAGGCAAAATCCTAGTTATTGTCATCCCCACAACCTCTTTTTTGCTCCTTCCCCGCCGCCGACAGAGGACGCTAGCGGGCAAGGCCCGCTCGGTCGGCGAAAGCGGCGGGGATGCGTTCTCGTGTCTTGAGCTCTCGTGCGAAGAGCTTTCCATTAACAGGGGCCCGGGCAACATGCCATAATTGATGGAGCTTGAATATAGGGGCATGGTGCCCCGAGGGCCATAGGATGCAGTTAGTCGCGGGTGGTGATATAGGCCTTCAACGCTCAGCTAGCGACTGCGACGCGAAGACGTACATCTGTTGGATGGGAGTGGTTGCCTCTATGGCTTGCGGCAGCTACGGAGTTGTCGTCACATCTCGGCGTCATTGTCGCCGTCGACCTTTATCATAGGATTTTCGAAGCTCATGCGAGTGAGATGGATCCCAGCGATGTTCAGCTCTCCGCGTTATTATGAATGTTATGTGCTTGCATACATAGATTTGATGGTGTGGTGATATCCACGCCAAGGATGTGCAGGCGAGCGGCTATGTTCGGGCATGAATGGGAATGGGACGACTCGTATTTCAATTTTTCATGAGTGGATGCCTTTTCATAGCTTCATCTTCTTCAGGTGGTGGCCACAGATGGTGTCTTCGGTTTGGTGGTGCTCTTCAAGCTCTAGGTCTCGAGCTCTGGGTGAAAACCTAGGTTCGGCATTCAACTGTTGTACTCGGCAATGGTAGTGTTTCACACGTCATGTCCTTGTTGAGGTATTGCTTTGGAGACTACTCTGGCGTGCTCTCCGGCGTGAAAAGCCAAGATCTGCCCTGTAGTGGTTGAATCCCACGGTGGCAACACTTTAGCGTCATTATCTTCTTGAAGGCGTTATTTTGGGGAACCTTTCTAGTAGCTTATGTGTTGCCAAGGATGCTAGATAGCGTCCTTGCTTGTCTGTTGCAAGGCATTGGTTGTGTCGGCTTTATTTGTTTCTCCTTCTCTTTTTATTTTTATTTTTTTGGTTGCGTGCATTTTCAATGTCTTAACGTGGTCTTCTTTAGAGAAATGGCCCAACCAGATTTTGATGTTGTGTCATTGCAGAAACCAAGCATAATTGGTATCATCTTGATATTAATATGTTACCTTTTATTGAGAAAAACCTCCCTATGTATAGGGATGGCACCCACCGGGTTAGGATACAAGTTGATCCACCCCATACCCTTACATGTTCCCTTTGAGCCTACCCATCACCGTACCCATACCAATCAATGGGTACATTTTTTGCCGTACCTGTCACTGGACAAGGTAAACGGGCACCTGCGGGTAAAAATACACATGTTTGCAAAGCATCAATTTGAGCAGTACATAATCATGAACAACAACATATGATCATAATGTATAAACAACAACGCATCATAACAACAACACATACTTATAAACAACAACACATCATAAACGACACCTTCTATAAACAACAACACATTCTCATAAACAACAACACATCAAAACAACCACACATTGTCATAAACAGTAGCACATAATCGTACATTTTAAGTTCATAAACTCACAGCAAAGCATAGAGGTAATTTGTCTGCGCTTGTTAGATTCTATAGAGATATATGAGTATGAGGTTAAGAATCATATGATCTCATACCCGTACCCACTCTGTGCGGTGGGCTTGAGATTTCCTATTTATATACCATGATGACTTTTTGTCCCATACCGTTGCTTTTTACCCATCGGGTACGTGGGTAATGGGTACACATTGTCATCCCTGCGTATCTAGGAATAGTCAATACCTATTTCAAAGAGCAAGTTAGGGCATCTCCAACATCAACCCGCAAAAAACGTCCCGCATCCGTCCGTGGACAGGGGGACCAGTGCGCGGACACGGATGCGGGAGGACGCCATCCAACCGTAGCCGCATTTTGTCCACTAGCAAATTCAAATTCAAATCTACACTCATCCACACAACGCGCCGGATCACACCCGCGCCGGATCGCATCCCCGATCAGAACCAAAAGGAGCAAATATGCTTAGTTTCTAAATGCCCGAATTCAAAAGAAAACCAGTCCGGCAGTCCGTGCATTTCTGCCCAGCCGGATCGGCCATCCCGACAAGATACTTCCTGATCAAGGAAGAGTCGCCGTCACCATGTAGGCAGCCTCCGCGTCCGCGTCCGCCTTCGCCATGTCCTCATCTTGCACCGTTGCCAACTGATCTTTCTGCCGCTCCAACATCTTGTAGCGGATGGATTGCACAATAATTCTAGCATTGCCATCCGAAGAGTTGATATTCAATGTCAACATCTTGGTGTCCTCCGCATTGGCAGTGATCTTCACCCTCTTTTCCTCGAGTGCGGCCTTCTTCTCCCCGAGCGTCGCCTTTCTCTCCTCGATCATGGTCCTCCTCTCTTCGAGCTTGATATTCTTCCTGTCGCATCCATCAACTTCTTGAACCTCTCTGCCTTCCGCTCCTCCTTGATGTCTGAGCGCCTCACGCATGCCTCTTCCTTCTTCGCCAAGATCTCCTCAAACCCTCCGTCAACTTGGGCGCTGCACCTTCTCGCTTTGCCCTCTCCTCTTCCCACTTCTTGCCCCGCGGATTTCTTCTAACCTTCTTCGACGATTCTTGGGCTGGGTCGGTAGGTTCACGGTTTCTTCCTCGTTGGCTTAGGCGGTGGTCTTGGCAATGAAAAGGTTCCACTTCGGTTGCCCCATTCAACTTCAACCAACAATGCATGACGGTGAAGGACTTCTTCTCCAACTTGTTTTACACCACACAAGCACGAGTATGCAACAAAAGTGAAACAATTCATATCCGTCTAGTGAGCAACAAAATAATACATGTCCGGCTAGTGATCAACAAAACTAGAGCATATTCGACTGGTGATCAACAAAAGTAGAGCATATCCGGCTAGTGATCGACTTGCTCGGTGATTTGTGCACCTCTAGGCCACCGTGCGGTGAGATGCTTCAAGTGCCCGCAATACTTGGAGACGACCTCTTGGATGGTGTACAATCGAAGGGCGAGGGACTTCCACTCACGGTTGCGGATCAACGCGTTGGAGTAGGGCATGAAATGCTTATTCTCATGGAACCATATATGAATGTTCCTCCAAAAGGTTGTGCCCTTTTGCTCCGTGCCATGGACAGGATCGAGGCTAGTGGTCAACCATGCGTCGCAAAGCAGCTCGTCCTCCCGCATGTTGAAGCTTTCTCCTCTACCCTTCTTCGTCAGATCGTCGGCTGTATGATGACCCACAAGTATAGCGGATCTATCATAGTCCTTTCGATAAGTAAGAGTGTCGAACCCAACAAGGAGCAGAAGGAAATGACAAGCGGTTTTCAGTAAGGTATTCTCTGCAAGCACTAAAATTATCGGTAACAGATAGTTTTGTGATAAGGCAATTTATAATGAGTGACAAGTAACAAAATTAACTAAGGTGCAGCAAGGTGGCCCAATCCTTTTTGTAGCAAAGGACAAGCCTGGACAAACTCTTATATAAAGCAAAGTGCTCCCGGGGACACATGGGAATTTCTGTCAAGCTAGTTTTCATCATGCTCCTATGATTCGCGTTCGTTACTTTGATAATTTGATATGTGGGTGGAACGGTGCTTGGGTACTGCACTTCCTTGGACAAGCATCCCACTTATGATTAATCCCTCTCGCAAGCATCCGCAACTACGAAAGAAGAATTAAGGTAAACCTAACCATAGCATGAAACATATGGATCCAAATCAGCCCCTTATGAAGCAACGCATAAACTAGGGTTTAAGCTTCTGTCACCCTAGCAACCCATCATCTATTTATTACTTCCCAATGCCTTCCCCTAGGCCCAAACAATGGTGAAGTGTCATGTAGTTGACGTTCACATAAAACCACTAGAGGAGAGACAACAGACATCTCATCAAAATATCGAACGAATACCAAATTCACATGATTACTTATAACAAGACTTCTCCCATGTCCTCAGGAACAAACATAACTACTCACAAAGCATATTCATGTTCATAATCAAAGGGGTATTAATATGCATTAAGGATCTGAACATATGATCTTCCATCGAATAAACCAACTAGCATCAAGTACAAGGAGTAATCAACACTACTAGCAATCCACAGGTACCAATATGAGGTTTTGAGACAAAGATCGGATACAAGAGATGAACTAGGGTTTGAGAGGAGATGGTGCTGGTGAAGATGTTGATGAAGATTGACCCCCTCTCGATGAAAGGATCGATGTTGATGATGATGGCGGTGATTTCCCCCTCCCGGAGGGATGTTTCCCCAGCAGAACAGCTCCGCCGAAGCCCTAGATTGGTCCTGCCCAGGTTCCGCCTCGAGACGGCGGCGCTTCGTCCCGAAAGCTTCCTTATGATTTTTTCCAGGGCAAAAGACACCATATAGCAGAAGATGGACGTTGGGGCCTGCCAGGTGGCCCACGAGGCAGGGGGCGCGCCCAGGGGTAGGGTGCGCCCTCCACCCTCGTGGATGACTGGTGGCCCCCTCTGGTGCTTTCTTTACCCAATATTTTTAATATATTCCAAAACTGATCTTCGTGGAGTTTCAGTACTTTTGGAGTTGTGCAGAATAGGTCTCTAATATTTTCTCCTTTTCTAGTCCAGAATTCTAGCTGCCGGCATTCTCCCTCTTCATGCAAACCTTATAAAATAAGAGAGAAAAGACATGAGTATTATGATATAATGTGTAGTAACAGCCCATAATGCAATAAATATTGATTTAAAAGCATGATGCAAAATGGACGTATCAACTCCCCAAAGCTTAGACCTCGCTTGTCATCAAGCAAAGCCGATATCGAAAAATATGTCCACATGTTTAGAGATAGAGGTCTTGATAAAATAAAATATGGACATGAGGGCATCATGATCATATTTAGAACAGCAACATATATTGTCATATGATTTCTTATGCTAAAGTAACAATATATTCACAATGTAAAGTATGAATCAGAAACTTCATTAAAAACTAACAAACTATAATCTTAGTCATTGAAGCAATTGTAATTTATCATAACATTGGAAAGAGTCAATATAAGAGCTTTTCAGCAAGTCCACATACTCAACTATCATTTAGTCTTTCACAATTGCTAACACTCATGCAATACTTATGGGTACAAAGTTTCAATCGGACACAGAGAAAGATAGGGGCTTATAGTTTCGCCTCCCAACCTTTTACCTCAAGGGTAATATCAACAATAATACTTTATGAAAACCTACATCCAAGTGGATATATATATCAGGATCTTTCCAACACATAGTGCTTTCCAAAGGATAAAGTGTAAAAAGGAAAGGTGAAGATCACCATGACTCTTGTATGAGGGTACAAGGTAAAAATAAAAGATAGGCCCTTCGCAGAGGGAAGCAGAGGTTGTCATGCACTTTTATGGTTGGATACACAAAATCTTAATGCAAAAGAACGTCACTTTATATTGCCGCTTGTGATAGGTACCTTTATTATGCAGTCCGTCACTTTTATTTCTTCCATATCACAAGCTCATATAAAGCTTATTTTCTTCACACTAATAGATCATACATATTTAGAGAGCAATTTTTATTGCTTGCATCGATGACAACTTACTTGAAGGATCTTACTCAATCCATAGGTAGGTATGGTGGACTCTCCTGGCAAAACTGGGTTTGGGGATGTTTGGAAGCACAAGTAATATCTCTACTTGGTGCAAAGAATTTGGCTAGCATGAGGGGGAAAGGCAAGCTCAACATGTTGGATGATCCATGACAATATAACTTTTTCGGATATAAGAAAACATAACCCATTACGTTGTCTTCCTTGTCCAACATCAACTTTTTAGCATGTCATATTTTAATGAGTGCTCACAATTATAAAAGATGTCCAAGATAGTATATTTATATGTGAAAACCACTCTTTCTTTATTACTTCCTATTAATTGCAATGATGACCGAAACTATGTTTGTCAACTCTCAACAACTTTTATTCATCATACTCTTTATATGTGAAGTCATTAATCTCCATAAGATCGATATGATCTTTTTATTCTTTCTTTAATTCCCTCAAGATCATAGCAAGATATCAAAGCCCTCAACTCAAAACAGCTCTTTATTATATAACTCACGGACTCGATTACATAGATAGAGATCAAAACAAAACTCAAAGCTAGATTGTACTAAAACTTTATTCTACTAGATCAGGATATAACCAAAAGGACCGAACTAATAAAAACGATAAAGATAGAAGTGTGATGGTGATACAATACCGGGGCACCTCCCCCAAGCTTGGCAGTTGCCAAGGGGAGTGCCCATACCCATGTGTTTATGTCTCTTTCTTCGGAGGTGGTGATGATGGAGTTGTTGATGGCGTCGGCTTGTCTTCCATCTTCCAAGGCATAGGCTCACCATCGTAGAAGGATGAGCAAGTCTCCGGGATCCTCAAATCTGCAGCCAAACTCATCCTCTTGAATCTATATTCATACTCACAGTTTTGGTTTTGCAGGTCATAGATCTGGGCCTGGAGGTGCTCGATTTTCTCGTGAAGCTTGAAGATGGCCTCCCCGACGTTCTTGGCATCCAGCTTGTGGTTGTTGGTGAACTCCATGATCATCATGTGCTTGGCGTTGAGTCCACGTTCCGCCATCCCTTGGCGCTTGAAAACTTGTTGATCCATTGCTTCGACTCTTGTCTCCATGCTTCCGGTCCTCTTCGGTCCCTCAACATCGCGGATGTGCAGCACCCCCTCACGCATCTCAATGGTTTGAGGGTGTTGCAGCACCTCCGCAAGGTAAGGGTTGATGACCTTCTCGAAAAACTTGTCCTTGGGGGCGCTTGGAGATGTCATGGTGATCTAGATCTGTCAGAAAAACAGCTCGAAACAAAAACAGAGGATTTCGTCGTGGTACGGTGATCAAAACCTTCGGGAGATTATATAATGAATTTTTACCGACCAAAAGAAGTATCGTGCAAGAAAACGGAGTCCTGAGGGCACACGAGGTGGCCATGAGGCAGGGGGCGCACCCAAGGGGGTAGGGCGCGCCCTCCACCCTCGTGGATGCCTCGTGTCTCTTTCGGGCTACTTTTAATTTTCCTAATTTTCTAAATATTCCAAAACGGAGAAAAAATGTTATTTGAACAGTTTTGGAGTCGGTTTACTTACCGTACCACATACCTATTCCTTTTCGGAGTCTAAAACATCCTGGAAAATGTCCCTTATGTACTCCTCTGGGGTCGGTGTCAATAACATTGGTTTCAACATTTATGGGATTACCTGAGATATAATGTTTGATTCTTTGGCAGTTTACCACCTTCGGATTTATGCCTTCGGCGTTGTTGATTTTGATGGCACCGGAACGATAGACTTCCTCGATAATGTAAGGACCTTCCCATTTAGAGAGAAGTTTTCCTGCAAAAAATCTTAAACGAGAGTTGTATAGCAAAACATAATCACCTGCACTTTTGTATCATTTTGTCATGCCATCTTTTAACTTTTTCTTTAAACAACTTGGCATTCTCATAGGCTTGGGTTCTCCATTCATCAAGTGAGCTGATGTCAAATAACCTCTTCTCACCGGCAAGTTTGAAATCATAGTTGAGCTCTTTAATAGCCCAATATGCCTTATGTTCAAGTTCAAGAGGTAAGTGACATGCTTTCCCATAAACCATCTTATACGGAGACAAACCCATAGTATTTTTATATGCAGTTCTATAGGCCCATAATGCATCATCAAGTTTCTTGGACCAATTCTTCCTAGATCTATTGACAGTTTTTTGCAAAATTAATTTGAGCTCTCTGTTGCTCAATTCTACTTGACCACTAGACTGTGGGTGATAAGGAGATGCAATTCTATGATTAACATCATACTTGGCAAGCATTTTACGAAAAGCACCATGAATAAAATGTGAACCACCATCAGTCATGAGATATCTAGGGACTCCAAACCTTGGAGAAATAACATCCTTAAGCATCTATATACATGTGTTATGATCAACACTACTAGTTGGAATAGATTCTACCCACTTAGTAACAACAACTAAAATATGGGTGTATCCATTAGAGGCAGGAAAAGGTCCCATATAATCAAAGCCCCAAACATCAAATGGTTCAATAACAAGAGAATAATTCATAGGAATTTCTTGACGTCTACTAATATTACCAATTCTTTGACATTCATCACAAGACAAGACAAACTTACGAGCATCTTTGAAGAGAGTCGGCCAATAAAAACCGGATTGCAATACCTTATGTGCAGTTCTATCTCCAGCATGGTGTCCTCCATATGGTTCAGAGTGACACTTGCGTAGGATCTGTTCCCATTCTATGATTAACATCATACTTACCAAGCATTTTACGAAAAGCACCATCAATAAAATGTGAACCACCATCAGTCATTAAATATCTAGGGACTCCAAACCTTGAAAAAATAACTTCTTTAAGCATTTTAATAGAAGTGTTATGCTCAGCACTACTAGTTGGAATAACTTCTACCCACTTAGTAACGTAATCAACAACAACTAAAATATGTGTATACCCATTAGAGGAAGGAAAAGGTCCCATATAATCAAAGCACCAAACATCAAATGGTTCAATAACAAGTGAATAATTCATAGGCATTTCGTGACGTCTACTAATATTATCAATTCTTTGACATTCATCGCAAGACAAGACAAACTTACAGGCATCTTTGAAAAGAGTAGGCCAATAAAAACCGGATCACAATACCTTATGTGTAGTTCTATCTCCAGCATGGTGTCCTCCGTAAGCCTCGGAGTGACACTTGCGTAGGATCTGTTCCTGTTCATGCTCAGGTACACAACGCCTAGTAACACCATCTACTCCTTTATAAAGGTGTGGGTCATCCCAAAAGTAATGTCTTAAATCATAGAAAAACTTTTTTTTTGCTGGTATGTGAAACTAGGTGATATAAATTTAGCAACAATGTAATTAGCATAATCAGTATACCATGGAGCAGTACGAGAAGCATTTATGACAGCTAGTTGTTCATCAGGAAAGCTACCATCAATAGATAGTGGGTTATCAAGAACATTTTGTAACCTAGACAAGTTGTCTGCAACGGGGTTCTCGGTTCCCTTTCTATCAATAATATGCAAATCAAATTCTTGTAGCAAGAGAACCCATCTAATAAGTCTAGGTTTAGCATCTTTCTTTTCCATAAGATATTTAATAGCAGCATGATCAGTGTGAACAGTTACTTTGGAATCAATAATATAAGGTCTGAACTTATCACAAGCAAATACGACTGCTAAAAATTCCTTTTCAGTAGTAGCATAATTTCTCTGGGCACTGTCTAGAGTTTTACTAGCATATTGGATAACATTTAATTTCTTATCAACTCTTTGTCCTAGAACGGCACCTACATCATAATCACTAGGATCACACATAATTTCAAAGGGTAAATTCCAATCGGGTGGCTGAACAATAGGTGTAGAAATCAAGGCTTTCTTAAGTATTTCAAATGCTTCTACACAATCATCATCAAAAACAAAAGGAACATCTTTTTGCAAGAGATTAGTGAGAGGCCTAGAAATTTTAGAGAAGTCTTTAATAAACCTCCTATAGAAACTAGAATGACTAAGGAAACTTCTTATACCTTTGATATCTTTAGGACATGGCATCTTTTCAATAGCATCTACTTTAGCTTTATTAACTTCAATACCTCTTTCAGAAATTTTATGTCCCAAGACAATACCTTCATTAACCATAAAGTGGCACTTCTCCCAATTCAAGACAAAGTTAGTTTCTTCGCATCTCTACAAAACTCGATCAAGGTTGCTTAAGCAATCATCAGAAAAAGTTCCGTAAATGGAGAAATCATCCGTGAAAACCTCAACAATCTTTTCATTAAAGTGAGAGAATATAGTAGTCATACATATTGAAAGGTAGCAGGTGCATTACATAAACCAAAAGGCATACGTCTATAAGAAAAAGTACCGTAAGGGCACATAAAAGTGGTTTTTTTCTGATCCTCTTGTGACACAGGTATTTGAGAGAAATCAGAATAACCATCTAGAAAAAAAAATGTGTATGTTTGGATAGTCTTTCTAGCATTTGATCAATGAAAGGTAAGCATATTTAAGAGTATCAGGTAATTGTTTAAGCTCAAACACGGGATCACCCTTGGGTGGAGGAGGATCCCCAAGGATTTCAACAGGCAAGTTGTGTTTCAACATAGGTCCTTGCTTAAAGAATACTTCATCTATTTCCCTTCTCTCATTCATAAACATATCATTTTCATGATCGAGCAAATATTGTCCTAAAGGATCATTAGGAGGCACGACAATAGAAGCAAGACCAATAATGTTATCTTTACTAGGCAATTCTTTATCATGGGGTTGTCTACAAAATTTAGCAAAATTAAAATCATGAGCCATATCCCCTAAACCAATAGTAACAATATCCTTTTTCGCAGTCTATCTTAGCACTAATAGTATGCAAGAAGGGTCTACCAAATATAATGGGACAAAAGTCATCTTGTGGGGAACCAAGAACAAGAAAATCAGTAGGGTATTTAATTTTCCCACACAAGACTTCAACATCTCTAACAATCCCAATTGGTGAAATAGTGTCTCTATTGGCAAGCTTAATAGTAACATCAATATCTTCTATCTTAGCAGGTGCAATATCATCCATAATTTCTTTGTATAAGGAATAAGGTATTGCACTCACACTAGCACCCATATCACATAAGCCATGATAACAATGATCTCCTATTTTAACAAAAATAATAGGCATGCCAACAACCGGTCTATGTTTATTTTTAGTATCGGGTTTAGCAATTCTAGCAGCTTCATCATAGAAATAAATAACATGCCCATCAATATTATCGACCAAGAGATCTTTGACCATAGCAATACTAGGTTCAACTTTAATTTGCTCAGGGGGTGTAGGTGTTCTAGCATTACTCTTATGAACCACAACTGAAGCTTTAGCATGATCCTTTATTCTAATAGGAAAAGGTGGTTTCTCAATATAAGCGGTAGGAACAATAGAATCAACATTATAAGTAATAGTTTTTTCTTCAACTTTAATAGGTTCTACTACCTTTACTTCAATAGGAGGATGATATTTAAACCACTTCTCCTTAGGGAGATAAACATGAGTAGCAAATGATTCACAGAAAGAAGCTACTATCTCAGAGTCAAGTCCATATTTAGTGCTAAATTCATGAAAAGCATCGGTATCCATAAAAGATTTAACACAATCAAACTTAGGGGTTATACTTGACTCCTTACCTTCGTCGAGTTCCCAATCTTCAGAGTTGCATTTAATTCTTTCCAATAAATCTCATTTGAATTCAATAGTCTTCATCATAAAAGAACCAATACAAGAAGTATCGAGCATGGAGTGATCATTATTAGAAAGCCGAGCATAAAAATTTTGAATAATAATTTCTCTTGAGAGCTCATGATTGGGGCATGAATATAACATTGACTTAAGCCTCCCCCAAGCTTGAGCGATACTTTCTCCTTCACGAGGCAAAAAATTATATATATAATTTCGATCATGATGAACCAGATGCATAGGATAAAACTTTTGATGAAATTCCAATTTCAATCGATTGTAGTTCCATGATCCAATATCATCACATAGCCTATACCATGTCAATGCCTTTCCCTTCAAAGATAAAGGGAAGAAATTCTCCTTGACAACATCCTCGGGCATACCTGCAAGCTTAAATAATCCACAAACTTCATCCACATAGATTAGGTGCATATCGGGATGTAATGTTCCATCTCCTATATAGGGATTAGCTAGCAGTTTCTCGATCATACCCGAAGGAATTTCAAAGTAAATATTTTCAGTAGGTTCAGTAGGTTGAGGAGCAACTCTTTGCGCTTCTGGTCGGGGTAAAGATGTTGGAAATATGCCCTAGAGGCAATAATAAAATGGTTATTATTATATTTCCTTGTTCATGATAATTATCTATCGTTCATGCTATAATTGTGTTATCCGGAAATCGTTAATACATGTGTGAATGCATAGACCACACCATGTCCCTAGTGAGCCTCTAGTTGACTAGCTCGTTGATCAATAGATGGTCATGGTTTCCTGACTATGGACATTGGATGTCATTGATAACGGGATCACATCATTAGGAGAATGATGTGATGGACAAGACCCAATCCTAAGCATAGCACAAGATCGTGTAGTTTGTTTGCTAGAGCTTTTCTAAATGTCAAGTATCATGTCCTTAGACCATGAGATTGTGTAACTCCCGGATACCGTAGGAGTGCTTTGGGTGTACCAAACATCACAACATAACTGGGTGACTATAAAGGTGCACTACAAGTATCTTCGAAAGTGTCTGTTGGGTTGGCACGAATCGAGACTGGGATTTGTCACTCCGTATGACGGAGAGGTATCTCTAGGCCCACTCTGTAATGCATCATCATAATGAGATCAATGTGACTAAGTAGTTGATCACGAGATCATGCGTTATGGAACGAGTAAAGTGACTTGCCGGTAACGAGATTGAACGAGGTATTGGGATACCGATGATTGAATATCGGGCAAGTAACGTACCGATTGACAAAGGGAATTGTATACAGGATTGCTTGAATCCTTGACATCATGGTTTATCCAATGAGATCATCATGGAACATGTGGGAGCCAACATGGGTATCTAGATCCCGATGTTAGTTATTGGCCGGAGAGCTGTCTCGGTCATGTCTGCGTGATTCCCGAACCCGTAGGGTCTACACACTTAAGGTTCGATGACACTAGGGTTATAAGGAAGATTTGTATGTGATTACCGAATGTTGTTCGGAGTCCCGGATGAGATCCCGAACGTCACGAGGAGTTCCGGAATGGTCCGGAGGTGAAGATTTATATATGGGAAGTTGTCATACGGTCATCGGAAATATTCGGGGGCATACTTGTGATGTCTACTACACAACCTTCTTCTTGTAGACATTGTTGGGCCTACAAGTGCACAGGTTTGTAGGACAGTAGAAAATTTCCCTTAAGTGGATGACCTAAGGTTTATCAATCCGTAGGAGGCATAGGATGAAAATGGTCTCTCTCAAACAACCCTGCAACCAAATAACAAAGAGTCTCTTGTGTCCCCAACACACCCAATACAATGGTAAATTGTATAGGTGCACTAGTTCGGCGAAGAGATGAAGATACAAGTGCAATATAGATGGTAGATATAGGTTTTTGTAATCTGAAATTATAAAAACAGCAAGGTAGCGAGTGATAAAAGTGAGCGTAAATAGTATTGCAATGGTAGGAAACAAGGCCTAGGGTTCATACTTTCACTAGTGCAAGTTCTCTCAACAATAATAACATAGATAGATCATATAACAAGCCCTCAACATGCAACAAAGAGTCACTCCAAAGTCACTAATAGCGGAGAACAAACTTAGAGATTATGGTAGGGTAAGGAACCACCTCAAAGTTATTCTTTCGGATCGATCTATTAAAGAGTTCGTACTAGAATAACACCTTAAGACACAAATCAACCAAAACCCTAATGTCACCTAGATACTCCATTGTTACCTCAAGTATCCGTGGGCATGATTATACGATATGCATCACACAATATCAGATTCATCCAACCAACACAAAGTACTTCAAAGAGTGCCCCAAAGTTTCTACCGGAGAGTCAAGAACGTGTGCCAACCCCTATGCATAGGTTCATGGGCGGAACCCGCAAGTTGGTCACCAAAACATACATCAAGAGGCACATGATATCCCATTGTCACCACAGATAAACACGACAAGACATACATCAAGTGTTCTCATAAAAGACTCAATCCGATAAGATAACTTCAAAGGGGAAACTCAATTCATCACAAGAGAGTAGAGGGGGAGAAACATCATAAGATCTAACTACAATAGCAAAGCTCGGGATACATCAAGATCGTGCCATAGAGGGAACACGAGAGAGAACACGACAGAGAGAGATCAAACACATAGCTACTGGTACATACCCTCAGCCCCGAGGGTGAACTACTCCCTCCTCGTCATGGATAGCGCCGGGATGATGAAGATGGCCACCGGTGAAGGATCCCCCCCTCCGGCAGGGTGCCGGAACGGGCTCCCGAGAGGTTTTTGGTGGCTACAGAGGCTTGCAGCGGCGGAACTCCTGATCTATCTTGATATTTTATGTTTTTAGGGTACGAGGGAATATATAGGCGAAAGAAGTCGGTCGGGGGGTGCTCGAGGGGTCCACGAGACAGGGGGCCGCGCCCTGTAGGGGGGGGGGGCGCCCCCTATCTCCTGGGCTCCTCGAGGATCTTCTGACTTGATCTCCAAGCCTCTAGGATGATATTATTCCAAAAAATCATGATGCCTAAGGTTTCATTCCGTTTGGACTCCGTTTGATAATCCTTTTCTTCGAAATACTGAAATAGGCAATAAAACAACAATATGGGCTGGGCCTCCGGTTAATAGGTTAGTCCCAAAAGTCATATAAAAGTGTATAATAAAGCCCATAATCATTCAAAAGGGGTAATATAATAGCATGAATGCTTCATAAATTATACATACGTTGGAGACGTATCAAGCATCCCCAAGCTTAATTCCTACTCGTCCTCGAGTAGGTAAATGATAAAGAAAGAATTTATGAAGTGTGAATGCTAGAAGGTGCACAAGTTTGATCAATGATAATTTCAATCACCTTTACTAGCATATTTATATGTCATAACAGTAGTTCATCTCATAAAACTTTTAATGATCAAGTAACAAGCAATTCACATGTTAAAGCATAGACCATAAACTTTCTTGAAAACTAGCAAACTTCATTCTTAGTCATCAAACAATTGCAATTCATCTTACTTTCAGGAAGAGTCTATGTCAGAGCTTTGATTTAGCAAACTTCACATACTCAACTATCATATAGCCTTCTACAATTGCTAACACTCACGCAATACTTGTGGTTATGAAGTTTTAATCAGACACAAAGAAAGATTGGGGCTTATAATATTGCCTCCAAACGTATTCACCTTTGGGTGATGTCAACAATAATAGTTCATGCTAACGTACATCCAATTGGATATATATATCAGGATCACCCTAACACAAAGTGCTTGCCAAAGGATAAAATGAAAAAGGGAAAGGTGAAGATCACCTTGACTCTTGCATAAAGTAAAAGACATAAAGTAAAAGATAGGCCCTTCGCAGAGGGAAGCAGAGGTTGTCATGCGCTTTTAGGGTTGGATACACAAAATTTTAGTGCGAAAGAACATCACTTTATATTGCCCCTTGTATATGGACCTTTATTATGCAGTTCGTCGCTTTTATTGCTTCCATAACAAGTTCGTACAAAGCTTATTTTCTCCACACTAATAAGTCATGCATATTTAGAGAGCAATTTTTATTGCTTGCACCGATGACAACTTACTTGAAGGATCTTACTCAATCCATAGGTAGGTATGGTGGACTCTCATGGCAAAAACTAGGTTTAAGGATATTTGGAAGCACAAGTAGTATCTCTACTTGGTGCTAGGAATTTTTGGCTAGCATGAGGGGGAAAGGCAAGCTCAACATGTTTGAATGATCCATGACAATATACTTTAACTGAGATGTGAGAAAACATAACCCATTACATTGTCTTCCTTGTCCAACATCAACTCTTTAGCATGTCATACATAATGAGTGCTCACAATTATAAAAGATGTCTATGATAATATATTTATATGTTAAATCTCTCTTCCTTCAATATTCTTTCATGAATTGTTCAAATGACTAATACAATGCTTGCTAACCGTCAATAAATTTACAACCTCTACTTCTTAGATGTGAAGTCATTACTCCCCATGGGATAAGCAAATGAGGCATATATAATTTCAGATTTATGACATTAAACTCATTCAACCATTTACTCAAAGGATATAAGTGAAATACACGAGTAAATGAAAAACTACTCCAAAAAGATATAAGTGAAGATCAATGAGTAGCTAAATAATTATGTAACTCTATGAAGACTCTCTCTCATTTAAGAATTTCAGATCTTGGTATCTTATTCAAACAGCAAGCAAAACAAAATAAAATGACATTGCAAGGATAGCACAACTCATGTGAAGAAGCAAAAACTTAGGCTCAACTGATACTAACCGATAATTGTTGAAGAAGAAAGGTGGGATGCCTACCGGGGCATCCCCAAGCTTAGATGCTTGAGACTTCTTGAAATATTATCTTGGGGTGCCTTGGGCATCCCCAATCTTGAACTTTTGTGTCTCCTTAATTCCTCTCATATCATGGTTTCTCTTCTTTTTATCAAAAGATTCATTCACAACAAACTCAACAAGAACTCGTGAGATAGGTTAGTATAAACCAATGCAAAACCTTATCATTTTCTACTGTAAAAAATCACTTAAATTATTATTCAACATTGCATACTAAAAGCCTCTGCATATTTAATACTCCTATCCTCAAATAGAACCATTAAACAAGCAAACATATGCAAACAATGCAAACATAACAGCAATCTGCCAAAACAGTACAGTCTGTAAAGAATGCAAGAGTATCAATACTTACCTGACTCCAAAAATTATGAACTAAAATTCCCACTGTAATAGATTTATCAGAGCTTAATATGCAAAAAGATTCAATGTTATACCATTCTCTGACTTTTCTAGGGAATTTTTGTAACAGCGGTAAACTTTCTGTTTTCAAACAGCAACATGCATACTAGTAAAACAAGCATGGCAGAGGCTATCCTTCACACTTTTATTGAAACTAAAGATGCAAAATATTATTATAACTAACAGCAAGCAAAAACTAACAAAAGAAAATGACACTCCAAGCAAAACACATATCATGTGGCGAATAAAAATATAGCTCCAAGTAAAGTTACCGATGAACGAAGACGAAAGAGGGGATGCCTTCCGGGGCATCCCCAAGCTTAGGCTCTTGGTTGTCCCTGAATATTACCTTGGGGTGCCTTGGGAATCCCCAATCTTAGGCTCTTTCCACTCCTTATTCCATAGTCCATCGAATCTCTACCCAAAACTTGAAAACTTCAACCACACAAAACTCAAGACAAAACTCGTAAGCTCCGTTAGTATAAGAAAATAAATCACCACTTAGGTATTGTAATGAACTCATTATAAATTCATATTGGTGTAATATCTAATGCATTCCAACTTCTCTAAGGTTCATACCACTTAATACTATCCATAGATGCATCAAAATAAGCAAACAACACATAAAAAACAGAATCTGTCAAAAACAGAACAGTCTGTAGTAATCTGTATCAAACGTATACCTCTGGAACCCCAAAAATTATGAAATAGATTTCTGGACCTGAGTAATTTGTATATTAATCATCTGCAAAAAGAATCAACCTAAAATAACTCTCCAGTAAACAATGGCAGCTATTGTCGTGAGCGCAAAAGTTTCTGTTTTTACAGCAAGATCACATAAACTTCACCCAAGTCTTCCCAAAGGTTCTACTTGGCACTTTATTGAAACAAAACATATAAAACATGATCACTACAGTAGCATAATCATGTGGACACACAAAAACAGTAAGGGTAAATATTGGGTTGTCTCCCAACAAGCGCTTTTCTTTAATGCCTTTCTAGCTAGGCATGATGATGGCAATGATGCTCACAAAAAAGATATGAATTGAAACATAACGGGAGCATCATGAAGCATATGACTAGAACATTTAAGTCTAACCCACTTCCTATGCATAGGGATTTTGCGAGCAAACAACTTATGGGAACAATAATCAACTAGCATAGGGAGGCAAAACAAGCATAACTTCAAAAGTTTTAGCACATAGAGAGGAAACTTGACATTATTGCAATTCCTACAAGCATATGTTCCTCCCTCATAATAATTTTCAGTAGCATCATGAATTAATTCAACAATATAACCAGAACCTAAAGCATTCTTTTCATGATCTACAAACATAGAATTTTTACTACTCTCCGCATAAGCAAAATTCTTCTCATTCGGAATAGTGGGAGTATCATAAAAGAGTTGAACACTAAAAATTGTTTCCACATTAAAAGAGTAATGTTCAGAAAAAGGGTAATCATAATCATGACAAGTTTTATAAATATAATCATCACTACTTCTTATAGCATAAGTTTCATCACAATAATCATCATAAGTAGCAACTTCGTTCTCATCATAATCGATTGAAACCTCTCCCAAGATAGTGGAATCATCACTAAATAAAGTTGACACTCTTCCAAATCCACTTTCATAATCATCACAATAAAATTCAACATCCTCCAAAATAGTGGGATCACTATTTCCTAAAGTTGACACTCTTCCGAACCCACTTTCATCAATAGAATCATCATAGGTAGGAGGCATGCTATCATCATAACAACTTTGCATATCAAAACTTGGGATGCTAAAAATATCATCTTCACTAAACGTAGCATCCCCAAACTTGGGACAAATATTAATTTCAGCAAATATATTCTCAAATATTTCATACTCATCAAACGTAGCTTCCCCAAGCTTGGGCCCTTTCATATCATAATCACTCTCATCATTAAAAATATGGATAACACCAATAGTAAAGCAATTATCATTATCACAATGAGTAGTAGGAGCAACATCATTTGGGAGGGATACCTTTCTACCTTTGTTGCTCCTTCTTTTCTTTTTCTTCTTCACATTATGTGTAGGTTCAACCTTCCTCTTTGAGCTCCTTATTGATGAGATTGGTTGAATAGAAAACTCCTCCTCGTTGCCCGATTCATCATAAGAAATAATAGGAGGATATTGGGAAGTCTCTTCCCTTTCATTAGTATTCTCATCATCTTCCATTTGCTTTCTTTTCTTTATGTAATTGGCAATATAAGGATTTTCAATGCAATTCTCCTCACAAAACATGTAAATCTTTTCTAGATCAATATCAAGGAAATGCTTAAGATTAAATTCTGGAATAGGCTTAGTTAAACGTTTCAGCTCTTCACAACCCAAAAGCAATCTAAGTTCATTGTAATGAGAAAGGGAGATCAAATCATCACAATTTTTGGACATGATCCGATCATGAAACAATTTGCATTGGAGATGTAAATGATCTTGTTTATTGCAAAATTCACAACGGGAAAGATATCTTAAATTCTCCTCACTATTATCTAGCCTTTCTTGCAACTTCTTAGTTTCTAAATACTTATGCCTCTTGCAATATATATCTTCTCTATTTGGTGTGTTCATGCAAACATGCACTCCACAAAAGTTGACATGCTCATAAGATATATTTTCATCATGACTAGAGCAATCATCATTAGTACTATGGATATTCAAGGAGTTCATACTAACAACATTGCAATCATGCTCATCGTTCAAAGATTTAGTACCAAGCATTCTATGTAATTCTTCTTCTATCACTTGAGCACAATTTTCCTTTCCATCAAACTCGCGAAAGATATTAAAAAGACGAAGCGTACGAGACAAACTTAACTCCATTTTTTTATAGTTTTCTTTTATAAACTAAACTAGTGATAAAACAAGAAACTAAAAGACTCAATTGCAAGATCTAAAGATATACCTTCAAGCACTCACCTCCCCGGCAACGGCGCCAGCAATGAGCTTGATGTCTACTACACAACCTTCTTCTTGTAGACATTGTTGGGCCTGCAAGTGCACAGGTTTGTAGGACAGTAGCAAATTTCCCTCAAGTGGATGACCTAAGGTTTATCAATCCATAGGAGGCGTAGGATGAAGATGGTCTCTCTCAAACAACTCTGCAACCAAATAACAAAGAGTCTCTTGTGTCCACAACACACCCAATACAATGGTAAATTATATAGGTGCACTAGTTCGACGAAGAGATGAAGATACAAGTGCAATATAGATGGTAGATATAGGTTTTTGTAATCTGAAATTATAAAAACAGCAAGGTAGCGAGTGATAAAAGTGAGCGTAAACAGTATTGCAATGGTAGGAAACAAGGCCTAGGGTTCATACTTTCACTAGTGCAAGTTCTCAACAATAATAACATAGATAGATCATATAAAAAGCCCTCAACATGCAACAAAGAGTCACTCCAAAGCCACTAATAGCGGAGAACAAACTTAGAGATTATGGTAGGGTAAGGAACCACCTCAAAGTTATTCTTTCGGATCGATCTATTAAAGAGTTCGTACTAGAATAACACCTTAAGACACAAATCAACCAAAACCCTAATGTCACCTAGATACTCCATTGTCACCTCAACTATCCGTGGGCATGATTATACGATATGCATCACACAATATCAGATTCATCCAACCAACACAAAGTACTTCAAAGAGTGCCCCAAAGTTTCTACCGGAGAGTCAAGAACGTGTGCCAACCCCTATGCATAGGTTCATGGGCGGAACCCGCAAGTTGGTCACCAAAACATACATCAAGAGGCACATGATATCTCATTGTCACCACAGATAAACACGGCAAGACATACATCAAGTGTTCTCATAAAAGACTCAATCCGATAAGATAACTTCAAAGGGGAAACTCAATTCATCACAAGAGAGTAGAGGGGGAGAAACATCATAAGATCCAACTACAATAGAAAAGCTCGGGATACATCAAGATCGTGCCATAGAGGGAACGCGAGAGAGAACACGACAGAGAGAGATCAAACACATAGCTACTGGTACATACCCTCAACCCCGAGGGTGAACTACTCCCTCCTCGTCATGGATAGCGCCAGGATGATGAAGATGGCCACCGGTGAAGGATCCCCCCTCCGGCAGGGTGCCGGAACGGGCTCTTGAGAGGTTCCTGGTGGCTATAGAGGCTTGCGGCAGCGGAACTCCCGATCTATCTTGATATTTTATGTTTTTAGGGTACGAGGGAATATATAGGCGAAAGAAGTCGGTCGGGGGGTGCTTGAGGGGTCCACGAGACAGGGGGCGCGCCCTGTAGGGGGGGGGCGCCCCCTATCTCCTGGGCTCCTCGAGGATCTTCTGACTTGATCTCCAAGCCTCCAGGCTGATATTCTTCCAAAAAATCATGATGCCGAAGGTTTCATTCCGTTTGGACTCCGTTTGATAATCCTTTTCTTCAAAATACTGAAAGAGGCAATAAAAGAGCAATATGGGCTGGGCCTCCGGTTAATAGGTTAGTCCCAAAATTAATATCAAAGTGTATAATAAAGCCCATGATCATTCAAAAGGGGTAATATAATAGCATGAATGCTTCATAAATTATAGATACGTTGGAGACGTATCAACCGGAGGGGTTTCGGGAGTCCATCAGGAGGGGCCACCTGTCCCGGAGGGCCTCATGGGATGTAGAGGGAAGGGAACCAGCCCCTAGTAGGGCTGGGAGCAACCCCCCCCCCCAGGGCCCATGCGCCTGGGGTTGGGGGGAACCCTAAAGGGGGGTGCCTCCCTTGCTTCGGGGGCAAGCCCCCTCCCCCCTTGGTCACCGCCCCCCCTCTAGATCCCATCTAGAGGGGCCGGCCTCCCTTCCCCCTTCTCCTATAAGTAGAGGGGCGAGGGGAGGGCTGCAGCACCACATCCAAGGCGCAGCCCCTCCCCTCCCCAACACCTCTCCTCCTCCATAAGAGGTTGGCGAAGCCCTGCCGGAGAACCGCCGCTTCATCACCACCACGCCGTCGTGCTGCTGCTGGAGCCCTCTTCCTTAACCTCTCCCTCCTCCTTGCTGGATCAAGGTGCGGGAGACGTCACCGGGCTGTGCGTGTGTTGAACACGGAGGTGTCGTTGTTCGGCGCTAAGATCAGAGTCCACCGCGATCTGAATCGCTTTCGAGTACGACTCCTTCATCCACGTTCTTGCAACGCTTCCGACTCGCGATCTTCAAGGGTATGAAGATGCACTCCCCTCTCTCTCGTTGCTAGTTACTCCATAGATTGACCTTGGTGATGCGTAGAAAATTTTTAATTTCTGCAACGATCCCCAACAGTGGCATCATGAGCTAGGTCTATGAGTAGTTTCTATGCACGAGTAGAACACAAGTTTGTTGTGGGCGTCGATTTTGTCAATTTACTTGCCACTACTAGTCTTATCTTGTTTTGACGGCATCGTGGGATGAAGCGGCCCGTACCGACCTTACATGTACACTTACGTGAGATAGGTTCCACCGACTAACATGCACTAGTTGCATAAGGTGGCTAGCGGGTGTCTGTCTCTCCCACTTTAGTCGGATCGGATTCGATGAAAAGGGTCCTTATGAAGGGTAAATAGCAATTGGCATATCACGTTGTGGTTTTGGCATAGGTAAGAAATGTTCTTGCTAGAAACCTATAGCAGCCACGTAAAAACTTGCAACAACAATTAGAGGACGTCTAACTTGTTTTTGTAGCATATGTCGTGTGATGTGATATGGCCAAAAGGATGTGATGAATGATATATATATGATGTATGAGATTGATCATGTTCTTGTAATAGGAATCACGACTTGCATGTCGATGAGTATGACAACCGGTAGGAGCCATAGGAGTTGTCTTAATTATTGTATGACATGTGTGTCATTGAATAACGCCATGTAATTACTTTACTTTATTGCTAAATCGTTAGCCATAGTAGTAGAAGTAATCATTGGTGTGACAACTTCATGAAGACACGATGATGGAGATCATGATGATGGAGATCATGGTGTCATGCCGGTGACGATGATGATCATGGCGCCCCGAAGATGGAGATCAAAAGGAGCAAAATGATATTGGCCATATCATGTCACTATTTGATTGCATGTGATGTTTATCATGTTTTACATCTTATTTGCTTAGAACGATGGTAGCATAAATAAGATGATCGCTCATAATAATTTCAAGAAAGTGTCCCCCCTAACTGTGCGCTGTTGCGAAAGTTCGTTGTCTCGAAGCACCACGTGATGATCGGGTGTGATAGGTTCTAACGTTCACATACAACGGGTGTAAGCCAGATTTACACATGCAAAACACTTAGGTTGACTTGACGAGCCTAGCATGTACAGACATGGCCTTGGAACATAAGAGACTGAAAGGTCGAACATGAGTCGTATAGAAGATACGATCAACATGAAGATGTTCACCGATGATGACTAGTCCGTCTCACATGATGATCGGACACGGCCTAGTTGACTCGGATCATGTATCACTTAGATGACTAGAGGGATGTCTATCTGAGTGGTAGTTCATTATATAATTTGATTAGATGAACTTAATTATCATGAACTTAGTCTAAAATCTTTGCAATATGTCTTGTAGATCAAATGGCCCACGCTAATTTTTCCCTCAACTTCAACGCATTCCTAGAGAAAACCAAGCTGAAAGACGATGGTAGCAACTATACGGACTGGGTCCGGAACTTGAGGATCATCCTCATAGCTGCCAAGAAAGCATATGTCCTAGATGCACCGCTAGGTGAAGCACCCGTTTTCCCAACAACTCAAGACGTTATGAACGCCTGGCAGTCGCATAGTGATGATTACTCCCTGGTTCAGTGCGGCATGCTTTACAGCTTAGAACCGGGGCTCCAAAAGCATTTTGAGCAGCACGGAGCATATGAGATGTTCCAAGACCTGAAAATGGTTTTCCAAGCTCATGCCCGGGTCGAGAGATATGAAGTCTCCGACAAGTTCTATAGTTGTAAGATGGAGGAGAATGGTTCTGTCAGCGAGCACATATTCAAAATGTCTGGGTTGCACAACCGCTTATCTCAGCTGGGAGTTAATCTCCCGGATGACGCGGTCATTGAAAGAATCCTCCAGTCGCTCCCACCTAGCTACAAGAGCTTTCTGATGAAATACAATATGCAGGGGATGGTGAAAACCATTCCCGAGGTATTTTGAATGCTGAAATCAGCGGAGGTGGAGATCAAAAAGGAACATCAAGTGTTGATGGTCAATAAAACCACTAGTTTCAAGAAAGGCAAGGGTAAGAAGAACTTCAAGAAGGACGGCAAGGGAGTTGCCGCGCCCGGTAAGCCAGTTGCCTGGAAGAAGCCAAAGCATGGACCCAAGCCTGAGACTGAATGCTTTTATTGCAAGGAAAGCAGACACTGGAAGTGGAACTGCCCCAAGTACTTAGCGGACAAGAAGGCTGGCAACACCAAAGGTATATGTGATATACATGTAATTGATGTGTACCTTACCAGTACTCGTAGTAGCTCTTGGGTATTTGATACCGGTGCGGTTGCTCATATTTGTAACTCAAAACAGGAGCTGCAGAATAAGCGGAGACCGGCGAAGGACGAGGTGATGATGCGCGTCGGGAATGGTTCCAAGGTCGATGTGATCGCCGTCGGCACGCTACCTCTACATTTACCTACATGATTAGTTTTAAATCCCAATAATTGTTATTTAGTGCCAGCTTTGAGCATGAACATTGTATCTGGATCTCGTTTAATACGAGATGGCTACTCATTTAAATCCGAGAATAATGGTTGTTCCATTTATATGAGAGATATGTTTTATGGTCATGCCCCGCTGGTCAATGGTTTATTCTTAATGAATCTCAAACGTGATGTTACACATATTCATAGTGTGAATACCAAAAGATGTAAGGTTGATAACGATAGTCCCACATACTTGTGGCACTGCCGCCTTGGTCACATTGGTGTCAAGTGCACGAAGAAGCTCCATGCAGATGGACTTTTGGAGTCTTTTGATTACGAATCATTTGACACATGCGAACCATGCCTCATGGGCAAAATGACCAAGACTCTGTTCTCCGGAACAATGGAGCGAGCAACCAACTTATTGGAAATCATGCATATTGATGTGTGCGGTCCAATGAGTGTTGAGGCTCGCGGAGGCTATCGTTATGTTCTCACCCTCCCTGATTCTTAAGTAGATATGGGTATGTCTACTTGATGAAACACAAGTCTGAGACCTTTGAAAAGTTCAAGGAATTTCAGAATGAGATAGATAATCAACGTGACAGAAAAATAAAGTTCTTACGATCAGATCGTGGGGGAGAATATTTGAGTCATGAATTTGGTACGCACTTAAGGAAATGTGGAATTGTTTCACAACTCACGCCGCCTGGAACACCTCAATGTAACGGTGTGTCAGAACGTCGTAATCGCACCCTATTGGATATGGTGCGATCTATGATGTCTCTTACCGATTTACCGCTATCATTTTGGGGATACGCTCTAGAGACAGCTACATTCACTTTAAATAGGGCACCGTCTAAATCCGTTGAGACGACACCGTATGAATTATGGTTTGGGAAGAAACCTAAGCTGTTGTTTCTAAAAGTTTGGGGATGCGATGCTTATGTCAAGAAACTTCAACCTGAAAAGCTCGAACCCAAGTCGGAAAAATGCGTCTTCATAGGATACCCTAAGGAAACCATTGGGTATACCTTCTACCTTAGATCCGAAGGCAAGATCTTTTTTTGCCAAGAATGGGTCCTTTCTGGAGAAAGAGTTTCTCTCGAAAGAAGTAAGTGGGAGGAAAGTAGAACTCGATGAAGTACTGCCTCTTGAACCGGAAAGTAGCGCAGCTCAGGAACATGTTCATGTGGTGCCTGCACCGACTAGAGAGGAAGTTAATGATGATGATCAAGGTACTTCGGATCAAGTTGCTACTGAACTTCGTAGGTCCACAAGGACACGTTCCACACCAGAATGGTATGGCAACCCTGTCATGGAAATCATGTTGTTAGACAATGGTGAACCTTCGAACTATGAAGAAGCGATGGCAGGCCCAGATTCCAACAAATGGCTTGAAGCCATGCAATCTGAGATAGGATCCATGTATGAAAACAAAGTATGGACTTTGACAGACTTGCCTGATGATCGGCGAACGATAGAAAATAAATGGATCTTTAAGAAGAAGACGGACGCGGATGGTAATGTTATCATCTATAAGGCTCGACTTGTCGCTAAGGGTTATCGACAAGTTCAAGGGGTTGACTAAGATGATACCTTCTCACCCGTAGCGAAGCTGAAGTCCGTTCGAATCATGTTAGCAATTGCCGCATTCTACGATTATGAGATATGGCAAATGGACGTCAAAACGGCATTCCTTAACGGCTTCCTTAAGGAAGAATTGTATATGATGCAGTCGGAAGGTTTTGTCGATCCTAAGAATGCTAACAAGGTATGCAAGCTCCAGCGCTCCATCTATGGGGTGGTGCAAGCATCCTAGAGTTGGAACATTCGCTTTGATGAAATGATCAAAGCGTTTGGGTTTATGCAGACTTATGGAGAAGCATGCGTTTACAAGAAAGTGAGTGGGAGCTCTGTAGCATTTCTCATATTATATGTGGATGACATACTGTTGATGGGAAATGATATAGAACTCTTGGAGAGCATAAAGGCCTACTTGAATAAGTGTTTTTCAATGAAGGACCTTGGAGAAGCTGCTTACATATTAGGCATCAAGATCTATAGAGATAGATCAAGATGCCTCATAGGTCTTTCACAAAGCACATACCTTGATAAGATATTGAAGAAGTTCAATATGGATCAGTCCAAGAAAGGGTTCTTGCCTGTATTGCAAGGTGTGAAATTGAGCTCAGCTCAAAGCCCGGCCATGGCAGAAGATAGAGAAAAGATGAGTGTCATCCCCTATGCCTCAGCCATAGGGTCTATTATGTATACCATGCTGTGTACCAGACCTGATGTAAACCTTGCCGTAAGTTTGGTAGGAAGGTACCAAAGTAATCCCGGCATGAAACACTGGACAGCGGTCAAGAATATCCTTAAGTACCTGAAAAGGACTAAGGATATGTTTCTCGTTTATAGAGGTGACGAAGAGCTCGTCGTAAAGGGTTACGTCGATGCTAGCTTCGACACAGATCTGGATGACTCCAAGTCACAAACCGGATACATGTATATTTTGAATGGTGGGGCAGTAAGCTGGTGCAGTTGCAAGAAAAGCGTCGTGGCGAGATCTACATGTGAAGCGGAGTACATGGTAGCCTCGGAGGCAGCACATGAAGCAATCTGGATGAAGGAGTTCATTGCCGACCTAGGAGTTATTCCCAATGCGTCGGGCCCGATGACTCTCTTCTGTGACAACACTGGAGATATTGCCCTTGCCAAGGAGCCCAGCTTTCATAAGAAGACCAGACACATCAAGCGTCTCTTCAACTCCATTTGTGAAAATGTTCAAGATGGAGACATAGATATTTATAAAGTGCATACGGATCTGAATGTCGCAGATCCGTTGACTAAACCTCTTCCGCGAGCAAAACATGATCAACACCAGAACTCTATGGGTTTTCGATTCATCACAATGTAACTAGATTATTGACTCTAGTGCAAGTGGGAGACTGTTGGAAATATGCCCTAGAGGCAATAATAAAATGGTTATTATATATTTCCTTGTTCATGATAATTGTCTATCGTTCATGCTATAATTGTGTTATCCGAAAATCATAATACATGTGTGAATGCATAGACCACACCATGTCCCTAGTGAGCTTCTAGTTGACTAGCTCGTTGATCAACAGATGGTCATGGTTTCCTGACTATGGACATTGGATGTCATTGATAACGGGATCACATCATTAGGAGAATGATGTGATGGACAAGACCCAATCCTAAGCATAGCACAAGATCGTGTAGTTCGTTTGCTAGAGCTTTTATAAATGTCAAGTATCATTTCCTTAGACCATGAGATTGTGTAACTCCCGGATATCGTAGGAGTGCTTTGGGTGTACCAAATGTCACAACGTAACTGGGTGACTATAAAGGTGCACTACAGGTATCTCCGAAAGTGTCTGTTTTGTTGGCACGAATCGAGACTAGGATTTGTCACTCCGTATGACGGAGAGGTATCTCTGGGCCCACTCGGTAATGCATCATCATAATGAGCTCAATGTGACTAAGTAGTTGATCACAGGATCATGCATTACGGAACGAGTAAAGTGACTTGCCGGTAACGAGATTGAACGAGGTATTGGGATATCGATGATCAAATCTCGGGCAAGTAACGTACTGATTGACAAAGGGAATTGTATACGGGATTGCTTGAATCCTTGACATCATGGTTCATCCGATGAGATCATCGTGGAACATGTGGGAGCCAACATGGGTATCCAGATCCCGCTGTTGGTTATTGGCCGGAGAGCTGTCTCGGTCATGTCTACGTGATTCCCGAACTCATAGGGTCTACACACTTAAGGTTCGATGACGCTAGGGTTATAAGGAAGATTTTGTATGTGATTACCAAATGTTGTTAGGAGTCTCGAATGAGATCCCAGACGTCATGAGGAGTTCCGGAATGGTGCGGAGGTGAAGATTTATATATGGGAAGTTGTCATACGGTCACCAGAAATATTTGGGGGCATACCGGTATTGTACCGGGGCCACCGGAGGGGTTCCGGGGGTCCACCGGGAGGGGCCACCTGTCCCGGAGGGCCTCATGGGCTGTAGAGGGAAGGGAACCAGCCCCTAGGAGGGCTGGGCACAATCCCCCCTAGGGCCCATGCGCCTAGGGTTGGGGGGGGATCCTAAAGGGGGGCGCCTCCCTTGCTTGGGGGGCAAGCCCCCTCCCCCTTGGCCGCCCCCCCCCCTCTAGATCCCATCTAGAGGGGCCGTCCCCCCTTCCCCCTTATCCTATAAATAGAGGAGCAAGGGGAGGGATGCAGCACCACATCCAAGGCGCTGCCCCTCCCCTCCCCAACACCTCTCCTCCTCCATAAGAGGTTGGCGAAGCCCTGCCGGAGAACTGCCGCTTCATCACCACCACGCCGTCGTGCTGCTGCTGGAGCCCTCTTCCTCAACCTCTCCCTCCTCCTTGCTGGATCAAGGTGCGGGAGATGTCACCGGGCTGCACGTGTGTTGAACGTGGAGGTGTCGTTGTTCGGCGCTAAGATTGGAGTCCACCGCGATCTGAATCGCTTTCGAGTACGACTCCTTCATCCACGTTCTTGCAACGCTTCCGACTCGCGATCTTCAAGGGTATGAAGATGCACTCCCCTCTCTCTCGTTGCTAGTTGCTCCATAGATTGATCTTGGTGATGCATAGAAATTTTTTAATTTCTGCAACGATCCCCAACAAAAGATACCCCGAACAATCCCCTCAAAGGATTATTTTCCATAGTAACAAGTGACAGTAAATTTCAGCACACTATATAAATGTTTCCTTACCAAATTCCACTTACCAAAGGCGCTTCACTCCCCGGCAATGGCGCCAGAAAAGAGTCTTGATGACCCACAAGTATAGGGGATCTATTGTAGTCCTTTTGATAAGTAAGAATGTCGAACCCAACGAGGAGCAGAAGGAAATCACAAGCGGTTTTCAGTAAGGTATTATCTGCAAGCACTGAAATTATCGGTAACAGATAGTTTTGTGATAAGTTAATTTGTAACGAGTGACAAGTAACAAAAGTAACTAAGGTGCAGCAAGGTGGCCCAATCCTTTTCGTAGCAAAGGATAAGCATGAACAAACTCTTATATAAAGCAAAGCGCTCCCGAGGACTGATACGTCTCCAACGCATCTATAATTTTGATTGTTCCATGCTATTATATTACCCGTTTTGGATGTTTATGGGGTTTACTTTACACTTTTATATCATTTTTGGGACTAACCTACTAACCGGAGGCCCAGCCCGAATTGCTATTGTTTTGCCTATTTCAGTGTTTCGAAGAAAAGGAATATCAAACGGGGTCCAAACGGGATGAAACCTTCGGGAGCAATCTTTTTGGAACAAACGCAAACCAGGAGACTTGGAGTGGACGTCAAGAAGCAGCCGAGGCGGCCACGAGGGTGCTAGGCGCGCCCTGGGGGGTTGGGCACGCCCCCACCCTCGTGGGCCCCTCGTGGCTTCCCTGGCCGACTTCTTTCGCCTATATATACTTGCATACCCTGAAAACACCGAGGAGCACCACGAAAACCTATTTCCACCGCCGCAACCTTCTGTACCCATGAGATCCCATCTTGGAGCCTTTCCCGGCGCTCCACCGGAGGGGAAATCGATCATAGAGGGCTTCTACATCAACACCATTGCTTCTTTGATGAATTGTGAGTAGTTTACCACAGACCTTCGGGTCCATAGTTATTAGCTAGATGGCTTCTTCTCTCTCTCTGAATCTCAATACAATGTTCTCCTTGATCCTCTTAGAGATCTATTCAATGTAACTCTTTTTGCGGTGTGTTTGTCGAGATTCGATGAATTGTGGGTTTATGATCAAGTTTATCTATGAGAAATATTTGAATCTCCTCTGAATTCTTTTATGTATGATTGGTTATCTTTGCAAGTCTCTTCGAATTATCAGTTTGGTTTGGCCTACTAGATTGATCTTTCTTGCAATGGGAGAAGTGCTTAGCTTTGGGTTCAATCTTGCGGAGTCCTTTCCCAGTGACAGCAGGGGCAACAAGGCACGTATTGTATTGTTGCCATCGAGGATAAAAAGATGGGGATTATATCATATTGCTTGAGTTTATCCCTCTACATCATGTCATCCTGCCTAATGCGTTACTTTGTTCTTATGAACTTAATACTCTAGATGCATGTTGGATAGCGGTCAATGTGTTGAGTAATAGTAGTAGATGCAGGCAGGAGTCGGTCTACTTATTACGGACGTGATGCCTATATACATGATCATGCCTAGATATTCTCATAACTATGCACTTTTCTATCAATTGCTCGACAGTAATTTGTTCACCCACCGTAATACTTATGTTATCTTGAGAGAAGCCACTAGTGAAACCTATGGCCCCCGGGTCTATTTTCCATCAAGTTTCCGATCTACTTTATTTTGCAATCTTTACTTTTCAATCTATATCATAAAAATACCAAAAATATTTATCTTATCTTATTATCTCTATCAGATCTCACTTTCGTAAGTGGCCGTGAAGGGATCGATAACCCCTTTATCGCGTTGGTTGCGAGGTTCTTGTTTGTTTGTGTAGGTATGAGGGACGTGTGTGGAGCCTCCTACTGGATTGATACCTTGGTTCTCAAAAACTAAGGGAAATACTTACGCTACTTTGTTGCATCACCCTTTCCTCTTCAAGGGAAAACCAACGCAGTGCTCAAGAGGTAGCAAGAAGGATTTCTGGCGCCGTTGCCGGGGAGGTCTTCTCTCAAGTCAAGACATACCAGGTACCCATCACAAACTCATCTCCCTCGCTTTACATTATTTGCCATTTTCCTCTAGTTTTCCTCTCCCCCACTTCACCCTTGCCATTTTATCCGCCCTCTCTTTCCCGTTCGCCTCTCTTTTTCGCTTGCCTTTTGCCACTATGTCTGAAACTGGGGAGGTTATCATTGACAAGAACAATAGTAATATCATGGAAAATTTTGATGCTTTTGATGATCCTGTTGAGGAACCACCAATCTTACATACTAAAAAGTTTCGAATCGGTAGTGGTAATATTATTGGAAAGGGGGTTATTCAAGATTTCTTTACTTGTGCCGGTGCTTTGCCCACTATGGGTGGATCTATCCTTCATAGAACTAGTAGTCTTGCGGATGCTATATCCTTGCTTATAGTTGAACTTGAAAGACAGTTTATGCATATGCATCCTTGCATACAAAGGATTTTCCTAGAATTTTCTAATATTGAACATTCTTCTGTTAAGCGTGCAACTACTATCTTTTTGGCTCATGAGTTCAGATTCATAATAAAAGAAGCCAAAGAGATTTTTGCGCACTATAGGGTAGATGCTGGCCGTCCTCCCATAGAGGTGATCCTCTTCAACCAAGAGGACATAATGCGTTTACAATCTCTAGATCATGCTGCTTTCAATGAAAACCTTAGGAAAAAGGTTCCCACCAATGTTTTAGTTGATAGAATTTCCAAACTTAATAATGATTTTGCAACTCGAAACAATGAGTTAGGATATTCTGTTGAGTATATACTCATGACTTTCTGCCAAAAGAATGCTTATAATGATGAATTGGTTGTGCAATATGAAGGGCCAAAGGAGGAACCCATACCTCCCGAGATTGATCTTGGGGACTTATGTCCCATTAAATTTAGCCCTTTTGATTACTTTTGCTTGCCACAAAGAAAACTTGATGCTGAACGTAGGGAATATGAGATGAGTTTTCGTAATTTATCTTATTATTATGGCAATACTTAGATCTACTCTCGCTTTTATGCCTAGCTAGGGGCGTTAAGCGATAGCGCTTGTTGGGAGGCAACCCAATTTTATTTTTGTTCCTTGCTTTTTGATTCTGTTTAGTAATAAATAATTCATCTAGCTTCTGTTTAGATGTGGTTTTATATTTTAATTAGTGTTTGTGCCAAGTAGAACCTATAGGATAACCTACGGTGATAGTTAATTTGATCCTGCTGAAAAACAGAAACTTTTGCGCGCACGAGAATAATTTTAATAAATCACAGAAACGTGATTTTTAGTTGATTCTTTTTTCAGTAGATCAATAGACAAATTTCCTAGGACTTCCTATTTTGGTAGGAGTTTTAGAGTTCCATAAGTATTCGAAAGTTACAGATTGCTACAGACTATTCTGTTTTTGACAGATTCTGTTTTTCGTGTGTTGTTTGCTTATTTTGATGAATCTATGGATAGTATCGGGGGTATGAACCATAGAGAAGTTGGAATGCAGTAGGTTTAACATCAATATAAATAAAGAATAAGTTCATTACAGTAACTTAAGTGGTGATTTTTCTTTCTTGCACTATCGGAGCTCATGAGATTTCCTGTTGAGTTTTGTGTTGTGAAGTTTTCAAGTTTTGGGTAAAGATTTGATGGACTATGGAATAAGGAGTGGCAAGAGAGTAAGCTTGGGAATGACCATGGCACCCCAATATAATTCAAGGACAACTAAAAGCCTAAGCTTGGGGATGCCCCGGAAGGCATCCCCTCTTTCGTCTTCATCTATCGGTAGCTTTACTTGGAGCTATATTTTTATTTGCCACATGATATGTGTTTTGCTTGGAGCGTCTTGTATGATATGAGTCTTTGCTTTTTAGTTTACCACAATCATCCTTGCTGTACACACCTTTTGGGAGAGACACACATGATTCGGAATTTATTAGAATACTCTATGTGCTTCACTTATATCTTCTGAGCTAGACAATTTTGCTATAGTACTTCACTTATATCTTTTTAGAGCACGGCGGTGGCTTGATTTTGTAGAAATTATTGATCTCTCATGCTTCACTTATATTATTTTGAGTCTTTTGGAACAGCATGGTATTTGCTATGGTTATAAAATTGGTCCTAGAATGATGGGCATCCAAGTTGGGTATAATAAAAACTATCATAGATAGTGCATTAAACATTATGATCAATTTGATACTTGGTAATTGTTTTGAGATATAAAGGTGGTAATGTTAGAGTCATGCTAGTGGGATAATTATTAAATTGAGAAATATTTGTGTTAAAGTTGGCAAGTCCCGTAGCATGCACGTATGGTAAAAGTTGTGTAACAAATTTGTTGCATGGGGTGCTCTTTTGATTGCCTTCCTTATGTGTGGAGGTCGGGATCGCACGATGGTTCCTTCCCCTAGGAGCATGCATAGTAGTAATTTTCTTCAAGGGCTAATAAACTTTTGCAATAAGTATATGGGTTCTTTATGACTAATGTGAGTCCATGGATTATACGCACTCTCACCCTTTCACCATTGCTAGCCTCTCTTATTCCGCGCAACTTTCGCCGATATTATACACCCACCATTTACCTTCCTCAAAACAGCCACCATACCTACCTATTATGGCATTTCCATAGCCATTCCGAGATATATTGCCATGCAGCTTTCCACCGTTCCGTTTACTATGACACGCTCCATCATTGTCATATTGCTTTTGCATGATCATGTAGTTGACATCGTATTTGTGGCAAGGCCACCTTCATAATTTTTTCATACATGTCACTCTTGATTCATTGCATATCCCGGTACACCCCAGAAGCATTCACATAGAGTCATATTTTGTTCTAAGTATTGAGTTGTAATTCTTGAGTTGTAAATCAATAAAAGTGTGATGATCTTCATTATTAGAGCATTGTCCCAAGTGAGGAAAGGATGATGGAGACGATGATTCCCCCACAAGTCGGGATGAGACTCCGGACTTTATAAAAATAAAAGAAGCCAAAGAAGCCCAAATAAAAAAGAGAGGCCAAAGAAGCCCACAAAAAAAAGAGAAAAGAGAGAAGGGACAATGTTACTATCCTTTTTCCACACTTGTGCTTCAAAGTAGCACCATGATCTTCATGATAGAGAGTCTCCTATGTTGTCACTTTCATATACTAGTGGGAATTTTTCATATAGAACTTGGCTTGTATATTCCAATGATGGGCTTCCTCAAAATGCCCTAGGTCTTCGTGAGCAAGCAAGTTCGATGCACACCCACTTAGTTTCTTTTGTTGAGCTTTCATACATTTATAGATCTAGTGCATCCGTAGCATGGCAATCCCTACTCACTCACATTGATATCTATTAATGGGCATCTCCATAGCTCATTGATACGCCTAGTTGATGTGAGACTATCTTCTTCCTTTTTGTCTTCTTCACAACCACCATCCCATTCTACATATAGTGCTATATCCATGGCTTGCGCTCATGTATTGCGTGAGAGTTGAAAAAGCTGAAGCGCGTTAAAAAGTATGAACCAATTGCTTGCCTGAAACCGGGGTTGTGCATGATGGGAGTATTTTGTGTGATGAAAATGAAGCATAGCCTAACTATATGATTTTGTAGGGATAAGCTTTCTTTGGCTATGCTATTTTGATAAGACATGATTACTTTGTTAGTATGCTTGAAGTATTGCTATTTTTATGTTAAATGAACTTTTATCTTGAATTATTTGGATCTGAACATTGATGCCACAATAAAGAAAATTACATTGAGAAATATGCTATGTACCATTCCACATCAAAAATTATGTTTTTATCATTTAACTACTCGAGGACGAGCAGGAATTAAGCTTGGGGATGCTTGATACGTCTCCAACGTATCTATAATTTTTTATTATTCCATGCTATTATATTACCCGTTTTGGATGTTTATGGACTTTACTTTATACTTTTATATCATTTTTGGGACTAACCTACTAACCGGAGGCCCAGCCCGAATTGCTGTTTTTTTGCCTATTTCAGTGATTCGAAGAAAAGGAATATCAAACGGAGTCCAAACGGAATGAAACCTTCGGGAGCGATCTTTTTGGAACAAACGCAAACCAGGAGACTTGGAGTGGACGTCAAGAAGCAGCCGAGGCGGCCATGAGGGTGCCAGGCGTGCCCTAGGAGGGTGGGCGCGCCCCCACCCTCGTGGCTTCCCTAACCGACTTCTTTCGCCTATATACACTTGCATACCCTCAAAACACCGAGGAGCACCACGAAAACCTATTTCCACCACCGCAACCTTCTGTACCCGTGAGATCCCATCTTGGAGCCTTTTCCGGTGCTCCGCTAGAGGGGGAATCGATCACGGAGGGCTTCTACATCAACACCATAGCCTCTTCGATGAGTTGTGAGTAGTTTAACATAGACCGTCAGGTCCATAGTTATTAGCTAGATGGCTTCTTCTCTCTCTTTGAATCTCAATACAATGTTCTCCTCGATCCTCTTAGAGATCTATTCGATGTAACTCTTTTTGCAGTGTGTTTGTCGAGATCCGATGAATTGTTGGTTTATGATCAAGTTTATCTATGAGAAATATTTGAATCTCCTCCAAATTCTTTTATGTATGATTGGTTATCTTTGCAAGTCTCTTCGAATTATCAGTTTGGTTTGGCCTACTAGATTGATCTTTCTTGCAATGGGAGAAGTGCTTAGCTTTGGGTTCAATCTTGCGGTGTCCTTTCCCAGTGACAGCAGGGGCAAGACATGTATTGTATTGTTGCCATCGAGGATAAAAATATGGGGTTATATCATACTGCTTGAGTTTATCCCTCTACATCATGTCATCTTGCCTAATGCGTTACTCTGTTCTTATGAACTTAATACTCTAGATGCATGCTGGATAGCGGGCGATGTGTGGAGTAATATTAGTAGATGCAGGCAGGAGTCGGTCTACTTATTGCGGACGTGATGCCTATATACATGATCATGCCTAGATATTCTCATAACTATGCACTTTTCTATCAATTGCTCGACAGTAATTTGTTCACCCACCGTAATACTTATGCTATCTTGAGAGAAGCCATTAGTGAAACCTATGGCCCCCGGGTCTATTTTCCATCATATAAGTTTCCAATATACTTTATTTTGCAATCTTTACTTTTCAATCTATATCATAAAAATACCAAAAATATTTGTCTTATCTTATTATATCTATCAGATCTCACTTTCGCAAGTGACCGTGAAGGGATTGACAACCCCTTTATCGCGTTGGTTGCAAGGTTCTTGTTTGTTTGTGTAGGTACGAGGGACGTGTGTGGAGCCTCCTACTAGATTGATACCTTGGTTCTCAAAAACTGAGGGAAATACTTACGCTACTTTGCTGCATCACCCTTTCCTCTTCAAGGGAAAACCAACGCAGTGCTCAAGAGGTAGCAAGGACACATGGGAATTTCTGTCAAGCTAGTTTTCATCATGCTCATATGATTCACGTTCGTTACTTTGATAATTTGATATGTGGGTGGACCGGTGCTTGGGTACTGCCATTCCTTGGACAAGCATCTCACTTATGATTAACCCCTCTTGTAAGCATCCGCAACTGCAAAAGAAGAATTAAGGTAAACCTAACCATAGCATGAAACATATGGATCCAAATCAGCCCCTTACGAAGCAACACATAAACTAGGGTTTAAGCTTCTATCACTTTAGCAACCCATCATCTACTTATTACTTCCCAATGCCTTCCCCTAGGACCAAACAATGGTGAAGTGTCATGTAGTCGACGTTCACATAACACCACTAGAGGAGAGACAACATACATCTCATCAAAATATTGAACGAATACCAAATTCACATGATTACTTATAACAAGACTTCTCCCATGTCCTCAGGAACAAATGTAACTACTCACAAAGCATATTCATGTTCATAATCAAAGGGGTATTAATATGCATTAAGGATCTGAATGTATGATCTTCCACCGAATAAACCAACTAGCATCAAGTACAAGGAGTAATCAACACTACTAACAACCCATTGGTACCAATCTGAGGTTTTGAGACAAAGATCGGATACATGAGATGAACTAGGGTTTGAGAGGAGATGGTGTTGGTGAAGATGTTGATGAAGATTGACCCCCTCTCAATGAAAGGATCGATGGTGATGACGATGGCGTTGATTTCCCCCTCCCGGAGGGATGTTTCCCCAGCAGAACAGCTTCGCCGAAGTCCTAGATTGGTCCTTCCCAGGTTCCGCCTCGATATGGCGGCGCTTCGTCCCGAAAGCTTCCTTATGATTTTTTCCAGGGCAAAAGACACCATATAGCAGAAGATGGATGTCGGGGGCCTGCCAGGTGGCCCACGAGGCAAGGGGACGCGCCCTCCACCCTCGTGGATAACTGGTGGCCCCCTCTGGTACTTTCTTCGCCCAATATTTTTAATATATTCCAAAACTGATCTTCGTGGAGTCTCAGAACTTTTGGAGTTCTGCAGAATAGGTCTATAATATTTGCTCCTTTTTCAGTCCAGAATTCCAGCTGTCGGCATTCTCCCTCTTCATGTAAACCTTATAAAATAAAAGAGAAAAGGCATAAGTATTGTGATGTAATGTATAGTAACAGCCCATAATGCAATAAATATTGATATAAAAGCATGATGCAAAATGGACGTATCATTGTATCATCCAGATCATCGTCGCCGCCCTCCTCCTCCTCCACCACCCCTCCGGATGCTGCTCTCCTACGGCCCAATGCTTTTTTTGTTGTGTGCCATCGCCGGTTTGGGTGTAAGACTGCTACGTGGCTGTCTGGGGTGTAAGATTGCTGCTAGTGGTAGTTGCCAGACTGGGTGGGATCCGAGTCTTCCATCTACCCGTCCTCAGAGCCCCCTCCTCCTCCCTCGCCTTCGTCATGGATTATATCGAGCACCTCCCTGTCCACGTGATGTGTCGGCTCCCCCGCTCTCGGCATTGCAGCAAATAGCGCGCAGGCACCAATCTGCTCTCCGTCGGCCGTCCTCGCGCGGAGGAGCGACGACGAAGAATACTCGGAGAAGAGTGGCGCCACGTTCATATCGACGATGTAAGGAACCGTACCGACGGGGTTTGCGAGCTGCTTGGCTGCGTAGTAGTACGGAGGCTTGTAAGGCTCTGGCCACGACGCTGTCTGTACTGTGGGCGCGCCCGTCTGGAGACGTCCGCCACGACCTCGTCGATCGCTCCGTCCGCCACGGCCTCGTCGATCGCTCCGTCTGCCACGCCCATCGCCACCACCAGGCCCACCGGCGGCCAGACACTTCCTCATCTTCTCCTCCTTTGCGGCCTTCGCTTTGACGCGGCGATTTTGCCGCGTCTCCGAGCTGATCTTCCGGGCGAGCGTGATGGAGGGAAGGAGAGGGTGGGAGAAAAGAGCGGGAATTAGGCGGAGAGCGATGGGGAATGGAAGAAGAGAGTGGGGATTTTGGCGCGGAAACAGTGCGGGATGCTACAAAAGCACATGCTCACCCTTCCTTTTCGGTGGGCCAGGGGGGCGGAGAGCGACGTTTCGCGTGTCCGGACTCCCGCAAACCTCCTCCACGTTTGTCTCCGGTTTGCGGGAGAAATTGCGTTTAGACCGTTCCGTAGACCGATACAAGTCGGCGTTGGATGGCTTCTGCGGTCCGGACAGCTTGGTCCGGACGGTTGCGGGAGGTTTACGGGTAGGCGTTGGAGATGACCTTATACTCCCTCTAATCCATATTAAGCGTCGTGGTTTTACTTCAGATTACTAATTTTTTGAACTAATAAGTTTATTCAGCTACTTGAACTCATTGCGTTGTCTAGAGTTCCAATTTATGTCTATAATAGAAAAAGGAAACTTATGTCCTTTATAGGAGGACAATGGATCGTTGTATTCCAACTCATACTACGTCTTGATTTATTTTTGTTATAATGTAATTGTTTGAGATTTATCACGATGGCTGATGTGCCGAGCACGAGTGCCATGTTTGCTTTGTAGTAAAATTTGTTTGTTAGTTCTATTCGATTTGGAATTCCGTTTGCTTGCGTCCACCAAACAACCATAGTGCTTTGCTATGGATGTGTGCATCAGTAGAGGCCGGAGCGTTGCCTCTTTTGAGAAAAAAACGTAAAGCTCTGTGGACGTCACATTCATATTTGTTTTGTCGTTTCAGTTTTATGGATCATTATTACTACCCAGATCTACATGCATGAACAAAATTAGAAACGCAAAAACAGGATACAAAGCCAAGGGGAGAATTCATTAATTAACCGGCAGCCACGCCAGCCGTCCCATACCGTCACTATCACCTGGTCCTTTGCTGGTAGAAGACTCTCCCGAGTCTCGTCCGGCACGTGGATATATCTGGGCGAAGCAGTGTGTAGCAGAGAGCCAGGAGCAGAAAATGATGGCGAACGGAGTCGGGTCATAGGGGCTGTACCTGTGTTTGCCTGGCCTTCTAGAGAGAATTGACATCCGAAAGAGGACAACCGACGCCAAATATAGCGACGTGACCATATAGGGATTTGCTTCGCAAGTGGTTTATGTGACTTTGTATTGTCAGTTGCTTTTCTAACTTTTGAACTCGAAAATCTGGAAAATATGCCTGCTTAATGTTACTTTCTGAGTGTTCTCTGTGCCAGGGCCGTAATACCATCCATCGTCATCTCTTGCATGGACATGCATGATGTCATTGATGGATTCAGTTCCCGAGTTGGACAAACTAACGGGCAAATTAGGAGTTGACCAAACCTAGGCCCAGTTCTTTTGCCAGAATTTGGGGATTCTCTCAGAATCCGACCCCTGCCTAGTTTCTCCCAAAATTTTTAAGCCCCATTTGTTTTACAATTCTATCTAGTTAGGATATAATTAGACAGGATTGTAAAATAAATGAAGCTCAAAGATTCTGGGAGAAGCTGGGTAGGGGTCGGATTCTGGGAGAATCCCCAGATTCTAGCAAAAGAACTGAGCCCTAATATAGTTTGAACTACTATAAATTAGTTTTTTGAAGCCAGGACCGTAGAACAATTGTTCTAGGGTAGATTTTCATTATATAAATTGTTAGCATGTACATATTTCTGTTGTATTTAGTCTGGCACGTCTAGCCCTAGATTTCAGGATCTCAACTAACGCCCTCGCCTATGTGCCTACTTCCTTGGGCTTTCTATATGTAATGACTGTTGTACTGTAACCAGAGATTAAGCGCAATCATTCTATTGTCTAACTTGGTATCAGTGTCTCCAGGTCTTTCCATGGCCGAACACTCCTCCTCCGCGGCCATCATGTCTGCCTCCTCGCCGGCCTCCCTCTCCTCGACAGCCTCCTCCGGCTCGTCCTCGTCCACCGCCGCCGGCACATCCACGCCGCCGTTCGTCTTCGGCACTGCCTCGGCCCACCTCACCGACACCTCTCCGAACCCTAATTCTCAGTTTGCCCCTCTCTTCTCCTCCACCAACCCACAGCTGCCGCCGCCGGCACCACCCGCCCGCCACCCCATCCTCAATGTGGATCTCACTAGCCACATCAAATCCTCCTGAATCCAGCTGAAAACAATTACCACAAGTAGAAATCTTTCTTCCTGATGGTCCTCCTTCGTTACGACGTCACCTACCTCATCCAGCATCCACCACCACCCAACGCCGACAGCCACTACCTTGAGCTTGACACCCATGTCGTCCTCGCCATGTATGCCACTCTTACAGATCAGATCATCGATCATGTGATCGGCGCCACCACCACCTATGCTCTCTGGACTCAGATCCAGGACTACTTCCTTGCCAATCGTGCAGCCCGCTACATGATTCTGAACCGGCAGTACCGCAACCTCAAGCAGGGTGACCTTTCCATCGACGAGTACGCGCGCCGCATGAAGCTCCTCACCGCCGGTCTCGCGGACATTGATCATGCCGTCACCGAGGTCGACCTCACCTCACAGTTTCTCCACGGCCTCGACGGGCGCTTCGACACCATCCGTGTGGTTTTGGGGGACATTGTTCCCTTGCCACCCTTCGAGACAGTCTTCTCACGCGTCAAACTCGCCGAGGAGAACCAGGCTCAGCGCGCCTCTGACGCCAGCGCCACTGTGCTCGCTGTTCATGGGAGCGGCGGCACCCCCGACACCGGCAGCTCCTCCGGGCCCTCCTGCTTCCCCAACAACGGCGGATCCGGCCCCCGCTCCGGTGAGCGCGCGGACCGGTCCTCGGATCAGGGCTCTACCCAGCAGCACGGCCGTGGCAACGGCCCCTCTCGTCACGGCGATGGTGGTGAACGCGGTCGCAGGCGCGGCCGTGGGCGCGGTCGTGGGCGCGGCGACTCGGGCGGTCGTGGCCACGCCCTGCCGGCCTACAACCCCTACATGGGCTTCTTTGCCCCCTATGGGATGGCGATCCCTCCTCCACGCCCCGGCTGGGTTCCTCCCAACTCTGCGGGAGTGCTTGGGCCACGTCCGGGATCCCATGCCCACGCCTATCCGATGCAGTACTCGCCGTACCAAGCGCCCTCGCCACACCAGCCGCCGTCTTGGGATCACCTCGCCATGCTTCATGCCGCCTATAGCTCCCACGGCTTCCCCAACCCTGGATCCTCCAACGAATGGTACCTCGACAGCGGTGCCTCCAACCACGTGACCGGCAACTCTGGTAATCTCACCTTCTCAAATTCTCCTTCTAAGCATAATTTATCAAGCATTATTGTAGGCAATGGATCTCATCTCCCCATACATGCCACTGGCTCCACACGTCTTTCCCCACATAATTTTCATTTACGTGATGTTCTTTTCTCCCCTCATGTCACTACTAGCCTTATTTCCGTTCGTCAATTCACTAAGGATAATTCTTGCTCTATAGAATTTTACCCATTTGGCTTTCTTGTGAAGGATCTTCGCACCCGGAAAGTCATCCTAATCTCCGCTAGTTCCGGCGACCTCTACCCCTTTCAGGGCAACAACAAGGCTTGGCGCATTGTTTTTTCAACTACTGTCTCCGATGGTGATGTGTGGCACCGTCGGCTTGGCCATCCTAGTCCTCATACCCTTCGTTCTTTAGACAATGATTTTCTTACTTCATGTAATAAATCTCCACATGTTCCTTGTAGTGCATGCCAACTTGGGCGCCAACCCCGTTTAGCTTTTCCCTCATCCACTAGTCGCACGTTTGCGCCTTTTCATTTAATCCATTGTGATTTATGGACCTCTCCGGTTGTGAGTTTTTCTGGTTATCAATATTATCTTGTTGTGCTTAATGATTACTCTCATTTTCATGGACATTTCCTCTACGCCACAAATCCGACACATCCACTACCCTACACCGTTTCTTTGCTTATGTAAAAACTCAATACAATGTGATCATCAAAGCGTTACAATGCGACAACGGTGGCAAGTTCATCAACTCTGATTTACGCTCTCTCTTCTCTACCAACGGCATAGTCTACCGCTTCTCATGCCCTCACACGTCCCCCCAAAATGGCAAGGCCGAGCGTTTACTTCGCACCACCAACGATATAGTTCGCACACTCCTAATCCAAGCCAAACTCACCCCTCTCTTTTGGGTAGAAGCCCTCCACACCGCCACCTATCTTCTCAATCGCCGTCCCTCGCGTGCCATTAACAACCAAACACCATATTACCGCCTTCATGGCCTTCACCCCACATATGATCACCTTCGCATTTTCGGCTGCCTTTGTTTCCCCAACCTCTCTGCCACTACACTAAACAAGCTTGCTCCACGGTCCACACGCTGCATTTTCCTCGGCTATCCACTCGAACATAAGGGTTACAGGTGCTACGGCCCACTTTCCCGGCGCGTTATAGTGTCTCGCCACGTTGTTTTTGACGAGCACACATTTCCTTATGAGCCTCCCACACCCTCGCCCTCTGCTAACCCGTCCGCAGAAGACCCGGTCCCTGCGATCCAGCTGCAGCGATCCGTCCCGGATCCCACCGCCCTGACAACCTCGGACGGGCCCCACCAAATCTCCCCTGCCGCGCGGTCCCGCCACCCAACCCATCCGACCAATCCCCGTGCCAGCCCCCCCCACTCCCACCGCGCCACAGTCCACGGGCGGCCCACTTCCCACGTGCCCACCGGCTCGCCATCGTCGCACGCGCCCGCCAGTTAGCCCCGCTCTCCTCGGGATCCCGCCTCTGACGCACCTGCCTCCCCACCCAGCGGTAGCCCTGCCTTGGATCCCATGCCCGTCCCCACTTCCACCGAATCCTCCTCGGATCGTGCGCCTGCCTCCCACCTACCGCTCGCTAGCCCCACCAAATCTGCCTCTGATTCCGATCCAGCCTATACCACGCCTCCACATCGGCCCCAGCATGCAATACCAATTGCACCATCGCAAAACTCCCACAACATGCGCACTAGAGCCAAATCAGGATTTTGCATACCCAAGCGCCTTTTTCTAGCCACCACCTCTACTTCCGCCATATCTCCCATACCACCCACCTATCGTTCTGCACTCAAAGATCCAAATTGGTTGCAAGCAATGCGTGATGAATTTAATGCTTTGATGATGAATTCGACTTGGTCTTTGGTTCCAAAGCCTGCGGGTGTCAACGTGGTGACTGGAAAATGGATCTTTCATCACAAGTTCAATCCTGACAGATCCTTGGCACCCTACAAAGTGAGGTGGGTTGTCCGGGGGTTCACCCAACAGGAAGGTGTGGATTATGGGGAAACCTTCAGCCCCGTGGTCAAGCCCGCCACCATCCGTATTGTGTTGAGCATTGCCACGTCAAGTGCATGGCCCATTCATCAACTTGACGTCAAAAATGCCTTCCTTCATGGCGATCTCAAGGAAACGGTCTATTGTGCTCAACCATCCGGCTTCATCGACTCGTCGCGACCGGATCATGTGTGTCTCCTCCGCAAGTCTCTCTATGGCTTAAAGCAGGCTCCCCGTATGTGGTTTCATCGCTTCCAGGCTTTTCTCTTGACACTGAGTTTTCGTGCTTCCAAGAGCGACTCCTCTCTTTTCATACTCACCCACGGCACGTCTCTTGCATATCTCTTGGTTTATGTGGACGACATCATTCTCACAGCCAGCACGCCACACACTCTCCACCACATCATTAACTCTCTCAAACGGGGGTTTTCCATGACTGACATGGGTGAGCTTCATCACTTTCTCGGCATTAATGTCAACCCAAATGCATCCGGTCTCTTCCTCAGCCAACATCAATACACACTAGAGATACTTGACCGCGCCAACATGCTTCATTGCAAGCCTGTTTCCACCCCAGTAGACACCACCGCCAAGCTATCCTCTAGCTCCGGTGATCCACTACCCAACCCCACCACTTACCGCAGCATAGCCGGCGCTTTACAGTACCTTACCCTCACTCACCCGGATATTTCCTATGCCGTCCAACGGATCTGTCTCTTCATGCATGAGCCTCGAGCATCACACATGCAACTCGTCAAACGAGTCCTTTGCTACTTGCGTGGCACATCTCACTTCGGTCTTCAGTTATACAAAGCCTCCTCGCTGGATCTTGTTGCCTACACGGATGCTGATTGGGCCGGCTGTCCCGACACACGGCGATCCACTTCTGGGTTTTGTGTTTACCTTGGGCAGAACATGATCTCCTGTTTTTCCAAACGTCAGCCCACAGTATCTCGCTCTAGCGCTGAAGCCGAATATCGCGGGGTCGCTAACTGTGTTGCCGAATCCTGTTGGATCTGCCAACTTCTCTATGAGCTTCGGCGTCCTCCCTCCCATGCGCCAGTGCCTCCTATCTCTCAACCAATCCAGTACAACATCAGCGCACCAAACATGTTGAGATCGACCTTCACTTTGTTCGCGATCGAGTTGCTCTTGGTGAAGTCCGGGTTCTTCACGTCCCATCGAGCTCGCAGTTTGTGGATATCTTCACCAAGGGACTGCCCTCACCGATCTACACGGAGTTTAGGTCCAGCTTGAACGTCCTACCCAACGGCGTACCAGCTGAGGGGGGGTGTTAGCATGTACATATTTCTGTTGTATTTAGTCTGGCACGTCCAGCCCTAGATTTCAGGATCTCAACTAACGCCCTGGCCTGCGTGCCTACTTCCTTGGGCTTTCTATATGTAATGACTGTTGTACTGTAACCAGAGATTAAGTGCAATCATTCTATTGTCTAACTTAAATATGTACAATTACATGAAAAAACTAAATAAAGCCTCTATCAACCAATGCCTGTTTTATAAAACATCAGGAAAATTTAAAGATTATTCTCTATCCACGCGTGGGTCTTGTCAGCCTTATCTGGTCTTGCTCTTATTTCAGTGCCTTTCATTCCTTCTTTTAGATAATATTTCCATGTATCCGCAGTTGGTGTGGCTCTTCTGAAAATGAAGCTCATCCAAATACTCCAATAGCCCATTATAATGGTGTCCATAGCAAATTCTGCTGGGAGTGTGGTGGTCAAGTGAATTTCATCATAGGTCGACATGCCTCTCTGTTTGTTGGTGCAATAGAATGCCAACACATCAGTGCAAATGGGCAATCCCAGAAAAGGCGTGTCACAGTTTCCTCAGTGGATTCAGAACACAGAGCACAATTATAATCTTCCAGATGCATACTCCTTCTGTGTAGCATGTTTCTAGTGCTGATTCTATCATGAAGTAATAACCAGAAAAAGATTGTATGTCTCAGCCGACATGTTGTTTTCCACAGAAGCTTGAATGTGTTGTGTGCTGTGCTATCCCCCTGGATGGCCTTGTACATCTTAATGGCGGAGTACTTAGGTGCTGACCATGCATAAGTCTAGATGTCTTCCATTCTGTTGCTGATGAAGTCTTGCAATTCATTAAATTGCACAAAAGCCTCTTGTGACATAGGTCTGTGGAATAGTAGACTGATATCATTGTGCTCCAGAACTTTATGCAGAGATATATCTTGTTGGATTGCATAAGAGTGTAATTCTGGGTATTTGACATTGAGAGGGAGTTCTTGCCATTTATCAGAACAAAATAGCACTGCATTACCTTGACCTTCTTTACACATACTAGCATGTTGCTTGAAAGTAGGAAGTGGTTTCAGTACTGTCCTCCACCAGAATGATCCTACCTTGCTATCTCCTGGTAATTTATCCTGGTAGTGTGTTTCCCAAATAATGTTTACCCAAGGAGTGTCAAAACTTGTTGAAGAATTTATGGAGGAATTTGATGAGCAAGGCCTGGTTGTGGATCAGTAAATCAAGGACTCCCAGACCTCCCTGTCTTTTGGCCTTGCAAACTGTGTCCCAAGATGCATGAACAATACCTCTATCTTGTGTTCTATATTTCCTCCAAAAGCAGCAGTTCATGAGATAGGTGTTGATTTGTTTGGTCACTGTCTTTGGGATCTCCAAGGTGCACATAACAAAGGTAGGCAGACTAGTGAATACTGATTTCAATAGGGTTAATTTGTCACCAGCGGATAGCATAGTAGAACAACTCAGCAGCCTGTTTTCTATACGTTTCAGCATAGGAACAAAATCCTCCACCCTAGGTTTGGACAGACACAGTGGTAGCCCAAGATATGTGTGGTAGGGTACCAATCTTACAGCCAAGGAGGTTTGATAGCTCAGCTATTTTGTGAGCAGGTCTGTTGATACAGATCATTATGGACTTGGAGTAATTAACTTTTAGGCCAATATACTCAGCATAATGCAGAAGAAGATTTTTAATGTGCATCAGTTGTCTGACATCTGCCCTAGCCACCAAGATGATATCATCTGCATATTGGATAATTGGGTAGTCTGGACAAGAACTATGTATAAGTGGAGATTCAATCAGTGCATTATGGTAGGCTTCATTGAGCATGGATTAGGCGTCGGAGCCTGGCCGAAGTAACCGGACGAGGCCGCACCGGAGGCCGATTCGCGGCGAACTTCAGGCCGACCTCACCCTCCTGCTGCTCCGATGGGAGCCGCCCCGGCCTCTCTGGCTCCTCCTTTTGCCGGCGTCGGCCCCGCCCGTCTGCCGCCGCCATCTGCGCGCGGCCTCGCCGCAGCCTCCCTCGCCTACCGCAAGGCTGACCCGACCGTGCAGGGGCGAGTGGTCTCGCGCGAGGTTCCGGCCAGCTCCAATCTGGTCCTCGCGTCGCCATCACCTACCGCATCGCCCATCGTTGCTGCTGAAGACGGCGGTCATGTCACTGGGCCCTCTTCCGACACGAGGGCTGAAAAGCTGCTTGCTGCCTCGGGTGCTTCTGATGCTTTGGCTACCGGCATGGTGCGGTCTTCGTGGAGCTCCCTCGATGACGACGATGACGAAGATGATGAGGATGGCGTAGTGCTGGCCCCGCAAACGCCGCTGGCTGCTAAGTGCTCCAGCGGGGTCAGCGTTGTGCGTGAGGCAGTTAACTGCGAGGGTTGGCATGAGGTGCGGCCGCGGCATGATCCGCATCGTCTGGCGTCTCCAGCTCCAGCTTTGTCCTCTCGGCCCATTCCTGTGTGGCTCCATGGTCGTTGTTGCAGGTGCCTTGCTATTGGGCATCGTGCGGCGAAGTGCAGGGATCCTTTTCGGTGCTCTCATTGCTTGGGTAACGGCCATCGGGCCCGTGAGTGTCGGAAGGCTTGGCGACCCCTCAGCTTGCTCGATAACCCTGCTGCTTCTTCATTGTCCCGCCTCGACACCATCCATCATCTTCATCCACCTTTATGTCAGGCCCGGTCTGATGCCACGCTTCCCTCCAATGCGACCCGACGTGACTCCTGGGCGTCGGTTGTTTCTTCTTCTGCTGGTTCTGCAGCCTCAGCTGAGGTGGCGCTTCAGTCTGTCTTTGCCATGCAAACCGAGCTGCTACGCTCTGAGCTGCAAGGCATGGCTTCTTTACAGATGGTGAAGGCGATTCAACCTCTGAGTGATGTGGTTGATTCAATGAACAGTTGGTTGTTGCGGGCTGGGAGCCTTCTGGAGCGTGTGGAGGTTGCTCTGGGCAGGCTATCTCCTGCGACGGCTGAGGCGTCACACCCTCCTATGCTGTCTCCTCTGCCAAAGCTTGTTGTTGACTTCGAGGGCGACAAAGATGTGGATCTCTATGGCTGCTTCTCGCCTCGTGCTGTGGGCTTCTCGCCCCGTGTTGGGTCTAGTTCGGCGCCCCGTGTGTTGCCGGACTTCGAGGGTGAGGCCTCCGTCGAGGTTGTGTCTCCGGTGTTGCAAATCATGCCTGAGTTGCAGGTGTTGTGTGGGGAACCTGTTTCGCCTCTGTCGATGGGGCAACTCAAGTTGGACTCTCTCCATGCTTCAGAGGTGGACCTGGTGTCCTCATCACCCTCTATGGAGCCTTGTCAGGCATCAAACAGCCTACCTCTCGGCAATATGGAGCGCGGAGTTTCGGATGATGCCGTCATTCCCTCATCTATGGCCATCGAGCAGGTGATGCCTGTGAGTGACATGACCATTGAGCCACTTGTGTTGTCACCTGCCCCAAATTCAAATGCTCTCTTCGCTAAGGAACTTTGTGACTTGCTAGCCAGTGTGGAGGTTGCTAGACCTGGTTTGGGCAGGTCGATTGCTTGCCTCCTGACAGGGACACCAAGAGACAAACAAAAGAAGGTGGGCAAAGACAAGAGTGGCGCCAAAGGCAAGACGTTTGTGGCTGCTTGATTGGGTTGTGGTTTTGGGTTGGGAGGTGCCTCGGGGTTTGTGGATGTTGTATACTCGGCAAGTGTGACGGGCCATCTGTGCGTTTGTGGGGTTCCATGTTGTGTGAGTAGTTCATATGTGCTTCGATTGTATTGGTTTTCGCCTGGTTTTCCGTTAATTAACTGGGCAATTCTCTTCTTCTTAATTAATCGATGAGGCAAAACTTTTGCCTCCGTTTCGAAAAAAAATTGAGCATGGATTGGAGTACATCTGCTGCAATCACAAAGATCAATGGGGATAATGGATCACCTTGTCTGACTCCCTTTTTGCAGAGGAATTGTTTCCCTGGCACCCCATTGAACTACAATAATTAAAGATACATGTGTTGTAGAGTCTCGAATTAGGCTTTCAGTAACTGAAGAACAGAAATCGAACAAAAAGACGAGCACAAAGGTGCAAAACTCCACGGAAACACAGCCGGGCAGAAGCTGGATTTGATGGCAACAAGAAAACTCTATCGGGAGAACTCAAATAGAGATAGTACAATTTCCTGGGCCCACTAGCCAGCCTCTTGGTTAGCAGACTGATGAGATGATAGTTACCCAAGGGATTTTTGGGCACTGCCACTAAGTAATCAAACAAATCTCGAGATAAAACAATTTCTTTGTAATATTTGGGCAGCAATGGGAAGTTTCACAAGGGATTGAAGAATCAACAAAATTTCTGCCTTCATTAACTCGTCAGAAATGACAACATTACTGGTCGGGTTTACATTCTCCGACGAGGAAAGTAACAGTTACTCAGCTAGAGCTGGTAAAGAAGCTGGAGGCTCAAGAAGACTAATTAGCCTTTCCTACAAGTCCTACAGAGCATAGTTGTGCGAAATTTCTACATGCTTGAAATACAAAATAACCTCTATATCATGTACAGAAACAACTATACTATGTTCAATCCATCCGCACTGGCTGTTGGACAGCAGTATGGCACTACGTACAAGGAATCTGAAAGAATGTCATCCTCCTCATCTTTTCTGGAAGTTGAACCTCATGATGGCGAAACTAAACAGGAAGGCGAACAGCACGGTGAAAGCAACGTGCACCACCGCCACAACCCACAAGAAGTCATGATGGAAACCAAAGTAGTCCGTGACAAACTGGGCCACAGTTATCTGTGGGCCTGGAACTCCCTGATCGAGCGGTTGTTGGATATCACCAAACTGGGAGGCAACCAGTCCGTATAGCGTCCATGCCACCGGGCAAATCCATGAGTACCACCTCCACCAAATAGGAAGTTTCTGAAGTAAAAGTTCAATGGATGAGTTATGTGAAAGACAAGGAGCACTGGTAAGTACAAAGTTTACACAAAAGAAATGAAAAATGTATCAAGAGTGCAACTTACAGGTCGGGGGATAAGATATCCTGAGAAGAGGTTCCATACGTTGTAGAATGCTGATGAGATGATAGCTGCTATGCTCTCATTCGGCGTCAAGCCAACAGCCATCATTCCATAGAACGTGAAATATAGCATGGTGAAGTACATGAAGAACAAGTACCACAAGAACTTGGCAACTGTCCATTCGAATCCAATCATGGAATAGACTAGCCCGCCATATATCAAAGCCTGAACCAATACGTACGGAAATTCGATAGCAACCTAGAAAAGGGATAACATGACATTGTTTAGGTTCCAGGACTGAGATAATTCAAGAATGTTGATAAACTGAGCCATGATAAACTGCCAGTTCTGTGACTTTAACCACGGCTGTGACTCCGATTGCCAGTTCTGTGACTTTAACCACGGCTGTGACTCCGATTGCCAGTTCTTAAAGGTCATTCATACATCTACCATGAAATAGGTAAACCGAGAGCCTAAGAAATTACCTGTCCAAATGCATATGGAAAAGCTGAATACATGCCAGCTGCTCTTTCCCGGTAAAAGACTGTTCGCTCCACCACGACAACTGGTTGAACAGAACCAGAATTTTGCACTCCGATGTATAGTACTGCAGCATACATTGATCCCATGGCATTGAATAGATCCTGTGATCTTCGACTGCATCGCGATATAAGTAAGGCGTCAGATATATCTTACTTGAAGTAGTATATCCAAAGTACAGAACAAAATGAAGTTATAGTATCAGTTAGGAGATGTACGTTTTACTTCCAAGGTCCCAGAACATCGTTCCGAACATTAGCGCAATGACGATGGTGAAGAGTAATCTCACTGCTGTGTAGGATGGGTTTCTCCAATACGACAATTTTTGCTTCCACAAGCAAGCTAGACACTGTGTGACGAATGATCTAGAGTACTGTGTAGGGAAGTTGAGATCTCTAGAGCCAGGAGGTGGCATGCTTAGCTCCTTTATGAGTTCCTTGTTCCTTCTGAAATTGCGAAAATGAAAAGTAGTTAGAAGTGTCACTCACACTACAATGTATATGAATGGCTTGTGGGGAAGCTTACTGATATAGTTCTGATTGTCTGTAAACTTCAGCGAAATCAATACCAAGCATTTCCTCCTGCGCACTAGAGGACACTTCCAACATCCATGTCGCTGGGTTATATCCATCTTTTATCTTACTAATGCCTTCAATTTCCTGAATAAACGTACACAAGGAATGTTCGATGTGATCTAGCTGGCAACAAGAGTTACAAGGTGTGGTACAGCTGCTGGTTTTGATCTTCTTACCTCAAAATACTCAATCAAATTTGCTGAATTTTGGCCAACAGGACCAACATAAATTTCTTCTCCCCCTCTCTTCATCAAGAAAAGCTGCAGCCGTACATAGTCAATATATGACCTTAATAAAGCTAAGGATAATAACTGAGATAGAGAATAATGAATAACCACCTCATCAAATGCTTCAAATATGTCAATACTTGGCTGGTGGATGGTGCAAACAACGGTCCTGCCAGTGTTAACAGTGTTCCTAACAGTCCTCATCACAATTGCAGCTGCACGAGCATCAAGACCAGATGTTGGCTCATCCATAAAAATGATCGACGGGTTAGCAACAAGCTCCACGGCAATTGTAAGCCTCTTGCGTTGCTCAGTTGATAGACCATTCACTCCAGGGAGCCCAACAAGTGCCCCCCTCAATGATGTGAGCTCTACAAGATCCATGATCTCCTCGATGAACATCTGTCATCACAGTTCAGCCGGTAAGATCTCCAATCAGATGAGAAAAAAGAAATCAAGAACTGATCATTTGCCTAGATCAAAGCTAACTAACCTTTCTTCTTTCTGAGTCAACCTCTGCAGGAAGCCGCAGCCATGCAGAAAATACGAGTGATTCATATATCGTCACATGTGGAGAATGAATATCATTTTGCTCACAGTATCCCGATATACGTGCAAAGGTCTCTTGCTTCTTTGGATAGCCTGATACGGTGATTTCCCCCTCTATGTATCCTCCGGTTTTCCTACCCGCTAAAACATCCATCAGGGTTGTCTTTCCAGCACCACTCACACCCATTAATGCAGTAAGTACTCCTGGCCTAAAAGAACCACTGACACCCTTCAAAAGCAACAAGCGGTCTTCCGTTACTCCTTGTGCTTTCATTGCCTGTGGATATAAAGCAATATACCTGGGTAAGCAAACTTGGGTAATGGGTATACAATCATAATTGTGCTCTCATGTTCATTGGTAGGAAATTTACCTCTGGCATGTCCACCGAGTATTTTGTGTCGTTAAAGGTAAGTGACAGTGGTGTAAATGGAAGTACCAGTCTCTTCCTGCTGTCACTAGAGTCCACGCCATTAATCCCCGAGTTTCGGTCACTAATGTGAGATAATTCCAATTCCTGCTTCCTAGAATTCTTTTCCTTATGACCATCTAGAGCTTTACCAGTTAAATTTGCATGTTTTTCTTTCAGTTCCTCTTCAGACATTGATGGGTGAGCGTCTGTCAATGCTGCAAAGAGAAGAAAGTGGCTACAGTTATTATCCTATAAGTTAAATGCCTAAATTATAACCTGCAAATGTTGATTATCTGATCCTTGATAAATAAGTAGTTTTGTAAATATACTTACGACTCAAAACTGACAGTGCTAAGGTGTAGAGCAGGTTGAAGAGGAGAGTGTATCCAACCATGGCACCAAGCCCAATCCAGTACCACTTAGCTTCCGTAAAGATGCCACGATTCTTAAGCACGGTAACTCCAATGGTCTCATTTGTTCCACTAACAATCTGTAAAATATGAATACATATTGAATTTTCTATGTGTGTGTCGTGGTGACTTTGATTTCTTCTCAAGATGGAGGGTACTTACTTGGTTCCAACTGGGCCCCAAAAATTCGTTTGTTGAAATAGCGTTCTGTGCATATGATAGGGGAGATATCCAGTAACCCCAAATCCACCACTTTTTGATATCAGCTGGAAAAGACAAATAAGATGGTATCATGTAAGCAACAATCAACATTTAGTTCCATCGTTGTCATATAAAGATGGCAACATTCATTTTATCATGGTCGAGCCAGTAACTTACGTCTTGCAAGGATGAAGCCACCCAATGCTGCAAAAGCCAACAATGATAAAGGTCCAAAGGTGTGGGACACAACCATGTCTCTTCCAATTCCAGCAATGAAACGGAACAGCGAAGATGACATCTGATTGATCGCAAGGAGCAGCAGATACTGCTTAAAGAACCTGAGCACAAGAAATCATTCAGACTTCACAGAGCTAGTACTTGTGGAGCAATAATTTAAAATACTTGCTCACAAAAATACATAACTGCCTAAGAAGCAATATAAGTGTGTAAGCAAATTGATGTTTGCATCAGTGTCATACCTGCTTACACTGGGATCAAATCCAATGACATAATACGTGGTGAAAACATAAACTCCAACTTCAACAAACGTGATAGGGATCTGAAGAATCCATGATGGTATGGTGTAGGCCCATGCAGGAAAGAAAAGAAGATCCCTCTGCTTGAAGAAGACAGGAAGTTTCATGACGGTCATCGCAAGCTCCGCAAAACCATTAAACATTATTGTGTCAAGAGCAAAGAACAGCGCCCCCAAATAGATTGTTCCATATTCAACATTACGGCGCATGTTTGTACGGAAAAATGTGGTCATCACAATGAACGCCATCAGAGTTAGCTGCAATGATGCAAAGGTTCAGATTGATGCTACTTAATAATCTCCATCCTAATAAATCAAGGAAAACATATTAAAGATATGAACTTACATTGACAGCTTTAAATATGTACATGAATGCATTTCTCTTCATGAGTAGAAGCTCTCTATCGATAGTGGCTTTCAGCAACTCCATCCTGCTGACACCAAACTTTGAAGTGGCCAGAGCAGCAGGGTGACTTCTGGTCCTATCAAATGGCACTTTAAGCTCATTCTCTATCGACTTGCCCACATGGAAGGAACGGAATGCATCCGCAAATTGCTTGACAGGTACAAAACGATATGGCCTGTCACCCCTGTACCAATATTGCTCCTGGTCTTTCTTTGATGTCACCTTTTCAGTTATTCAGAGATTTCAGTACCATTCTCTTTAAGAAAAAACAGAATCACAGCTGTAATAAGAATTTATAGATGAGACACACACCTCCTGTAAAAAGTCAGCAACACCCTTTCTGCCAGGGCATCTGAAGCCCATGAACTCAAAGAACTCGAGCACATTTTCTCGGGGGCCCTGGTACACAACCTGCCCGTCAGAGAGGAGTATAATGTCGTCAAACAAGTTGTATGTTTCAGGAGCTGGCTGTAGCAAGGAGATGACAGCAGTTCCGCCTAGGATGTGGATAGTCTGCCTGAGAGAATTCACAATCTGGTATGTGGTTGAGCTATCCAGTCCAGTGGATATCTCATCCATGAACAGAGCTTTTGCAGGGCCAACAAGCATTTCACCTGTGCGTTGAAGATACATGAGTCGATTAGGAATTTCTTAAATAAGACCTTTTTTTTGCAGGTGCAAATAAGACTATTTTACTGTGATGAAGAAGGTGCAAGTCTCGGATTGCTGTACAAATATAAAATGAACCTCATTCTTGGTGAAAATATATATACCTGTTGTGACACGCTTGCGTTGTCCACCAGATATACCCCTTAGCATCTCATTGCCTACCAACGTGTCAGCACAAATATCCAGTCCTAGTATCTGCAGTTACATGCAAGAGTAACAAGACATGAGAAGTCGTCGTTCTATTAATACACAAATGTACATAAGATTCATCCTTGCAGTGCTTCAGCTGGACTCATAGGTAGCAGACTATACCTTCAGTATGTATTCTGTCACAATACTGGATTCTTGCCCTCCCATAGCTGAGGCCTACAGGGCGTAAGTAACGAAACAAGTGTTAACTAATTACTGATAAACAAGGCTTGTTCAAATGATTGTCTTCAATACTAAGCTAGTCACATAAAACAGCTTTAAGAAGCATAAAGTGCTCTAAAATGCGATAACATCCTCACCTTCATGTAGACATCGATATCATGATCGGGCTTGATGTTCGCTGCCTTTTCCCTTCTCGCCAGCTCAGTAAGCATCTCTAGAAGAAGCAAAACAGCAAAGCTCAGAGCCTATCGCCAGGATGACAGATAAGATAAGCACATTCCCAATAATTAGGCAGCAGCATACCATATCTAGTGCCAACACCTTGGCACCGAGCCGAGAAGGCCAGCGTCTCCCTCACGGTCATTTCCCCGATGTGGAGATCGTGCTGACTGATGTAAGCGGCGGTCCTCTGGGGAACGAACTCGTCCATCCCGTGGCCGTTGTAGGTGACCTTCCCGGAGACCTTGAGGTCCTTGTCGAGCTTCCCTGCCATGGCCAGAAGAAGCGTCGTCTTACCCGAGCCAGGAGGCCCGAGCAGCAGCGTCATCCTCCGGGGCTTGATGATCCCGCTGACGTCGTGGAGGACGGTCATGGCCTGCTTCCGGCTGGGGATGACGTGGAGCGCGTTCCCGACGGCCTGGAGCACACCGAGCAATCAACAGGCTTAGATAGATATCGAGAAAGGGCACGGTTCTTCCAATGGCGTAGCATGCGGTGGCGCTTGCGGTGGCGCTTGCGCTGGCGAAACGAGGTGGACGCGCACGCCATTCGCTCGGCGGAATGCCGCACAGCCGCGCGGCCGATGCGCCAATATCGCGTGCCATGGGGTGGAGGTCGGACGATTTCGTGGCGTGGATGGGGATGCGGTGGAGGTTCCCCGAGGTAGGGAACGACCGTGGCGGCGCCGTGCCGGTGCCGGTGGCCATCGGCGGAGGGGTTTTCTTAATTTTTTTAAAGGGGTGGCCATCGGCGGAGCATTGTTTTGAGTGCCGTGTGTCTAGTATTATCGCTCTGTTGCGGGCCGAGCCCGGCGTCGCAACAGTTTGGACTTGTTGGGCTACTTTACGCTAGAAGAAATTTAGTACACTCCTAAGATCCTTTTTCTTGTCTATAAAAAAACATTTATCTTTGGAACAGAAAAAATATTAGTAGGACTTAGTACAATTTGAAAGGAGAAAGAATTAGGACTTGAATATTATTAGGTGGCGGCTAGGCAGAGAAAAAGCCTCGAAAGCGAGACACGGTCAGAGTAATATTTTGTGCAGGACAAGTAGCCGAAACGGTAGTAATTCTGCAACGTGTGTGCTTGGTCGTTTGTGAAGCCAAGAAAATATCACGCGCCGAGAGGCGACTCACCTACCGCATTGCTTGCTCGCTGATGAGCCAAAAGCATACAGCTCGCTCGCAAGTTGCAATCGCAAGAACGAGAAAACAAAGCCCCTACTTGGCTTCAATTCTCGCAGCGTCGCTGTCGAGCAGTGTATATAACCATAAGAAAAACGAGAGAGCACTGTCACTCGCCTCCATCGCGGAACCAGCGGCACCAAAAGCAGCCCATACTCATCGACTAATTGGTCCTACCATGCACCAGTGCTCGGGCTCAGCCAAGCCAGGACTGATTAGTTAACGGAGCAGGTCATCATTAACTATGATCAACATGCTTGTTCCAATGGTGTGGAGAAAAACAAAGACAAATTGAAGCTAAGCCGCCATGGACTGTGGCATCGGTTTCGCAAAGGAACTGAACCTTTTGTGCAGGCGGCTTTACCTCGAGTGTGTTGGTGACGGAGTTGATGAGCGTGGGGAGGCCGCGGTTGCCGACGCGCACCTCGGCCTCGATCTCCAGCTTCTCGAACCGCACCTCGATGGTGGGGTAGTCGATGCCCACCCTGTCCATGCGCTCCTTGAGCTTGAGGAGGAAGTTCTCGTGGTCGTCGTCGGCCGCGCGGACCAGCCGCTCGATGAGCGCCCGGCTCTCGTGGGCGCCCAGCCGGCCCACGTCCACGTCCACCTTCTCCCCGCCGTCCTCCACCGTCAGGATCCCGCGCCGCACCCGGTCGTACGTGGGCAGACGCTCCAGGGCCGCCCACCGCAGCGCCTCCTCGTCGTCCTCCTCCTCCTGGAACCGCGACGACGTCCGCGAGAACACGTCGTCGCCGCGACGCCATAGCGAGCTGTCCCGCCGCAGGCTCGTCACCCGGTGGATCTCTCGATCCATCTTCGCCTTTGCTTACTTATCTTCCTCTTCCTCCTCCGTTGATCACTCTCTGCACTGGCTTGGGTTAGCTCTGTTGCGCAGCTCCTCCTTGCCTTGCGACAGGGGGCTGGTTTGGCTTGGGGTACGAACTGGTAGGAAGGGAGCAGACGAAGGCGTCCTTATATATACGCCCAGGAGAAGAGAAGGGAATGGTTGAGGCTGGTGAGGAGGAAGACCACGCCAGCGAGCCACATTATCGAGTTTCGCCTCACCTACCTTGAGCGAGTCCTTGACCTTGACACATTTTGTACAGGTCCGGTGCACTGTGCGAGCTTGGACCCGGCACGGGATGTGGTGGTCGTCGAACTGCTAGATAATGAAACTGAGCTTTCGAGCTCTTCATTTTTCACGCGCGTGTTTACACGGGGGAGCTTCCTGGCATCAGCGGGGCTTTTGTCTCTGCGTCGAGGCCGAGGCCGAGGCGGGCAGTGGTCAACATGCATGTCCCGGAACTATTCGATTCGAGGCTGCTCTTGCCGCGGTAGGTTCGTTTTTTGCCAGTGATAGTATGATATTACGAAGAGGGCAGCCGCCTGCAGCCACTTGCAGCTGCAGAGTATACTACTACGACTAGTACTAGTAGTCTCTGATTGTTAATTATATAGTGTCTACTTTGGATGGGTGTGGTTAAACAAATCGTGTCCAGCTAGGACGATAAGGCCCGGCGACGACAACGGCGGCTGCGACCGTCGGTTCCTCCATCCAACGGCTCATCTGAGATTGCATCGCCCATTCGTTTCGTTAGGGGTGTCGACATGAGCAATGACCGATAGATTATTCATGGCCACCCAATCACGTGTACAAAAGTCTTTTCAGGCGAATTCTCGCCCCAGTTGGTTCAATTTCTCTTCATCCATTGGTCTATCTTATCTTTTCTTACATGTACTGATGATGTGCATTTAAACTAATTTCATATTTTTTATCTTGGGTCGCTTTCCCACGGAGAAATTAGATCCACGATGTGGATTTTTTTAACCCAGTACAGATGCACACTCTCATACATGAACGCAATGATCTGATTATTGAGTTTGAGGATGAGAACCTTCTGGCTGCGGCGGCTCACGAGTCCGATGTGGATATGCACGAGGGTGACGGCAGCGCGGGAGCTGAGGAGCCGCTGGTCGAGGACTCTGGACGACAGTTGTCCAAGGGACCAGGGTCTGAGACCGCGGCGACCGGGGATGGAGCAGCCCCACCCTCCTCGGTGCCTACGACGACTCTGAGATTTGGGTCTTTCGGACCCTCTTCTGCACCCCCGAGGCTGTGGAGTGATCGGGTCGAGTCCGAGGAGGATTCTGAGCTCGCGTTGCCTGCTTTGGGGTTTGAGGATTCTATGTGCACTTTTCCTGGAGAACTTGGGGCCTCGTCGACCTCGGCCTGGGGAGAGGAGGAGGAGAGTCGGCAGGTGGCCACTCCCTCTCGTGCTCAGCACGCTATACCTCCTCAGGACGTGACGCCGGTGGCCCTGGCTGGTTTGTCGGGAGGAGTCCCGGGGCAGGCGGCCTCGGGTTGCTCTTCTCCTGCTGAGGTAGGGGATTCGGGGCAGGTGGCTCCCGTGTCCTTTTCTTTGTTGGGACGGGGTCTGGGGCAGGTGGCCTCGGATACCTTATCTCCCGTCGCGTCTACCTCTCTGCTGGTGGCGGCTCTGCCTTCGGGAGAGGGCTCGGGGCAGATGGCCTTGGAGCCTTCTTCTCCTACGGCGCCTGTGGTGGTGGCTTCTCCAGTGCTGGGTGGGGAGCGAGGGCAGGCGACCCTTGCACTCCCTTCACCACCCTCGCTGCCGGCTCCGTCCTGCGGGGCGCGCCAGGCGTCTGAGGTCTTGGTGAGTGCCTTTCCACTTCCTGGCGAGGCTGCAGGGGAGCCCGTGCAGGTGGTCTGGCCTTCCGGTTGGGGTGAGGCAGGAGGCCAGACCCCGACCGCGATCTCTCGGGAGGAGGTCATTGCGTTTGGTGGGATTCAGGATCCGATGTCTGAGGGGCGCCGGGTGAGTGGCCGTCTCCAGGATCAGCCGGGCGTGGACGATATTCAGCAGCGGTGCGCCATGAGGGCGGCCAAGCTTCGTGACGTTGAGGTCACTACTGGTATGTCGGTCAATATTTCTAATTCCATTCTGCATTTTTCAAATGATGAGATTGTTGAAAATGCAAATCAATTAGGAGTTTCGCTGGGTAGTAATGTCACTGAAATCTCTAATTCTGTTAATGATCTTCTGGATCTAGAGGCTGAGCGGGCCTTAGAGATGATTCGTAATATTGCGGCGGTTAAACCCATGAGTGATTCTGAGGTTGATGCGCTCGGGGTCAGGGTGCTCGACAATTTTTGTGCGGATCTTATGCCACCTATTACTGAGGCGGATGTAGAGGATGATTCTACTAAGATGGTTATGGCTAGCCCTTCTAAGACTGGTTGTGAGGACCGGTTGCAGAGTCAAACTGTCTCTAAACGCAAGTGGAAACAGAAGGTGTACCCGGTGTCCGTAGTGCGTAGGAGTGCTAGGATTCGTACGGCTAAAAAATTCCATGATGAACTATGAAAGGAATCTTTTGGAATAGCAGAGGTCTAAAGGACTTGGCTAAAAGAAGGTTTCTTGCTGAGGCGTCTGTCGAGCATCGTTTAGATTTTATCGCTCTATCGGAGACGGGTAGAGATAACTTTGCGCCACAATTTCTAAATACTTTGTCGGGAGGTATTCATTTTGATTGGCATTGCCTGCCGCCGAGAGGGAGATCGGGTGGAATCTTACTCGGCGTCAGATGCGAAGCGCTAGAGGTTCGAAGTGTGGTTATGGGTGACTTTGCAGTCAAGTTTTGGGTGCGTTTGAAGGAAGATGGGTTTAATTGGGCTCTGGTTGCGGTATATGGTGTCGCGCAGCCCGAACTCAAGCCCGAGTTCTTGGCTGATCTCGTTCGGATTTGCGGTTCCGAGCAGTTGCCTATCCTGGTGGGGGGTGATTTCAATATAATTAGAAGGCGTGAGGACAAGAACAATGATAACTTTGACGGCAAATGGTCGTTCATGTTCAATACTATCATTGAAAGTCTGGACCTGAGAGAAATTGAGCTCTCGGATAGAAAATTCACCTGGGCTAACGCGCTGCCAAATCCGACGTATGAGAAGTTGGATCGAGTGTTGCCCAGTGTCGATTGGGAACAAAAGTTCCCTCTAGTAACAGTCCAGGCCTTGTCCCATGGTATTTCTGACCACACGCCGTTATTTGTGGACTCTGGTGAGGCCACCCACCTGGGGAACAAAAATGTGTTCTCCTTTGAGCTGGCTTGGTTTGAACGAGAAGGCTTCCTTGATCTCGTGGCCAGAGAATGGGCTAAAGATTCAGGAGGGAAGACTGCGCTTCAGTGCTGGCAGAATAAGATTAGGCATTTGAGGAGTTTCCTGCGTGGGTGGGCTAAGCATCTTAGCGGGATTTATAAGGTTGGAAAGGAAAGGCTCCTTTCCCTTATTCAGTCCCTAGATGTAAAAGCAGAAACCACGGTACTGCCGGGCGCGGAGCTTCATGCCAAGCTTGAGGCGGAATTGAGGCTGAAAGAACTTCTTAGAGAAGAGGAGTTGAAGTGGGCGTTGCGGGCCAAGGTCCGACGAGTAGTCCAGGGGGATGCGAACACTCAATTCTTTCACATGATCGCTAATGGTAAACATAGAAAGAAGAGGATCTTTCAGCTTGAGCAAGATGAAGGTACAATTGTAGGACAGGAAAACCTAAAATTGTACATTACAGAGTATTATAAGCAGCTGTTTGGCTCTCCAGAAGAGAATTGTGTGTCTGTGGATGAGTCCAGGATTGAGGATGTTCCTCAACTCACAACGGTGGAGAATGATATTCTTGCAGCTCCTTTCTCTGAGAAAGAGGTGCTTGAGGCCATTTCGCAAATGAAAAATAACAAGGCGCCGGGCCCCGATGGATTTCCAGCGGAGTTTTATAAGAAGTGCTGGCATATCATTAAAGGGGATTTGTTGCCTTTGTTCAATGATCTTTTCGCTGGACAGCTTCAGCTTTTTCAGCTCAATTTTGGAACGATAACCCTTCTTCTTAAGAAAACAGAGGCTGTGAGAATTGAGCAATTCAGGCCCATCTGTCTTCTTAATGTTAGTTTCAAAATTTTCACCAAGGTCGGGACTAATAGGCTCACACAGATCGCGCATGCTGTTGTGCAACCTATCCAAACTGCTTTCATGCTGGACAGGAACATCCTTGAGGGGCTTCTGATCCTTCATGAAATGCTCCATGAAATCCACACCAAAAAGCTGGATGGGGTTGTTTTCAAAGTGGATTTCGAGAAAGCGTACGACAAAGTCAAATGGCCCTTCCTTCAACAGGGCTTACGCATGAAGGGTTTTGATGAAGCTTGGCGACGCCAGGTAGAATCCTTTATGCAAAAAGGGAGTGTTGGAATTAAAGTGAATGCCGATATAGGTAATTATTTCCAGACACACAAAGGCCTGAGGCAAGGAGATCCAATGTCCCCTATTTTGTTTAACACTGTGGTTGACATGTTGGCAATTCTCATAGGTAGGGAAAAGGAGGCCGGTCAGGTGGATGGCTTGGTGCCTAACCTAGTTGATGGGGGTGTGTCCATTCTATAGTACACCAATGATACAATCATCTTTATGGAGCATGACTTGGCAAAAGCGAGAAATATGAAGCTGGTGTTATGCTTATTTGAACAATTGACCGGTTTAAAGATTAACTTTCATAAAAGCGAGTTGTTCTGCTTTGGTAGAGCCAAGGAGGAACAAGAGGCTTATAGGCAATTGTTTGGATGTGAATTAGGGTCTTTACCTTTTACTTACCTAGGTATACCCATTCACCATCGTAAGCTAACAAACAAAGAGTGGAAGTGCATCGAAGATCGGTTCGAGAAGAAACTTAGTTGCTGGAAGGGCAAACTTATGTCTTATGGAGGCCGGTTGATTCTTATTAATTCGGTGCTCACGAGTATGCCGATGTTCCTACTATCTTTCTTTGAGGTTCTAGTTGGGGTTAGGAAAAGGCTGGACTTCTACCGATCAAGATTTTTTTGGCAGAGTGATGAACTAAAGAGAAAGTATAGACTCACCAAGTGGGATGTTATTTGTAGACCAAAGGACCAAGGGGGTCTGGGTATCGAGAATCTTGAGGTCAAGAACAGATGCCTGCTCAGTAAGTGGCTGTATAAGCTATCAATTGAGACTGACACAACTTGGGCACAGATTCTCCATAACAAGTATCTGCATTCCAAGACTTTATCACAGGTGACAGTGAGACCAACTGATTCGCCGTTTTGGAAGGGGCTTATGAGAGTTAAGGCAGCCTTCTTTAATAGAACAAAGTTTATTTCCGGTGATGGCAACGATACCCATTTCTGGGAGGATACTTGGCTTGGTGATACACCATTGGCGCTCCAGTACCCAACCTTGTATCGTATTGTTCAGCGACGTGATGCGCTAGTTGCAACGATTATGCAGTCCATTCCCCTTAATATCCAGTTTTGGAGGGTGCTTGTTGGTGATAGATGGGAAGCTTGGCTTCATCTAGTGCGTAGACTGATGGACGTTCAGCTAGCTCATCAGCTTGATCAGTTGTGTTGGAAACTTACTAGGTCTGGACAATTTACTGTTAAGTCGATGTACATTGATGTTATTAACTCGAGTGTCATTCCTAGTTCCAAACAGTTTGGAAAGTAAAAGTTCCTTTGAAAATTAAAGTGGTTATGTGGTTTGTCCATAAACAAGTCAATTTAACAAAGGACAACTTGGTTAAGCGCAATTGGACAGGATCTACTAGGTGTAGTTTATGTGATCGGGACGAGACCATTAAGCATCTCTTCTTTGAGTGCCCGTTGGCGAGAATTTTGTGGCGCACCGTGCAAATTGCCTTTAACATTACTACTCCGAGTTCGGTCGGTTCGTTATTTAGAACGTGGCTGGATGGGATAGAGTCCGATACAGCTAGACACATTCGTGTAGGAGTTTGTGTGTTGTTATGGGCAATTTCGAACTGCAGAAATGATTTGGCTTTTAACAGATTAACTACTATTCATTTATTGCAGGTTGTATTTCGTGCTACGGCGCCGATCCATATGTGGTCCTTACTCACTCCGACGGAGGCCATGGAGTGTTTGGTTACTGGATCTGTCCGGTGGGAGATGGTAACGCGGGATATCTTCAACCGGTTTGGATGGCGGTCATGTAATAGGATAGGCGATTAGTTTTCCTATCTTTATTATGCCAGCTGGTTGTGGCTTTATGAACTTTTCTTGTTTTGGCGTTGAGGCTCTATGTGAGCTCGCCTTTATTTTGTTTCACGACTCTAAGACATTGTTGAACCTATTTTATTTATAAATGTGGCCGTATGCATCGTTCTGATCCAGAGGCCGTGGAGTCCCCCCTTTTCGAAAAAAATCCCTATGAGCACATCCGAGAGAGACAACTGAGCTGACACATCATATTGAGATTGACGAAGCCAACACAGACACCCTCGTGGTCGATGTGAACGTCTCCTCCCACTGAACGCGCATCGTCGGAAGGCCTGGAATAAATTCAAGAAAATGCGAGCACTAGCGTCAAGTCTAGGACTTGAATCCTGGTGGGATGAGGATACCACTATCCTCCTAACCATTCAACCAAAGATTGGTTCATGAAATTTGTTTTGTTGGCAATACTAGACCACGGCAAGATTGGACATATCTTCGATTTTTTAGAGAGAAGGCTCGATACACTTTAAATTAACAAAGCCATCAACTAGTCAAGAATTACAACCAAAAACAAAAAGTCACAACGGCCAAATGATACAAGAGGGGCTGACTAGATCGAAAATACGTAGGAGCACTCGGGCACCCTATACTCAAAAATAGTTTAGTAATCCAAAACAAGCCAAAAAAATCCTGAAACTTTTATGGAATCAAGCATGACCAAGTATTGCACTCATATAAAAAGATTAGACATGGAATGACTTTCATTGTATCCAGAGTCAAAGATTTTCCAAAAAAAGGCTAGATACAAGTAATATTCATGCTATGTTGTCGTCATATTTGTTTTTTTGCCCTAAAGTCAATGGGAATCGTTCCTTGGTCAAACTTTATATACGAGTATAATAACTGGTCATATTGGATTCCAAAAAAGTTTCAGGATTTTTGACCTTTTTTTGGATTATTAAATTATTTTTGAATATGGGGGGTGGAACACCTGAGTGCTCCTAATCCGCTTCCCTGACTAGATAGCATACAATTCGATGCACATTGCAAGCACAAAACTACGAAGAAAAGAAGAGCCTTGGTTGCAATGTTCAGGAAATCGGTAACTAGTAGCTACTCGATCGACTTGGGAGTAGTGATTAATGATGAATCAGACTATTTATTGGATTAATTGATCGACCATTGATAGTTAGATTAAATAGGAAAATACCAACATATATCTTTTTTTATGTATTATACACGTACCCTCATGCCCTCAGTTATGTAATATACTGAAATATGCTACTGTAGGGATATAAAAAGCATAAATAAGATGTGAAATTGTTAATCCTAACTACTTAGGAACAACTTTAACAATTTAAGAGATATCAAAATGTTACTTTACATAGACCTAAGGTTTGATCTCTTTAGTGTGGAAAAAAAATCTGTTGAAGGGTTATTGAGATTCCCAAGCTATTTTAACACATTTGTGCACGCAATATGTGTTTTTTTGCATAACTTTGGTGTAGCTATGTACTAACTGAAGGAAATATGCCCTAGAGGTAATAATAAAGTTATTATTTATTTCCTTGTATCATGATAAATGTTTATTATTCATGCTAGAATTGTATTAACCGGAAACTTAGTACATGTGTGAATACATAGACAAAACATAGTGTCCCTATTATGCCTCCACTTGACTAGCTCGTTAATCAAAGATGGTTATGTTTCCTAACCATAGACATGTGTTGTCATTTGATGAACGAGATCACATCATTAGGAGAATGATGTGAAGGACAAGACTCATCCGTTAGCTTAGCATTATGATCGTTATAGTTTCATTGCTATTGCTTTCTTCATGATTTATACACGTTCCTCAGACTATGAGATTATGCAACTCCCGAATACCGGAGGAACACCTTGTGTGCTATGAAACGTCACAACGTAATTGGGTGATTATAAAGATGCTCTACAGGTGTCTCCGAAGGTGTTTGTCAGGTGGCATAGATCGAGATTAGGATTTGTCAGGAATCCGTGTATCAAAGAGGTATCTCTGGGCCCTCTCGGTAATACTCATCACTATAAGCCTTGCAAGCATTGTGACTAATGAGTTAGTTGCAGGATGAAGTATTACGGAACGAGCAAAGAGACTTGCCGATAACGAGATTGAACTAGGTATGATGATACCGACGATCGAATCTCAGGCAAGTAACATACCGATGATAAAGGGAACAATGTATGTTGTTATGCGGTTTGACCGATAAAGATCTTCGTAGAATATGTAGGATCCAATATGAGCATCCATTTTCCGCTATTTTTTATTGACCCGAGATGTGTCTCGGTCATATCTACATAGTTCTCGAACCCGTAGGTTCCGCACGCTTAACGTTCGATGACGATTTGTATTATGAGTTATGTGATTTGATGACCGAAGTTTGTTCGGAGTCCCGGATGAGATCATGGACATGACGAGGAGTCTCAAAATGGTCGAGACATAAATATTGATATATTGGAGGGCTATATTCGGACATCGAAAAGGTTCCGAGTGATTCGGTTATTTTTCGGAGTACCGAAGAGTTACGGGAATTCGCCGGAGGAAGTAATGGGCCTTAATGGGCCATATGGGAAAGGAGAGAAGGGCCTCAAGGGGTGGCTGCCCCCCCCATGGGCTGGTCCGAATTGGACTAGGAGGGGGCGGCACCCCCCCTCCTTCCTTCTCCCCTCTTCCTCCTCCCTCCTTCTCCTACTAGGAATAGGAAAGAGGAGGGGAATCCTACTTGGACTGGGGAGTCCTAGTAGGATTCCCCACACCTGGCGCGCCCCCCTTGGGCCGTCCACCTCTTCCCTCCCCTCCTTTATGTATGTGGCCAGAGGGCACCCCATAGACACACAAGTTGATCAAGTTGATATTTTAGCCGTGTGCGGTGCCCCCCTCCACAGATTTCCACCTCGGTCATATCGTCGTAGTGCTTAGGCGAAGCCATGAGCCGGTAATTTCATCACCACCGACACGACGCCGTCATGCTAACGGAACTCTCTCTCGGCCTCAGCTGGATATACAGTTCGAGGGACGTCACCGAGCTGAACGTGTGCAGATCGCGAAGGTGCCGTCCCGTTCGGTACTTGATTGGTTGGATCGCGAAGACGTTCGACTACATCAACCGCGTTACTTAGCGCTTCCGCTTTCGGTCTACGAGGGTACGTGGACACACTCTCCCCCTCGTTGCTATGCATCACCTAGATAGATCTGGCGTGATCGTAGGATTTTTCTGAAATTACCGCTTTCCCCAACAGTGGCATCCGAGTCAGGTCTATGCGTAGATGTTATATGCACGAGTAGAACACAAAGAGTTGTGGGCGATAATAGTCATACTGCTTACCAGCATGTCATACTTTGATTCGGCGGTATTGTTGGATGAAGCGGCTCAGACCGACATTACGCGTACGCTTACGTGAGACTAGTTCTACCGACGTGATTCGCACATAGGTGGCTAGTGAGTGTCTGTTTCTCCAAGTTTAGTTGAATCGAGTGTGGCTACACCCGGTTCTTGTTGAAGGTTAAAATAGCACACTTGACGAAAAATCATTGTGGTTTTGATGTGTAAGTAAGAACGGTTCTTGCTAAGCCCGCAGTAGCCACGTAAAACCTGCAATAACAAAATAGAGGACGTCTAACTTGTTTTTGCAGGGCATGTTGTGATGTGATATGGTCAAGACGTGATGATATATAAATTGTTGTATGAGATGATCATGCTTTGTAACTGTTATCGGCAACTGGCAGGAGCCTTATGGTTGTCGCTTTATTGTATGCAATGCAATCGCCATGTAATTGTTTTACATTATCACTAAGCGGTAGCGATAGTCGTAGTAATAATAGTTGGCGAGATGACAACGATGGAGATCAAGGTGTCGCGCCGGTGATGATGGAGATCATGACGATGCTTCGGTGATGGAGATCATGATCACAAGATGATGATGTCCATATCATGTCACATATTTGATTGCATGTGATGTTTATCTTTTATGCATCTTATTTTGCCTAGTACGGCAGTAGCATTATAAGATGATCCCTTACTAAATTTCAAGGTATAAGTGTTCTCCCTAAGTATGCACCATTGCAACAGTTCTTCGTGCTGAGACACCACGTAATGATCGGGTGTGATAGGCTCTACGTTCACATACAACGGGTGCAAGCCAGTTTTGCACACGCAGAATACTTGGGTTAAACTTGACGAGCCTAGCATATCCAGATATGGCCTCAGAACACTGGAGACCGAAAGGTGGAGCGTGAATCATATAGTAGATATGATCAACATAGAGATGTTCACCATTGAAAACTACTCCATCTCACGTGATGATCGGACATGGTTTAGTTGATATGGATCACGTGATCATTTAGATAACTAGAGGGATGTCTATCTAAGTGGGAGTTCTTAAGTAATATGATTAATTGAAATTTAATTTATCATGAACTTAGTCCTGATAGTATTTTGCAAATTATGTTGTAGATCAATAGCTCGCGTTGTAGCTTCCCTTTTTTTTGATATGTTCCTAGAGAAAAATAAGTTGAAAGATGATAGTAGCAATGATGCGGACTGGGTCCGTGATCTGAGGTTTATCCTCATTGCTGCACAGAAGAATTATGTCCTTGATGCACCGCTAGGTGACAGGCTTATTGCAGGAGCAGATGCAGATGTTATGAACGTTTGGCTAGCTCAATATGATGACTACTTGATAGTTTAGTGCACCATGCTTTGCAGCTTAGTACCGGGACTTCAAAAACGTTTTTGAAACGCCACAGTGCCTATGAGATGTTCCAAGAGCTGAAATTGGTATTTCAGACCCATGCCCGTGCCGAGAGGTATGAGACCTCAGGAAAATACTTCGCCTAAAATATGGAGGAGAATTGCTCAGCTAGTGAGCACGTACTAAGAATGTCTGGGTACTACAATCACTTGAATCAAGTGGGAGTTAATCTTCCAGATAAGATAGTGATTGACAGAGTTCTCTAGTCACCATCACTAAGTTACTGGAACTTCGTGATGACCTATAGTATGCAAGGGATGACGAAAACGATTCCCGAGCTCTTCGTCACGCTGAAATCGACGAAGGTAGAAATCAAGAAGATCATCAAGTGTTGATGATTAAACAAGACCACTAGTTTCAAGAAAAGGGCAAAGGGAAAGAAAGGGAACTTCAAATAGAATGGCAAGCAAGTTGTCACTTCCGTGAAGAAGCCCAAAGCTAGACCTAAGCCTGAAACTGAGTGCTTCTACTACAAAGGAAATGGTCACTAGAAGTGGAACTGCCCCAAATATTTGGCGGGTAAGAAGGATGGCAAAGTGAACAAAGGTATATTTGATATACATATTATTGATGTGTACCTTACTAGTGCTCGTAGTAATCCCTAGGTATTTGATACTTGTTCAGTTGCTAAGATTAGTAACTTGAAACAGGAGTTGCAGAATAAATAGAGACTAGTTGAGGATGAAGTGACGATGTGTGTTGGAAGTCGTTCCAAGATTGATATGATCATCATCGAGCACTCCCTATACTTTTGGGATTAGAGTTGAACCTAAATAAATGTTATTTGGTGTTTCCGTTAAAGCATGAATATGATTAGATCATGTTTATTGCAATATGGTTATTCATTTAAGACAGAGGATAATTGTTATTCTGTTTACATGAATAAAACCTTCTATGGTCACCCAATGTTGATGGTTTATTGAATCTCGATCGTGGTAATACACATATTCATAATATTGATGCCAAAAGATGCAAAGTTGATAATGATAGTGCAACTTATTTGTGGCACTGCCGTTTGGGTCATATCGGTGTAAAGCGCATAAAGAAACTCCATAAAGATGGACTTTTGGAATCACTTGATTATGAATCATTTGATACTTGTGAACCGTGCCTTATGGGCAAGATGACTAAAACTCTGTTCTCTAGAACAATGGAACGAGCTATTGACTTATTGAAATAATACATACCGATATATGCGGTCCAATGTGTGTTGAGGCTCGTGGCGGGTATCGTTATTTTCTAACCTTCACAGATGATTTGAGCAGATATGGGTATATCTACTTAATGAAACACAAGTCTGATTTATTTGAAAAGTTCAAAGAATTTCAGAGTGAAGTGGAGAATCATCGTAACAAGTAAATAAAGTTTCTACGATCTGATCGTAGAGCTGAATATTTGAGTTACGAGTTTGGCCTTTATTTAAAACAATGTGGAATAGTTTCACAACTCACGCCACCTGGAACACCACAACATAATGGTGTGTCCGAACGTCGTAACCACACTTTATTGGATATGGTGCGGTCTATGATGTCTCTTACCTATTTACCACTATCCTTTTGGGGTTATGCATTAGAGACAGCTGCATTCACTTTAAATAGCGCACCATCAAAATCCATTGAGACGACGCCTTATGAACTATGGTTTGGCAAGAAACCAAAGTTGTCGTTTCTTAAAGTTTGGGGCTGCAATGCTTATGTGAAAAAGCGTCAACCTGATAAGCTCGAACCCAAATCGGAGAAGTGCGTCTTCATAGGATACCCAAAGGAAACTATTGGGTACACCTTCTATCACAGATCCGAAGGCAAGATATTCGTTGCTAAGAATGGATCCTTTCCAAAGAAGGAGTTTCTCTCGAAAGAAGTGAGTGGGAGGAAAGTAGAGCTTGATGAGGTAATTGTACCTTCTCCCGAACTGGAAAGTAGTTCATCACAGAAATCAGTTCCAGTGATTCCTCCACCAATTAGTGAGGAAGCTAATGATGATGATCATGAAACTTCAGATCAAGTTACTACAAAAACTCGTAGGTCTTCCAGAGTACGGTCCGCACCAGAGCGGTACGGTAATCCTGTTCTGGAAGTCATGTTACTAGACCATGATGAACCTACGAACTATGAGGAAGCGATGATGAGCCCAGATTCCGTGAAATGGCTTGAGGCCATGAAATCTAATATGGGATCCATGTATGAGAACAAAGTGTGGACTTTGGTGGACTTGCCCGATGGTCGGCAAGCCATGCTAAATAAATGGATCTTCAAGAGGAATACAAACACTGATAGTAGTGTTACTATCTACAAAGCTCGACTTGTTGCAAAAAAGGATTTTCGACAAGTTCAAGGTGTTGACTACAATGAGATTTTCACAAATGTAGCGATGCTTAAATCCGTCCGAATCATGTTAGCAGTTGCCATATTTTATGAAATCTGGCAAATGGATGTCAAAACCACATTCCTTAAATGGATATTTCTTAAAGAAGAGTTGTATATGATGCAACCAGAAGGTTTTGTCAATCCTAAAGGTACTAACAAGGTGTGCAAGCTCCAGCGATCCATTTAGGGACTGGTGCAAGCCTCTCAGAGTTGGAATAAACGCTTTGATAGTGTGATCAAAGCATATGGTTTTATACAGACTTTTGGAGAAGCTTATATTTACAAGAAAGTGAGTGGGAGCTCTGTAGCATTTCTAATATTATATGTGGATGACATATTGTTGATTGGAAATGATATAGAAATTCTGGATAGCATAAAGGGATACTTGAATAAGAGTTTTTCAATGAAAGACCTCGGTGAAGCTTCTTACATATTGGGCATCAAGATCTATAGAGATAGATCAAGACGCTTGATAAGTCTTTTCAATGAATACATACCTTGACAACTTTTTGAAAGAGTTCAAAATGGATCAGTCAAAGAAGGAGTTCTTGTCTGTATAACAAGGTGTAAAGTTGAGTAAGACTCAAAACCCGACCACAATAGAAAATAGAAAGAGAATGAAAGTCATTCCCTATGCCTCAGCCATAGGTTCTATAAAGTATGCTATTGTGTGTACCAGACCTATTGTGTACCTTGCAATGAGTTTGGCAAAGGGGTACAATAGTGATCTAGGAGTAGATCACTGGACAGCAGTCAAAATTATCCTTAGTGAGAACTAAGGAAATGTTTCTCTGTTATGGGGGTGATAAAGAGTCCGTCATAAAGAATTACGTCGATGTAAGCTTTTACACCGATCTAGATGACTCTAAGTCTCAATCTGGATACATATTGAAAGTGAGAGCACTTACTTGGAGTATCTCCATGCAGAGAATTGTAGACATAGAATATTTGTAAAATACATACGGCTCTGAATGTGACAGACCCGTTGACTAAACTTCTCTCATGAGAAAAACATGATCACACCTTAGTACTCTTTGGATGTTAATCACATAGAGATGTGAACTAGATTATTGACTATAGTAAACCCTTTGGGTTTGGTCACATGGCGATGTGAACTATGGGTGTTAATCACATACAGATGTGAACTATTGGTGTTAAATCACATGGCGATGTGAACTAGATTATTGACTCCAGTGCAAGTGGGAGACTGAAGGAAAATGCCCTCGAGGTAATAATAAAGTTATTATTTATTTCCTTATATCATGATAAATGTTTATTATTCATGCTAGAATTGTATTAACCGGAAACTTAGTACATGTGTGAATACATAGACAAAACATAGAGTCCCTAGTATGCCTCTACTTGACTAGCTCGTTAATCAAAGATGGTTATGTTTCCTAACCATAGACATGTTTTGTCATTTGATGAACCGGATCACATCATTAGGAGAATGATGTGATGGACAAGACCCATCCATTAGCTTAGCATTATGATCGTACAGTTTCATTGCTACTGCTTTCTTCATGACTTATACACATTCCTCAGACTATGAGATTATGCAACTCCCGAATACCAGAGGAACACCTTGTGTGCTATCAAACATCACAACGTAACTGGGTGATTATAAAGATGCTCTACAGGTGTCTCCGAAGGTGTTTGTTTGGCTGGCATAGATCGAGATTAGGATTTGTCACTCCATGTATCGGAGAGGTATCTCTGGGCCCTCTCGGTAATACTCATCACTATAAGCCTTGCAGCAATGTGACTAATGAGTTAGTTGCGGGATGAAGTATTACGGTGTTGGGGAACGTAGTAATTTCAAAAAAATTCCTATGCACACACAAGATCATGGTGATGCATAGCAACGAGAGGGGAGAGTGTTGTCTACGTACCCTCGTAGTCCGTAAGCGGAAGCGTTAGCACAACGTGGTTGATGTAGTCGTACATCTTCACGGCCCGACCGATCAAGCACCGAAAGCACGGCAGCTCTGAGTTCTTGCACACGTTCAGCTCGATGACGTCCCTCGAACTCCGATCCAGCCGAGTGTCAAGGGAGAGTTCCGTCAGCACGACGGCGTGGTGATGATGATGATGTTCTACCGTCGCAGGGCTTCGCCTAAGCACCGCTACGATATTATCGAGAAGGACTATGGTGGAGGGGGACACCGCACACGGCTAAGAGATCAATGATCAATTGTTGTGTCTATGGGGTGCCCCCCTGCCCCCGTATATAAAGGAGCAAGGGGGGAGGCGGCCGGCCTAGGAGGAGGGCGCGCCAAGGGGGGAGTCCTACTCCCACCGGGAGTAGGACTCCTCCTTTCCTTGTGGGAGTAGGAGAAGGGAAGGGAGAAGGAGAAGGAAGGAAGGGGGCGCCCCCCCTCCCTAGTCCAATTCGGACTAGTCCATGGGGAGGGGTGCAGCCACCCTTTGGGGCCTTTCTCTCCTTTCCCGTATGGCCCATTAAGGCCCAATACGAATTCCCCTAACTCTCCGGTACTCCGAAAAATACCTGAATCAGTCAGAACTTTTCCGATGTCCGAATATAGTCGTCCAATATATCGATCTTTACGTCTCGACCATTTCGAGACTCCTCGTCATGTCTCCGATCTCATCCTGGACTCCAAAGTCCTTCGGTACATCAAAACACATAAACTCATAATATAACCGTCATCGAACTTTAAGCGTGCGGACCCTACGGGTTCGAGAACTATGTAGACATGACCGAGACACGTCTCCGGTCAATAACCAATAGCGGAACCTGGATGCTCATATTGGCTCCCACATATTCTATGAAGATCTTTATCGGTCAAACCGCATAACAACATACGTTGTTCCCTTTGTCATTGGTATGTTACTTGCCCGAGATTCGATCGTCGGTATCTCAATACCTAGTTCAATCTCGTTACCGGCAAGTCTCTTTAATCGTTATGTAATGCATCATCCCGTAACTAACTCATTAGCTACATTGCTTGCAAGGCTTATAGTGATGTGCATTACTGAGAGGGCCTAGAGATACCTCTCCGACAATCGGAGTGACAAATCCTAATCTCGAAATACGTCAACTCAACAAGTACCTTCGGAGACACCTGTAGAGCACCTTTATAGTCACTCAGTTACGTTGTGACGTTTGGTAGCACACAAAGTGTTCCCCCGGTAAACGGGAGTTATATAATCTCATAGTCATAGGAACATGTATAAGTCATGAAGAAAGCAATAGCAACATACTAAACGATCAAGTGCTAAGCTAACGGAATGGGTGAAGTCAATCACATCATTCTCCTAATGATGTGATCCCGTTAATCGACTGACAACTCATGTCTATGGTTAGGAAACTTAACCATCTTTGGTTCACGAGCTAGTCAAGTAGAGGCATACTAGTGACACTCTGTTTGTCTATGTATTTCACACATGTATTATGTTTCCGGTTAATACAATTCTAGCATGAATAATAAACATTTATCATGAAATAAGGAAATAAATAATAACTTTATTATTGCCTCTAGGGCATATTTCCTTTAGTCTCCCACTTGCACTAGAGTCAATAATCTAGTTCACATCGCCATGTGATTTAACACCAATATTCACATCTATATGTGATTAATACCCATAGTTCACATCGTCATGTGATCAACACCCAAAGGGTTTACTAGAGTCAATAATCTAGTTCACATCGCTATGTGATTAACACCCAAAGAGTACTAAGGTATGATCATGTTTTGCTTGTGAGAGAAGTTTAGTCAACGGGTCTGTCACATTCAGAGTCGTATGTATTTTGCAAATATTCTATGTCTACAATGCTCTGCATGGAGCTACTCTAGCTAATTGCTCCCACTTTCAATATGTATCCAGATTAAGACTTAGAGTCATCTGGAGCAGTGCCAAAACTTGTATCGACGTAACCCTTTACGACGAACCTTTTGTCACCTCCATAATCGAGAAACATATCCTTATTCCACTAAGGATAATTTTGACCAACATCCATTGATCTACTCCTAGATCACTATTGTACTCCCTTGCCAAACTAGGGCAGAGTATAGAATAGGTCTGGTCCATAGCATGACATACTTTTATAGAACCTATGACTGATGCATAGGGAATGACTTTCATTCTCTTTCTATTTTCGGTCTTGGTCGGGATTTGAGTCTTACTCAATTTCATACCTTTGCAACACAGGCAAGAACTCTTTCTTTGACTGTTCCATTTTGAACTACTTCAAAATCTTGTCAAGGTATGTACTCATTTAAAATCTTATCAAGCGTCTTGATCTATCTCAATAGATCTTGATGCTCAATATGTAAGTAGATTTACTGAGGTCTTTCTTTTAAAGCACTCCTTTCAAACACTTCTTTATGATTTCCAGAAAAATTCTACATCATTTCTGATCAACAATATGTCACTCACATATACTTATCAGAAAGGCTGTAGTGCCCCCACTCACTTTATTGTAAATACATGCTTCACTACAAGTCCGTATAAAACTATATGCTTTGATCAACTTATGAAAGCGTATATTCCAACTCCGAGATGCTTGCGCCAGTCCATAGATGGATCGCCGGAGCTTGCACATTTTGTTAGCACCTTTAGGATTGACGAAACCTTCTGGTTGCATCATATACAACTCTTCTTTAAGAAAACCATTAAGGAATGCAGTTTTGACATCCATTTGCCAGATTTCATAAAATGTGGCAATTGCTAACATGATTCAGACAGAATTAAGCATCGCTACAGTTGGGAAAATCTCATTGTAGTCAACACCTTGAACTTGTCGAAAACCTTTTTTGCGACAAGTCGAGCTTTGTAGATAGTAATACTACTATCAACGTCCGTCTTCCTTTCGAAGATCCATTTATTTTCTATGGCTTGCCGATCATCGGGCAAGTCCACCAAAGTCCACACTTTGTTCTCATACATGGATCCTATCTTAGATTTCATGGCCTTCACGCCATTTCGCGGAATCTGGGCTCATCCTCGCTTCCTCATAGTTCGTAGGTTCATCATATTCTAGTAACATGACTTCCAGAACAGAATTACCATACCACTCTGGTGCGGACCGTACTCTGGAAGACCTATGAGGTTCTGTAGTAACTTTATCTGAAGTTTCATGATCATCATCATTAGCTTCCTCGCTAACTGGTGTAGGGATCACTGGAACTGATTTCAGTGATGAACTATTTTCCAATTCAGGAGAAGGTACTATTACCTTATTCAAGTTCTACTTTTCTCCCACTCACTTATTTCGAGAGAAACTCCTTCTCTAGAAAGGATTCATCTTAGCAACGAATATCTTGCTTTCGGATCTGTGATAGAAGGTGTGCCCAATAGTTTCCTTTGGGTATTCTATGAAGACGCACTTCTCCGATTTGGGTTCGAGCTTATCAGGTTGAAACTTTTCACATAAGCATCGCAGTCCAAAACTTTAAGGAACGACAACTTTGGTTTCTTGCCAAACCACAGTTCATAAGGTGCCGTCTCAAACGGATTTTGATGGTGCCCTATTTAAAGTGAATGCAACTGTCTCTAATGCATAACCCCAAAACGATAGTGGTAAATGGGTAAGATACATCATAGATCGCACCATATCCAATAAAGTGCGGTTATGACGTTCGGACACACCATTACGCTGTGGTGTTCCATGTGGCGTGAGCTGTGAAACTATTCCACATTGTTTCATATGAAGGCCAAACTCGTAACTCAAATATTCTCCTCCACAATCAGATCGTAGAAACTTTATGTTCTTGTTACAATGATTCTCCACTTCACTCTGAAATTCTTTGAACTTTTCAAATGTTTCAGACTTGTGTTTCATTAAGTAGATATACCTATATTTGCTCAAATCATCTATGAAGGTCAGAAAAATAACGATACTTGCCACGAGCATCAACACTCATTGGATCGCATACATCGGTATGTATTATTTCCAATAAGTCAGTAGCTCGTTCCATTGTTCCGGAGAACGGAGTTTTAGTCATCTTTCCCATAAGTCACGGTTCGCAAGCATCAAATGATTCATAATCAAGTGATTCCAAAAGTCCATTTTTATGGAGTTTCTTCATGCGCTTTACACCGATATGACCCAAACGACAGTGCCACAAATATTTTGCACTATCATTATCAACTTTGCATCTTTTGGCATCAATATTATGAATATGTGTATCACTAAGATCGAGATCCAACAAACTATTTTCATTGGGTGTATGACCATTGAAGGTTTTATTCATGTAAACAGAACAACATCTCTGACTTTAAATGAATAATTGTTTTGCAATAAACATGATCAAATCATATTCATGCTTAAGGCAAACGCCAAATAACATTTATTTAGGTTTAACACTAATCCCGAAAGTATAGGGAGTGTGCGATGATGATCATATCAATCTTGGAACCACTTCCAACACACATCATCACTTCACCCTCAACTAGTCTCTGTTTATTCTGTAACTCCTGTTTCGAGTTACTAATTTTTAGCAACCGAACAAGTATCAAATACTTAGGGGCTGCTATAAACACTAGTAAGGTGCACATCAATAACCTGTATATCAAATATACCCTTGTTCATTTTGCCATCCTTCTTATCCACCAAATATTCAGGGCATTTCCGCTTCCAATGACCATTTCCTTTGCAGTGTAAGCACTCAGTTTCAGGCTTTGGTCCAGCTTTGGGCTTCTTCACGGGAGTGACAACTTGCTTGTCATTCTACTTGAAGTTCCCTTTCTTTCCCTTTGCCATTTTCTTGAAACTAGTGGTCTTGTCAATCATCAACACTTGATGCTCTTTCTTGATTTCTACCTTCGTCGATTTCAATATCACGAAGAGCTCGGGAATTGTTTTCGTCATCCCTTGCATACTATAGTTCATCACGAAGTTCTAGCAACTTGGTGATGGTGACTAGAGAACTCTGTCAATCACTATCTTATCTGGAAGATTAACTCCCACTTGATTCAAGTGATTGTAGTAACTAGACAATCTGAGTACATGCTCACTGCTTGAGCTATTCTCCTCCATCTTTTAGCTATAGAACTTGTTGGAGACTTCATATCTCTCAACTCGAATATTTGCTTGAAATATTAACTTCAACTCCTGGAACATCTCATATGATCCATGACGTTCAATAAACGTCTTTGAAGTCCCGATTCTAAGCCGTTAAGCATGGTGCACTAAACTATCAAGTAGTCATCATATTGAGCTAGCCGAACGTTCATAACGTCTGCATCTGCTCGTGCAATAGGTCTGTCACCTAGTGCTGCATCAAGGACATAATTCTTCCGTGCAGCAATGAGGACAATCCTCGGATCATGGATCCAATCCGCGTCATTGCTACTAACATCTTTCAACACTGTTTTCTCTAGGAACATATCAAAATTAACATATGAAAACAACAACGCGAGCTATTGATCTACAACATAATTTGCAAAATACTACCAGGACTAAGTTCATGATAAATTTAAGTTCAATTAATCATATTACTTAAGAACTCCCACTTAGATAGACATCCCTCTAGTCATCTAAGTGATCACGTGATCCAAATCAACTAAACCATAACCGATCATCACGTGAGATGGAGTAGTTTTCAATGGTGAACATCACTATGTTGATCATATCTACTATATGATTCACGTTCGACCTTTCGGTCTCCAGTGTTCCTATGCTAGGCTCGTCAAGTTTAACCTGAGTATTCCGTGTGTGCAAAACTGGCTTGCACCCGTTGTAGATGGACGTAGAGCTTATCACACTCGATCATCACGTGGTGTCTGGGCACGACGAACTTTGGCAACGGTGCATACTCAGGGAGAACACTTTTATCTTGAAATTTAGTGAGAGATCATCTTATAATGCTACTGTCAATCAAAACAAAATAAGATGTATAAAAGATAACATCATATGCAATCAAAAATATGTGACATGATATGGCCATCATCATCTTGTGCCTTTGATCTCCATCTCCAAAGCATCGTCATAATCTCCATCGTCACCGGCATGCCACCATGACCTCCATCATCTTGATCTATATCAATGTGTCGTCACATGGTCGTCTCGCCAACCATTGCTCTTGCAACTATTGCTATCGCATAGCGATAAAGTAAAGCAATTATTTGGCGCTTGTATCTTATGCAATAAAAAGACAACCATAAGGCTTCTGCCAGTTGCCGATAACTTCAACAAAACATGATCATCTCATACAACAACTTATATCTCATCACGTCTTGACCATATCACATCACAACATGCCCTGCAAAAACGAGTTAGACATCATCTACTTTGTTGTTGCAAGTTTTATGTGGCTGCTACGGGCTGAGCAAGAATCGTTCTTACCTACGCATCAAAACCACAACGATAGTTCGTCAAGTTAGTGTTGTTTTAACCTTCTCAAGGACCGGGCGTAGCCACACTCGGTTCAACTAAAGTTGGAGAAACTGACATCCGCCAGCCACCTGTGTGCAAAGCACGTCGGTAGAACCAGTCTCGCGTAAGCATACGCGTAATGTTTGTCCGGACCGCTTCATCCAACAATACCGCCCAACCAAAGTATGACATGCTGGTAAGCAGTATGACTTGTATCGCCCACAACTCACTTGTGTTCTACTCGTGCATATAACATCTACGCATAAAACCTAGGCTCGGATGCCACTGTTGGGGAACGTAGTAATTTCAAAAAAATTCCTACGTACACACAAGATCATGGTGATGCATAGCAACGAGAGCGGAGAGTGTTGTCTACGTACCCTCGTAGACCGTAAGCAGAAGCGTTAGCACAACGCGGTTGATGTAGTCGTACGTCTTCACGGCCCGACCGATCAAGCACAGAAAGCATGGCACCTCCGAGTTCTTGCACACGTTCAGCTCGATGACGTCCCTTGAACTTTGATCCACCCGAGTGTCGAGGGAGAGTTCCGTCAGCACGACGGCGGGGTGACGATGATGATGTTCTACCCTCGCAGGGCTTCGCCTAAGCACCGCTATGATATTATCGAGGAGGACTATGGTGGAGGGGGGGCACCGCACACGGCTAAGAGATCAATGATCAATTGTTGTGTCTATGGGGTGCCCCCCTGCCCCCGTATATAAAGGAGCAAGGGGGGAGGCGGCCGGCCTAGGAGGAGGTCGCGCCAAGAGGGGAGTCCTACTCCCACCGGGAGTAGGACTCCTCCTTTCCTTGTGGGAGTAGGAGAAGGAAAGGGAGAAGGAGAAGGAAGGAAGGGGGCGCCCCCTCCCTAGTCCAATTTGGACTAGTCCATGGGGAGGGGTGCGGCCACCCTTTGGGGCCTTTCTCTCCTTTCCTGTATGGCCCATAAAGGCCCAATACGAATTCTCGTAACTCTCCGGTACTCTGAAAAATACCCGAATCACTCAGAACCTTTCCGATGTCCGAATATAGTCATCCAATATATCGATATTTACATCTCGACCATTTCGAGACTCCTCGTCATGTACCTGATCTCATCCGGGACTCCAAACTCCTTCGGTACAACAAAACACATAAACTCATAATATAGCCGTCATCGAACTTTAAGCGTGCGGACCCTACGGGTTCGAGAACTATGTAGACATGACCTAGACACGTCTCTGGTCAATAACCAATAGCGGAACCTAGATGCTCATATTGGCTCCCATATATTCTACGAAGATCTTTATCAGTCAAACCGCATAACAACATACGTTGTTCCTTTGTCATCGGTATGTTACTTGCCCGAGATTCGATCGTCGGTATCTCAATACCTAGTTCAATCTTGTTACCAGCAAGTCTCTTTACTCGTTACGTAATGCATCATCCCGTAACTAACTCATTAGCTACATTGCTTGCAAGGCTTATAGTGATGTGCATTACCGAGAGGGCCTAGAGACACCTCTCCGACAATCGGAGTGACAAATCCTAATCTCGAAATACGTCAACTCAACAAGTACCTTCGGAGACACCTGTAGAGCACCTTTATAATCACCCAGTTACGTTGTGACGTTTGGTAGCACACAAAGTGTTCCTCCGGTAAATGGAAGTTAGATAATCTCATAGTCACAGGAACATGTATAAGTCATGAAGAAAGCAATAGCAACATACTAAACGATCAAGTGCTAAGCTAACGGAATGGGTCAAGTCAATCACATCATTCTCCTAATGATGTGATCCTGTTAATCAAATGACAACTCATGTCTATGGTTAGGAAACCTAACCATCTTTGATTCACGAGCTAGTCAAGTAGAGGCATACTAGTGACACTTTGTTTGTCTATGTATTCACACATGTATTATGTTTCCGGTTAATACAATTCTAGCATGAATAATAAACATTTATCATGATATAAGGAAATAAATAATAACTTTGTTATTGCCTCGAGGGCATATTTCCTTCATACGGAACAAGTAAAGAGACTTGCCGATAACGAGATTGAACTAGGTAGTATGATACCGACGATCGAATCTCGGGCAAGTAAGATACCGATGACAAAGGGAACAATGTATGTTGTCATGCGGTTTGACTGATAAAGATCTTCGTAGAATATGTAGGAGCCAATATGAGCATCCAGGTTCCGCTATTGGTTATTGACCGGAGATGTGTCTCGGTCATGTATACATTGTTTTGAAACCGTAGGGTCCGCACGCTTAATGTTCGATGACGATTTGTATTATGAGTTATGTGATTTGATGACCTAAGTTTGTTCAGAGTCCCGGATGAGATCATGGACGTGACGAGGAGTCTCGAAATGGTCGAGACATAAGGATTGATATATTGGAAGGCTATATTCGGACATCGGAAACGTTTCGAGTGATTCGGTTATTTTTTGGAGTACCGGAGAGTTACGGGAATTCGCCGGCGGAAGCAATGGGCCTTAATGGGCCATAAGGGAAAGGAGAGAAGGGCCTCAAGGGGTGGCCACGCCCCCCATGGGCTGGTCCGAATTGGGCTAGGAGGGGGCGGCGCCCCCCTCCTTCCTTCTCCCCTCTTCCTCCTTTCCTCCTTCTCCTACTAGGAATAGGAAAGAGGAGGGGAATCCTACTTGGATTGCGAAGTCCTAGTAGGATTCCCCACACCTGGCACGCCCCTCTTGGGCCGGCCACCTATTCCTTTCCCTCCTTTATATACGTGGCCAGGGGGCACCCCATAGACACACAAGTTGATCAAGTTGATCTTTTAGCTGTGTGCGGTGTCCCCCTCCACAGATGTCCACCTCGGTCATATCGTCGTAGTGCTTAGGCGAAGCCCTGCGCCGGTAATTTCATCATCATCGTCACCACGTCATCGTGCTGACGGAACTTTCCCTCAGCCTCAGCTGGATCTAGAGTTCGAGGGACGTCATCGAGCTGAACGTGTGCAGATCGCGGAGGTGCCGTGCGTTTGGTACTTGATCGGTTGGATCGCGAAGACGTTCGACTACTTCAAACGCGTTACTTAACGCTTCCGCTTTCGATCTACGAGGGTACATGGACACACTCTCCCCCTCATTGCTATTCGTCACCTAGATAGATCTTGCATGATCGTAGGATTTTTTTTGAAATTACCGCGTTCCCCAACACTAACTGATCTACAAAAATCTCTACACTCACGAAACCAAAATGGAAAACCAAAATATCCATATTGGTTGACTACATAGCATGCACATTTAGTTATGCTTGATGGCAAACCGACACCCCATAAACATGCAATAATTGCAAAAGCTCGCTTGGTTGCAAAACTTGATGTCTGTTATCAACAAAAATAAAACAACCCAAACCAAAAATTCCATTGACTTATCTACAAATATTTATTTTGCAGTTTGCTAACCTTAATTAATCATGCTAATATTTATGAATGTTAGATTCTCCATCTAAAGAGGGGAAGAAGATGGTAGTACCTTGCTTGCTTGTGATGTCATGGAGGAAGGGACTGGGGAGCAGTCACCCGGAGGGGATGGGCAATAGCCGATGAGTTAGGTGATGGGGAGCAACCCACGGGAGAGGATGGGGAGCAGCCGACCCGGGGGGTGGGGACCAGCCAGGCGAACGGAGTGGCGGGGTTGCTGGAGCAGTTAGCATGGTGGCTAGCATCGGTGAGGGCCTGGCCAGCCGCCAACCAGGTTGGGAGGGAATGGGAGGAGCGGGAGGAGGGTCGAACCCTAGCTACTGAGGACCGAAAGGGGCAAGGTAATCAATCATTCATGGACATCATATGTGAACTTCACTCCATGTCTATTGGATGTTTGGTGCTGCCTATATATACCCCCACCTATTTCATCAACTCTCTTAGAGCAACCAGAGCGAAGCATACACTTTCCATATCCATTTTTCTGAGAGAGAGCTCCATATCCTCGTGTTAAGACAAAAAGGATTCCACTCCAAACATAGACTTTGATCTCTAGCCACCTTAATTGTTTTCCACCCAAATCCCTCTCCGACAACATAGCCAAATATGTGAGAGAGTGCTTGAATGTTGAGGAGACTATCTTTTGAAGCACAAGAGTTAAAAGTTCATCGTCATCAACAACAACATCTATTACCTTTTGAAGGGTGGTACCTTCTACATCGATTAGGTGTGTTTGGGAGCCTCCAAATCTTTGTGGAGTGAACCAAGAAGTTTGTAAGGGCAAGTAGATCGCCTACTTCACCCCGAGTGAGGCTAATCCTTCGTGGACGTAAGCCATGATGGAATAGGGAAGGTTGCGTCTTCGTGGACCCTTCATGGGTGGAGCCCTCAGTGGACTCGCACAACCATTATCCTTGGAATTGAAGCCTCCATCAACGTGGACGTAGGATAGCACCATCTGTCGAAACCACGTGTCAAAATATTTCATGTCACCATAGTGTTTGTATATCTTCAATCCCTTCATCTACTTACTATCACTTGCAATGTCATTACTTTTCGCTCCCTATGATTAGACTTGCATGTGTATGGTGTTTGTAGACTTGCTAGAATTGCTAAAATCTGTCAAGACCTAAACTTAAAAAAAATGATAAGTTTTTAATTGGACAATTAGTCTAATCATCCCCCTTTAAACCTACCAACGATCCTACAACCCCCCCCCCCTCGCGTTGATTCCTAAATCAGATTATTAAATCGAGCTTACTCTTGTAACTTGAGTTATCATTGTCGCACTTGACATGGGATCATTCTTTCCTTAAATGAAGTAGTAGCTCATTAGCCGCAACCTGGAGACCTTAACTGCTACCGTGCTACGAACCATCGATTTGGGGTAATTATACGTACGTTTTACAAGACAGAAGGATTGGGACAAACTGCAATGGTACACATACACACATTCCAAAGATCCGTAGTACCATTCAGTCCTTCTTGCAAGCATGCGAGCAAATCTATAGCTACTCTTTACCTGCAGATAAAGGGAGGTGCGTTTCTCTGACTTTTTTTTGCCATTGATGCATATTTTTGTCTGTTTCCCACTCGCATATTTTTTTTCATCAACGGGTAGATTATTATTATTTTTCATCAGGCGGTAGCAGCAAAAAATTATTTGAAAATATTAGATAGCATTGGTTCAAACTCAAGACCTCCTCTCCGCTCACTATGACTACAAGCAATTGAGCTAGTACTCAATTATGCTAGAAAATAGGATTAGATACAATAATATATCTATATAAACTTATGGACTGGAGTTGATGAAGACGAGGACCACAACCACGTGAGTCTATGCTCTATGGGTCGGTCCATCCATGAAGCTCTGCCAAGGCCCAACCGTTCCTAAATAGTCCTTTCATGTCCGTTTACCCATTAAATAGTCCGGTTCGCTTTGTTACATAGAATCTCATCAGTTTTATATATGACTGTTTGAGAACAAGACCCCTTGGAAAATAAGCGAAGGATGAGACATGTATCTCATAGACAATGAAGGAGAGGAGATTGACTGTGGGAAGGATTGTGGCATGCCTAGTTAAACAGATGACTAAGGCCCTATTTGGTTCATAAGTTTTAGGACTTCTCTATTCCCAACTAAAAAGTCCCTTCCTGTTTGTTTTCAGGGACTGAAAAGTCTCTAGTCCCTCCCTAGATGTTATTAAATGACCATGTTACCCCTAGTATACAGAAAAATAACAATCAAACAACACCATGGGGCGGCGGGGCAAGGGGTGCAGGGAGGGGCGTTGTTGTAAAAGTCTCAAAAAGTCCCAAAAAGACTGTCCTTGAGAGTCTTCTTCATTTAATCCCAAAAAGCAACTTTTAATCCCTAGTAGTCCCTCCTGTTTGGTTAAAAAGTCTCTAAAAGGGATTTTTTCTAGTCCCTACATCAAAAAATCTCTGGAAACAAACACCCCCTAACTAAAAGAAGGAATGTGAAGTATCTTGAGAGTTATTGCGGGCTGCCTAGAAAGTTTAAATGAATGCAACTAATTAATTAAACAGATGGCTAATTCAAGGAAGGAATGGGAAAGTATCGTGGGAAGGATTAGGCTAGTCATAGTGGGAGTAACTTAGGTAGTAACATAGCGCACTTCGAGGAATTTTTGCTTATGTGGCATGTAGTTAATGAGAAGTAGTAACATAATATGTTACTGTAACATAGCGCTTCCCAAGACAAGATAAGTCTACAAGCTAATAAATGAAACCACATATGACACTACTAATATGTTACTTTGCACTATGAAGGTAGTAACTTAGTCTAGTGTCATATGCATGACACTAGTCTAAGTTACTCCCCACTATGACCAGCCTTATGGGCTGCCTAGAAAATTAAATGGGGGAGCTAATTAAAGAAGAAAGGATGGCGGGCCGGCTAGAATAAGGACGTCATAAGAGTATTTAAACGGAATTTCATGAAATGTTGTGCTCCTTCAAATGAGTCTAAAGGAAGATTACGCCCGGCAAAAAAAATATGAACGCCGCAAAGTGTAGAAAGCTAGCAAACATCCTTGTCTTTTTTACGTAGTATCTTCATCCGTCTAGTTCATTAATGAGCTACCACATAATTCAGATGGTGTGTTGTTGAACGTTTTGGTGGAAGGGACAAATGGTGTGTTTCACAGTGAATCTAATACTATGAGGCTAGTCATAATGGGTAGTAACTTAGACTAGTAACATGCATATGTTACTAGTATATATTACTACCATCATAGTGGGTAGTAACATAGTGTGATGTCATGCAAGTCTTCATTTATTATGGTGTAGACTCATTTTGCGTTGGGACGCGTTAGGTTACGGTAATATACTATGTTACCACAAGCACTTCTCTCCTTATTAATTCCATGCCACACAAGTATATATATATATATCTTGAGATGTGTTATGTTACTACCTAAGTTACTTCCACTATGGCTAGCCTGAGACGTTGTGCTTGCACATAGCGCTAAAACTTCTTCCATTTCAACTTACGGGCATTTGTGTGAAAGAATAAAGGAGTTAATTAGCATGACTTTCTTTTCTTTTCTGCTCGCTTGTACAATGACGAACGGTTTTTTTTGTTTCAACTCACGGACGTTTGTGTGAAAGAATAATGACCTCAATAAGTCCCGAACGTTTCGATTTTAAGCACGCTATCCGAACTCTCTTCATGGCAACTTTAGTTAAGACGTTGTTGACAAACATGGTAATTTTCTGACAAAAATCGAACTGCATCAAAGTTGCCATGTGTTACCCAAAAAGGCTTTCGTCCCGCTTATATATATATATATCCACGATCAACAACTTCAGGTACAAACGCACGCCACCACGACACATGCACACACCCAAGGCAGGACACATAAGCGCTGAGCGCAGCAACCCCACCCCTAGCTACGAAGAGATGAAGCCGCATACGATGAACCGTGGGCTCCAAGACGACACCATCAAAAAGGATACGACACCTGAGCGCCGCCACCGCCCAACCCGAGGGTCAGAGTTTCCCCTGAAGCAACATAACGGGCAATGATAGCCGCGACGACGCCTTCAAGAAGGGAACGAGCTTCACCGCCGCCGGTCCGTTCAAGGATACAACAGGTTTTCACCCCGGCCAACACTCACCGCCACCGAACGTCACACCTCGGCCACCATGCCGCCCACATGGCCATGGCCACCGGGCAGCACCAAGCCACGACCTCTGCCCAGGAGCACCGTGCTACCACCACCAGGGTCGCCGCCCCGGCATCCAAGACCAAGGCACCACCTCACTCAATACCCGTCGCTACCCCAACCAAAGAGACGAGCGGAAAGGCCCGACCTTTCACACCCCTGGGCGGCCCCCAGCGCCGAGACCCAATGGTCCGGCCAAAACTGGCCACCATCACCTCGTCCTGCAGCACCGGGCGCGAGGCAAGCTCGGTCCTGCCGCTGGGCGTGAGACGAGCTCGGTCCTGCGGCACCGGACGCGAGACGAACGATGGACCGCAGCTGGGAGCGGGCCAGTCCTTTGATTCAACTGTTGGGGAACGTAGTAATTTCAAAAAAATTCCTACGCACACGCAAGATCATGGTGATGCATAGCAACGAGAGGGGAGAGTGTTGTCCACGTACCCTCGTAGACCGTAAGCGGAAGCGTTATGAAAACGCGGTTGATGTAGTTGTACGTCTTCACGATCCGACCGATCCAAGTACCGAACGTACGGCACCTCCGAGTTCAGCACACATTCAGCTCGATGACGATCCCCGGACTCCGATCCAGCAAAGTGTCGGGGATGAGTTCCGTCAGCACGACGGCGTGGTGACGATGATGATGCTCTACCGGCGCAGGGCTTCGCCTAAACTCCGCGACGATATGATCGAGGTGGAATATGGTGGAGGGGGGCACCACACACGGCTAAGGAACGATCCGTAGATCAACTTGTGTTATCCCTAGAGGTGCCCCCCTGCCCCCGTATATAAAGGAGCAAGGGGGGAGGGGGCGGCCGGCCTAGGAGGGGCGCGCCAAGGGGAGTCCTACTCCCACCGGGAGTAGGACTCCCTCCTTCCTTGTTGGAGTAGGAGAAGCGGGAAAGAGGGGGAGAGGAGGAAGGAAAAGGGGCCCGCACCCCTTGTCCAATTCGGACCAGAGGGGGGCTGCGCGCTTCCTTCCTTTCAGCCTCTCTCCTCTATTCCCGTATGGCCCAATAAGGCCCATATACTCCCCGGCGAATTCCCGTAACTCTCCGGTACTCCGAAAAATACCCGAATCACTCGGAACCTTTCCGAAGTCCGAATATAGTCGTCCAATATATCGATCTTTACGTCTCGACCATTTCGAGACTCCTCGTCATGTCCCCGATCTCATCCGGGACTCCGAACTCCTTCGGTACATCAAAACTCATAAACTCATAATATAACTGTCATCGAAACCTTAAGCGTGCGGACCCTACGGGTTCGAGAACAATGTAGACATGACCTAGAACTATTCTCGGTCAATAACCAATAGCGGAACCTGGATGCTCATATTGGCTCCTACATATTCTACGAAGATCTTTATCGGTCAAACCGCATAACAACATACGTTGTTCCCTTTGTCATCGGTATGTTATTTGCCCGAGATTCGATCGTTGCTATCCAATACCTAGTTCAATCTCGTTACCGGCAAGTCTCTTTACTCGTTACATAATGCATCATCCCGCAACTAACTCATTAGTCACATTGCTTGCAAGGCTTATAGTGATGTCTATTACCGAGAGGGCCTAGAGATACCTCTCCGACAATCGGAGTGACAAAACGTAATCTTGAAATACGCCAACCCAACATGTACCTTTGGAGACACCTGTAGTACTCCTTTATAATCACCCAGTTACATTGTGACATTTGGTAGCACCCAAAGTGTTCCTCCGGTAAACGGGAGTTGCATAATCTCATAGTTACAGGAACATGTATAAGTCATGAAGAAAGCAATAGCAACATACTAAACGATCAAGTGCTAGGCTAACGGAATGGGTCATGTCAATCACATCATTCTCCTAATGATGTGATCCCATTAATCAAATGATAACACATGTCTATGGTTAGGAAACATAACCATCTTTGATTAATGAGCTAGTCAAGTAGAGGCATACTAGTGACTATATGTTTGTCTATGTATTCACACATGTATTATGTTTCCGGTTAATACAATTCTAGCATGATAATAAACATTTATCATGAAATAAGGAAATAAATAATAACTTTATTATTACCTCTAGGGCATATTTCCTTCAGTCTCCCACTTGCACTAGAGTCAATAATCTAGTTCACATTGCCATGTGATTTAACACCAATATTCATATCTGTATATGATTAACACCCATAGTTCACATCGTCATGTGACCAACACCCAAAGGGTATACTAGAGTCAATAATCTAGTTCACATCGCTATGTGATTAACACCCAAAGAGTACTGAGGTGTGATCATGTTTTGCTCATGAGAGAAGCTTAATCAACGGGTCTGTCACATCCAGAGCCGTATGTATTTTGCAAATATTCTATGTCTTCAATGCTCTGCATGGAGCTACTCTAGCTAATTGCTCCCACTTTCAATATGTATCCAGATTGAGACTTAGAGTCATCTGGATCGGTGTAAAAGCTTGCACCGATGTAACCTTTTATGACGGGCTCTTTTATCACCTCCATAATCGAGAAGTATTTCCTTAGTCCTCACTAAGGATATTCTTGACCGCTGTCCAGTGATCTACTATTAGATCAAAATTGTATTCCTTTGCCAAACATAGAGCAAGGTATACAATAGGTCTGGTTAACAGCATAGCATACTTTATAGAACCTATGACTGAGGCATAGGGAATGACTTTTCATTCTCTTTCTATTTTCTGCCATAGTCGGGTTTTGAGTCTCACTCAACTTCACACCTTGCAACACAGGCAAGAACTCTTTCTTTGACTGTTCCAATTTGAACTACTTAAAAAAATTATCAAGGTATGTACTCATTGAAAAACTTATCAAGCGTCTTGATCTATCTATATAGATCTTGATGCTCAATTTGTAAGCAGCTTCACCGAGGTCTTTCTTTGAAAAACTTCTTTCAAACACTCCTTTATGCTTTCTAGAAAATTCTACATCATTTCCAATTAATAATATGTCATTCACATATACTTATCAGAAATGCTGTAGTGCTCCCACTCACTTGTAAATACAGGTCTTTCCAAAAGTCTGTATAAAACCATATACTTTGATCAACTCATCAAAGCGTATATTCCAACTCCGAGATGCTTGCACCAGTCCATTGATGGATTGCTGGAGCTTCCACACTTTGTTAGCATCTTTAGGATTGACAAAAACTTTCTGGTTGCATCATATACAACTCTTCTTTAATAAATCCATTAAGGAATGCAATTTTGACATCCATTTGCCAGATTTTATAAAATGTGGCAATTGCTAACATGATTCAGACAGACTTAAGCTTCGATACGAGTGAGAAAATCTCATCATATTCAACACGTTGAACTTGTTGAAAACATTTCTCAACAAGTCGAGCTTAGTAGATAGTAACACTACTATCAGTGTCCGTCTTCCTCTTGAAGATCCATTTATTTAACATGGCTTGCTGATCATCGAGCAAGTCAATCAAAATCCATACTTTGTTCTCATACATGGATCATATCTCAGATTTTATGGCCTCAAGCCATTTCGTGGAATCTGGGCTCATCATCGCTTCCTCATACTTCGTAGGTTCATCATGGTCTAGTAACATGATTTCCAGAACCTGATTACCGTACCACTCTGGTGCGGATCTTACTCTAAAAGACCTACGAGGTTTGGCAGCAACTTGATCTGAAGTTTCATGATCATCATCATTAACTTCCTCACTAATTGGTGTAGTAATCACTGGAACTAATTTCTGTGATGAACTACTTTCCAATAAGGGAGAAGGTACAATTACCTCATCAAGTTCTACTTTCCTCCCACTCACTTCTTTGGAGAGAAACTTCTTCTCTAGAAAGGATCCATCTTAGCAACGAATAACTTGCCTCCGGATCTGTGATAGAAGGTGTACCCAATAGTTACTTTTGGGTATTCTATGCAGATGCACTTCTCTGATTTGGGTTTGAGCTTATCAGGTTGTAAACATTTTTCATATAAGCATCGCAACTCCAAGCTTTAAGAAACAACAGCTTAGGTTTACTGTTAAACCATAGTTCATACGGTGTCGTCTCAACGGATTTAGATGGTGCCCTATTAAACGTGAATGCAGTTGTCTCTAATGCATAACCCCAAAACGATAGTGGTAAACCGATAAGAGACATCATAGATCGCACCATATCTAGTAAAGTACGATTACAACGTTCGGACACACCATTACATTGTGGTGTTCCAGATGGCGTGAGTTGCAAAACTATTTCACATTGTTTCAAATGAAGACCAAACTCATAACTCAAATATTCGTCTCCATGATCAGATTGTAGAAACTTTATTTTTCTTGTTACGATGATTTTTCCACTTCACTCTGAAATTCTTTGAACTTTTTAACTATTTCAGACTTATGTTTCATCAAGTAGATATACCCATATCTGCTCAAATCATTTGTGAAGGTTAGAAAATAACGATACTTGCCACGAGCCTTAACACTCATCGGATCGCATACATCGGTATGTATTATTTCGAATAAGTCAGTAGCTCGTTCCATTGTTCCGGAGAACGGAGTTTTAGTCATCTTGCCCAAAAGGCACGGTTCGCAAGCATCAAATGATTCATAACCAAGTGATTCCGAAAATTCATCTTTATGAAGTTTCTTCATGCGCTTTACACCGATATGACCCAAATGGCAGTGCCACAAATAAGTTGCACTATCATTATTAACTTTGCATCTTTTGGCATCAATATTATGAATATGTGTATCACTACGATCGAGATCCAACAAACTATTTTCATTGGGTGTATGACCATCGAAGGTTTTATTCATGTAAACAAAACAACAATTATTCTTTGACTTTAAATGAATAACCGTATCGCAATAAACATGATCAAATCATATTCATGTTCAATGCAAATGCCAAATAACATTTATTTAGGTTTAACACTAATCCCGAAAGTATAGGGAGCGTGCGATGATGATCATATCAGTCTTGAAACCACTTCCAACACACATCGTCACTTCACCCTCAACTAGTTTCTGTTTATTCTGTAACTCCTGTTTCGAGTTACTAATCTTAGCAACCAAACAAGTATCAAATACTCAGGGGGTACTATAAACATTAGTAAGGTACACATCAATAACCTGTATATCAAATATACCCTTGTTCAGTTTGCCATCCTTCTTATCCACCAAATATTCAGGGTATTTCTGTTTCTAGTGACCATTTCCTTTGCAGTGTAAGCACTCAGTTTCAGGCTTTGGTCCAGCTTTGGTCTTATTCGCGGGAGTGACAACTTGCTCGCCATTCTGCTTGAAGTTCCCTTTCTTTCCCTTTGTCCTTTTCTTGAAACTAGTGGTCTTGTCAATCATCAACACTTGATGCTCTTTTCTTGGTTTCTACCTTCGTCGATTTCAGCATCACGAAGAGCTCGGGAATCGTTTTCGTCATCCCTTGCATACTATAGTTCATCACAAATTTCTACTAACTTGGTGATGGTGACTAGAGAATTTTGTCAATCACTATCTTATCTGGAAGATTAACTTCCACTTGATTCAAGCGATTGTAGTACCCAGACAATCTGAGCACGTGCTCACTAGTTGAGCAATTCTCCTCCATCTTTTAGCTATAGAACTTGTTGGAGACTTCATATCTCTCAACTCGGGTATTTGCTTGAAATATTAACTTCAACTCCTGGAACATCTCATATGGTCCATGACGTTCAAAACGTCTTTGAAGTCCCGATTCTAAGCCATAAAGCATGGTGCACAAAACTATCAAGTAGTCATCATATTGAGCTAGCCAAACGTTCATAACGTCTGCATCTGCTCCTGCAATAGGTCTGTCACCTAGCGGTGCATTAAGGACATAATTCTTCTGTGCAGCAATCAGGATAAACCTCAGATCACGGATCCAATTCGCATCATTGCTACTAACATCTTTCAACACAATTTTCTCTAGGAACATATAAAAATAAACATATGAAAGCAACAACGCGAGCTATTGATCTACAACATAATTTGCAAAATACTACCAGGACTAAGTTCATGATAAATTTAAGTTCAATTAATCATATTACTTAAGAACTCCCACTTAGACAGACATCTCTCTAGTCATCTAAGTGATCACGTGATCCAAATCAACTAAACCATATCCGATCATCACGTGAGATGGAGTAGTTTTCAATGGTGAACATCACTATGTTGATCATATCTACTATATGATTCATGCTCGACCTTTCGGTCTCCGTGTTCCGAGGCCATATCTGTATATGCTAGGCTCGTCAAGTTTAACCTGAGTATTCCGCGTGTGCAACTGTTTTGCACCCGTTGTATTTGAACATAGAGCCTATCACACCCGATCATCATGTGGTGTCTCAGCACGAAGAACTTTCGCAACGGTGCATACTCAGGGAGAACACTTCTTGATAATTAGTGAGAGATCATCTTAAAATGCTACCGTCAATCAAAGCAAGATAAGATGCATAAAGGATAAACATCACATGCAATCAATATAAGTGATATGATATGGCCATCATCATCTTGTGCTTGTGATCTCCATCTCCGAAGCATCATCGTGATCACCATCGTCACCGGCGCGACACCTTGATCTCCATCATAGCATCGTTGTCGTCTCGCCAATCTTATGCTTCTACGACTATCGCTACCGCTTAGTGATAAAGTAAAGCATTACAGGGCGATTGCATTGCATACAATAAAGCGACAACCATATGGCTCCTGCCAGTTGCCGATAACTTCGGTTACAAAACATGATCATCTCATACAATAAAATATAGCATCACGTCTTGACCATATCACATCACAGCATGCCCTGCAAAAACAAGTTAGACGTCCTCTACTTTGTTGTTGCAAATTTTACGTGGGTGCTACGGGCTTAGCAAGAACCGTTCTTACCTACGCATCAAAACCACAATGATAGTTTGTCAAATTGGTGCTGTTTTAACCTTCGCAAGGACCGGGCGTAGCCACACTCGGTTCAACTAAAGTTGGAGAAACTGACACCTGCCAGCCACCTGTGTGCAAAGCACGTCGGTAGAACCAGTCTCGCGTAAGCGTACGCGTAATGTCGGTGCGGACCGCTTCATCCAACAATACCGCCGAACCAAAGTATGACATGCTGGTAAGCAGTATGACTTATATCGCCCACAACTCATTTGTGTTCTACTCGTGCATAAAACATCAACGCATAAAACCTGGCTCTGATACCACTGTTAGGGAATGTAGTAATTTCAAAAAAATTCCTACGCACACGCAAGATCATGGTGATGAATAGCAACGAGAGGGGAGAGTGTTTTCCACGTACCCTCGTAGACCGTAAGCGGAAGCGTTATGACAACGCAGTTGATGTAGTCGTACGTCTTCACGATCCGAGCGATCCAAGTACCGAACGTACGGCACCTCCGAGTTCAGCACACGTTCAGCTCGATGACGATCCCTGGACTTCGATCCAGCAAAGTGTCGGGGATGAGTTCCGTCAGCATGACGGTGTGGTGACGATGATGATGCTCTACCGGCGCAGGGCTTCGCCTAAACTCCGCGACGATATGACCGAGGTGGAATATGATGGAGGGGGCACCGCACACGGCTAAGGAACGATCCGTAGATCAACTTGTGTTGTCCCTAGAGGTGCCCTCCTGCCCCCGTATATAAAGGAGCAAGGGGGGAGGGGGCGGCCGGCCTAGGAGGGGCGCGCCAAGGGGAGTCCTACTCCCACCGGGAGTAGGACTCATCCTTCCTTGTTGGAGTAGGAGAAGGGGGAAAGAGGGGGAGAGGAGGAAGGAAAAGGGGGCCGCACCCCTTGTCCAATTCGGACCAGAGGGGGGCTGCGCGCCTCCTTCCTTTCGGCCTCTCTCCTCTATTCCCGTATGGCCCAATAAGGCCCATATACTCCCCGGTGAATTCCCGTAACTCTCCGGTACTCCGAAAAATAGCCGAATCACTCGGAACCTTTCTGAAGTCCGAATATAGTCGTCCAATATATCGGTCTTTACGCCTCGACCATTTCGAGACTCCTCATGTCCCCGATCTCATCCGGGATTCTGAACTCCTTCGGTACATCAAAACTCATAAACTCAGAATATAACTATGATCGAAATCTTAAGCGTGCGGACCCTACGGGTTCAAGAACAATGTAGACATGACCTAGAACTATTCTCGATCAATAACCAATAGCGGAACCTGGATGCTCATATTGGTTCCTACATATTCTACGAAGATCTTTATCGGTCAAACCGCATAACAACATACGTTGTTCCCTTTGTCATCGGTATGTTACTTGCCCGAGATTCGATCGTCGGTATCCAATACCTAGTTCAATCTCGTTACCGGCAAGTCTCTTTACTCGTTACATAATGCATCATCCCACAACTAACTCATTAGTCACATTGCTTGCAAGGCTTATAGTGATGTGCATTACCGAGAGGGCCTAGAGATACCTCTCCGACAATTGGAGTGACAAAACCTAATCTTGAAATATGCCAACCCAACATGTACCTTTGGAGACACCTGTAGTACTCCTTTATAATCACCCAGTTACGTTGTGACGTTTGGTAGCACCCAAAGTTCCTCCGGTAAACGGGAGTTGCATAATCTCATAGTTACAGGAACATGTATAAGTCATGAAGAAAGCAATAGCAACATACTAAACGATCAAGTGCTAGGCTAACGGAATGGGTCATGTCAATCACATCATTCTCCTAATGATGTGATCCCATTAATCAAATGACAACACATGTCTATGGTTAGGAAACATAACCATCTTTGATTAATGAGCTAGTCAAGTAGAGGCATACTAGTGACTATATGTTTGTCTATGTATTCACACATGTATTATGTTTCCGGTTAATACAATTCTAGCATGAATAATAAACATTTATCATGAAATAAGAAAATAAATAATAACTTTATTATTGCCTCTAGGGCATATTTGCTTCATCAACTAGTGTCCGGACGAGGAGGAGATGGAGCGAAGGTCGATACGGCTCGACCGCAGACGAGCCGACGCCGGAGAAGCCGACCGTCACCGCGGGCAGAGTAGCCGATCCACCGTGTAGCCGCCGCGCCACCAGGAGGCCACCACCCATGCCGGCCCTCCCCGCGCCGCTGCCCACGGCCCGAGCAACAGCCACGCCCGGCTGCTGCCCCAACCAGGAGCAACTGCCACGCCGGACAGCTGCTCCCATCCCGCGTGGCCCGTCGAGCTCAAGGCGATAGATCCGGCGGGCACGCACCTCCAGACCACCACCACCAACGCCCACAGCCGAGAAGGCCGCCGCCGCCGCTGGTCCACGCTGCCCGCAGCCCGCAACCCGCGCCAGACAGATCTGGAGCAACAGAGTCAACCTGGAGGACGCCCCCAACCCCGCCAGGCCTCGCGGCCGCCATCACCTCCGCAAGCCTACTCCGCCGGCCCGCAGCCGCCGCCGCCGTGCCCCACACCAAAGCACGGCGTCCTCCCCGAGCGGCCGCGCCCCGCAGCAGGAGGAGGAAGAAGAGTTCCCGCTGCCGCCAACGCCGGCCGGGCTTTGCTTGGTGACGCCTCCGAGCAGCGGCGAGGGGAGGGATACCGGGGGAAGGGGGATCGAGAGGTGGCGGCTAGGGTTCGCCCAGCCTCTTGCGGGAAAGGCATGGGGCGAACGAGAGGTCCCCTCCCCGGAAAAGTTGCCATGTGTTAACAACTAAAGTTGCCACCTCGCAGCAACTAAAGTTGTCATAAAAAAACGTTCGAAATGACATGCTTAAATTCCGAACGTTTGGGATTTATCTATTCCGAAGAATAAAGAGTTAATTAGCGTCATTTTTTTTTCCTTTTCTGCTGACTTGTACAACGACGTACGGTCTGTAAACTGCATGAACTGAACGAATTCTTGATCAATACTGCAATCTATGAGAGGCAGAGATAGAGACGTCTGACGTAGCGGCAGAGCCTGACCGTGACCGGAAAGAAAGAAAGAAAGGCAGGCGAGAACTCTTCAACGCCGAAAGCAGAAAGGCCAAGCCGCACACACATTCCGCAAAGAGCATCCGAACGTGCATCAAGATGTTGCTCTTCCCAATTGCTTCTGCAACATCACAGCGGAGTGCAAAATTACATTACTATTATTTTCCTCGATCGAATGTAATCGTTTATATTCTTGACGATCTGGCTTCCGAAAGAGTAAACACAAAACGTTCCTCTCGGGTCCATCACGCATGTTGTTTTCTTTTTTCGCAAAATCAAGTCGAATTGACCGGATGGATCGAGGGCAAGTGGGAGGGCAGGTAGGTGGTCAAGATTTTCCATGGGGGCACACATGGATTGGGCGAACTGGTCAGCCCTTCAAAATTTCTTGACCAACGGAGGCATGCAGTAGGTAGAGAGCTGCTGCCTAGAAAAGTCAAGGCTGCTGAGTTGAATATTTTATTTGCATAGAAAAGAAAAATTAAACACGCCGATTTCCTGTTTTCAGAGGTCGCAAAAATGACTGCACTCCACTGTTTGGCTCTGTTCTGGTTGCAGTGCGTTCTGATCATGGATTACGTTGGGACTGAAACAGCTAACGAGTCTGTAAGATCAATTACAGGTCGCTCCGGGCAGTGGCCGGAGTAGGTGGTCAAACTTTCTTATGGTTGACATGGGATTGTAGTATCGATCAATTAGTCCACGTTGCCAAGGTTCTTGACCGAGTGGCGAATGGACTGGTCACTGGTCACACATGGCAGTAGGTGCATGTAGAACCACGGCGAGCCTTTTTCTGGTTTGAACATACTACACAGAAAAGGTGGACGAACATTGCCTTCCCTTTTCACACAAAAACTGCACGGTGTGCACTATTTTCATCCATTTATGGATTGCGGGTTATAGAGCAATCGACCCATCCTTAACTGGATAATAACAATGTACATATTTCAGTGAGATTCGGTTATACGAAACATAGACATTGAAATAATAATACGAGACCTGAAACCCAAAATACATATGATTTATTGGATAACTGTAAAATATTTATGAAATACTACCTTTTGTAAATAAATGTAAGACCTAAAGATTTAGGTAACTGTAGTGACCTAAGGGAGTATAGAAGAATGGACATCTTTTTCTCATGCATGGTTGCATGTTGTAGTGTACCTTTTTTCCATGCATGTTAGTTGTTAATTCGTCGATATGTGACTTGCATCTCCATTTGTGGGCCGAGCGCTAGATTTTGTCTTACAATGGGCGGTCTTCTATGCATTTGCCTTCCGAAATTTTGGCCTGAGAACGCCATTTTACTTACTTGCATGATATGCCCGGTAGCGAAATATAGGTATGTCAAGAAGCTAAGACACATATTCTTCAATACTTGGTGGGACATTACTCCCTCCGATTCAGTTTACAAGTCCTGCGCGTATACCTATGTTGCCAATTTGATCACCCTAATATAAACTATATAACACAAAAATTATATCGTTTGAAAATAGAACATCTAAAGTTTATATTAGTATATATTTTTGTAATATATGACTTGTATTAGGTTGGTTAAATTAACGACCTAGGGGTACGCGTACGCCCTGTAAACTGAGAGAGAGGAAGTAGTCAGTATTTTTGCAATAAATGTTTTTGACAAACATGAAATATAACTAACACTACCAAAGGAATTCTTTCACCAATTCTCGACGCTGCTCATTATTGGGGCTTGGACCTCACGAATCTTTGTGTCTGCATTTCTGCTCCACAATTCCTATTGGACATGGCTCCATAATTTTATTAGTCTGAATGGCTTGCTCCATCTGCATATGTTTGATCATATGAGATAAAATTAAACATGATTTCATTCTATACAAATGGTTGGCACATCCAAAGACTATTTGTGGTGCAACAAAAGCTTGGAGGTGAGTCACCCCATCCCTTGTCTTAATTCATTTTCATGTGACAAAATAAACTACAGTTGAAAAGACAACATAGATGCTGTTGAGAGCAGCATGAACAAATTATCTGCCCGCTAATGAGAAGAGCATACCATGTGTGAACTTGTTTATTTTGTAGAGAACGAAAATGATTCCCCCGATATTCCCAAAATGTTTGAGAGCCAAAATAGTTCTCCCTCTGTTCCATAATATAAGACATTATTAGGTCCAATATACTAGTATCATCCAAGCAGAAGAGACTGGTCATGCTTTTTCATTCAACAATTAACTTTGTCAGAAATGTACAGTCTGAAACTAAAATTCAGAGTTTGACCAAGTATTGATGGAGGTTCTGTTGACTCTGTACTGATGTTGCTTCTGTTGTGGTTTGGTAGTGTATTATGTCGTATCTTTGCACTACCCAAATAGATATCCTGTACATCAGAAGAGAAATTTTACTTCTAATGATTATAATGAACAAATCGATGTAAAAGACATACATATAGCTTCATTTATAGTTTTTGATTCCACAAGAAAAAATGACTAAGTGCATGTAGTCAAAGATAATCAATAGAATAGACGGAAATTAGGATCATGCATATGATTGTAACAAAGTCAAACACACCCTACCAGGAATGCAATTTAAACTTATCTTATATACCCGGGCATATGTCGGGCCGGGCCGGGCCTAAAAAAGCCCGGTGTTGAAAACTCAGGCCCGAGCCCTACCCAACCCAACCGTTGGGCCTACTAAATCGGGCTTGAGCCCGAAAAAGCCCGACATGGCCCGGTCGGGCCGGCTCGGCTATAGCGAAAATCATGTTTTTCGCATGCCCGAGCCCGGCCCGATCTGCGGGCTCAATTTCTAGGCCCGAGCCCAGCCCAATCTGCCCGTCGGGCTCGATTTTAGGCATGAGCCCGGCTCGATGGCATGAACAGGCCCGGCCCGGGATTTTTAGGCCGGTCGGGTCGGGTCGTCTGGGCCGGTCTGCCCATGGCCAGGTATACCATCTTATCTCTAAGTATAACAATCTTAACATCAATGACATATTTGTTGGGGAATGTAGTAATTTCAAAAAATTTCCTACGAACACGCAAGATCATGATGATGCATAGCAACGAGAGGGGAGAGTGTTGTCCACGTACCTCGTAGACCGAAATCGGAAGTGTTAGCACAACGCTGTTGATGTAGTCGTACGTCTTCACGATCCGACCGATCAAGTACCGAACGTACGACACCTCCGAGTTCAGCACACGTTCAGCTCGATGACGTCCCATGAACTCCGTTCCAGCAGAGCTTTGCGGGAGAGTTCCTTCAGCACGACGGCGTGATGACGGTGTTGATGATGCTACCGACGCAGGGCTTCGCCTAAGCACCGCTACAATATTACCGAGGTGGAATCTAGTGGAGGGGGGCACCGCACACGGCTAAGAGATCAAGAGATCAATTGTTGTGTCTAGAGGTGCCCCCTTGCCCACGTATATAAAGGATCAAGGGGGAGGGGCCGGCCGGCCATGAGGAGGCGCGCCAGGGAGGAGTCCTACTCCCACCGGGAGTAGGACTCCCTCTTTTCCTAGTTGGAGTAGGAGGGGGGAAGGAAGGGAGAGAGATGAGGAAGGAAGGGGGGGGGGCACCCCCCTCCTTGTCCTATTCGGACTACAGGGGGAGGGGGCGCGCGGCCTGCCCTGGCCGCCCTCCTCTTCTCCACTAGGGCCCATTAGGCCCACTAAACCCCCCGGGGGGTTCCCGTAACCCCCCGGTACTCCGGTATATGTCCGAAACCTCCCGAAACACTTCCGGTGTCGAACATAGTCATCCAGTATATCGATCTTTACGTCTCGACCATTTCGAGACTCCTCGTCATGTCCGTGATCATATCCGGGACTCTGAACTACCTTCGGTACATCAAAACACAAAAACTCATAATACCGATCGTCACCGAACTTTAAGCGTGCGGACCCTACGGGTTCAAGAACTATGTAGACATGACCGAGACATGTCTCAGGTCAATAACCAATAGCGGAACCTGGATGCTCATATTGGCTCCCACATATTCTACGAAGATCTTTATCGGTCAAACCGCATAACAACATACGTTGTTCCCTTTGTCATCGGTATGTTACTTGCCCGAGATTCGATCGTCGGTATCTCAATACCTAGTTCAATTTCGTTACTGGCAACTCTCTTTACTCGTTACGTAATGCATCATCCCGCATCTAACTCATTAGCTACATTGCTTGCAAGGCTTATAGTGATGTGCATTACCGAGAGGGCCCAGAGATACCTCTCCGACAATCAGAGTGACAATTCCTAATCTCGAAATACGTCAACTCAACAAGTACCTTTGGAGACACCTGTAGAGCACCTTTATAATCACCCAGTTACGTTGTGACGTTTGGTAGCACACAAAGTGTTCCTCCGGTAAGCGGGAGTTACATAATCTCATAGTCATAGGAACATGTATAAGTCATGAAGAAAGCAATAGCAACATACTAAATGATCAAGTGCTAAGCTAACGGAATGGGTCAAGTCAATCACATCATTCTTCTAATGATGTGATCCCATTGATCAAATGATAACTCATATCTATGGTTAGGAAACTCAACCATCTTTGATCAATGAGCTAGTCAAGTAGAGGCATACTAGTGACACTATGTTTGTCTATGTATTCGCACATGTATTATGTTCCTGGTTAATACAATTCTAGCATAAATAATAAACATTTATCATGATATGAGGAAATAAATAATAACTTTATTATTGCCTCTAGGGCATATTTTCTTCAGTCTCCCACTTGCACTAGAGTCAATAATCTAGATTACATAGTAATGATTCTAACACCCATGGAGCCTTGGTGCTGATCATGTTTTCCTCGTGGAAGAGGCTTAGTCAATGGGTCTGCAACATTCAGATCCGTATGTATCTTGCAAATCTCTATGTCTCCCACCTGGACTTGGTCCCGGATGGAATTGAAGTGTCTCTTGATGTGCTTGGTTCTCTTGTGAAATCTGGATTCCTTTGCCAAGGTAATTGCACCAGTATTGTCACAAAAGATTTTTATTGGACCCGATGCACTAGGTATGACACCTAGATCGGATATGAACTCCTTCATCCAGACTCCTTCATTTGCCGCTTCCGAAGCAGCTATGTACTCCGCTTCACACATAGATCCTGCCACGACACTTTGTTTAGAACTGCACCAACTGACAGCTCCACCGTTCAATATAAACACGTATCCAGTTTGCGATTTAGAATCGTCCGGATCAGTGTCAAAGCTTGCATCAACGTAGCCATTTACGACTAGCTCTTTGTCACCTCCATAAACGAGAAACCTATCCTTAGTCCTTTTCACGTATTTCAAGATATTCTTGACCGCTGTCCAGTGATCCACTCCTGGATTACTTTGGTACCTCCCTACTAAACTAATAGCAAGGCACACATCAGATCTGGTACACAACATTGCATACATGATAGAGCCTATGGCTGAAGCATAGGGAACATCTTTCATTTTCTCTCTATCTTCTGCAGTGGTCGGGCATTGAGTCTGACTCAACTTCACACCTTGTAATACAGGCAAGAACCCTTTCTTTGCTTGATCCATATAGAATTTTTTCAAAACTTTATCAAGGTATGTGCTTTGTGAAAGTCCAATTAAGCATCTTGATCTATCTCTATAGATCTTGATGCCCAATATATAAGCAGCTTCACCGAGGTCTTTCATTGAAAAACTTTTATTCAAGTATCCTTTTATGCTATCCAGAAATTTTATATCATTTCCAATCAACAATATGTCGTCTACATATAATATCAGAAATGCTACAGAGCTCTCACTCACTTTCTTGTAAATACAGGCTTCTCCAAAAGTCTGTATAAAACCATATGCTTTGATCACATTATCAAAACGTTTATTCCAACTTCGAGAGGCTTGCACCAGTCCATAAATGGATCGCTGGAGCTTGCACACTTTTTTAGCACCTTTTGGATCGACAAAACCTTCTGGTTGCATCATATACAACTCTTCTTCTAGAAGTCCATTCAGGAATGCAGTTTTGACATCCATTTGCCATACTTCATAATCATAAAATGCGGCAATTGCTAACATGATTTGGACAAACTTAAGCATCGCTACGGGTGAGAAAGTCTCATCATAGTCAACCCCTTGAACTTGTCGAAAACCTTTCGCAACAAGTCGAGCTTTGTAGATAGTAACACTACTATCAGCATCAGTCTTCTTCTTGAAGATTCATTTATTCTCGATGGCTTGCCAATCATCGGGCAACTCCACCAAAGTCCACACTTTGTTCTCATACATGGATCCCATCTCAGATTTCATGGCCTCAAGCCATTTGGCGGAATCTGGGCTCATCATCGCTTCCTCATAGTTCGTAGGTTTGCCATGGTCAAGTAACATGACCTCCAAAATAGGATTACCGTACCACTCTGGTGCAGATCTTACTCTGGTTGACCTACGAGGTTCGGTAGTAACTTGATCTGAAGTTTTATGATCAATATCATTAGCTTCCTCACTAATTGGTGTAGGTGTCACAGGAACCGGTTTCTGTGATGAATTACTTTCCAATAAGGGAGCAGGTACAGTTACCTCATCAAGTTCTACTTTCCCCCCACTCACTTCTTTCGAGAGAAACTCCTTCTATAGAAAGGATCCATTTTTAGCAACGAATGTCTTGCCTTCGGATTTGTGATAGAAGGTGTACCCAACGGTTTCCTTTGGGTATCCTATGAAGACACATTTCTCCGATTTGGGTTCGAGCTTATCAGGTTGAAGCTTTTTCACATAAGCATCGCAGCCCCAAACTTTAAGAAATGACAACTTTGGTTTCTTGCCAAACCACAGTTCATAAGGCATCGTCTTAGCGGATTTTGATGGTGCCATATTTAACGTGAATGCAGCCTTCTCTAAAGCATAACCCCAAAACGATAGTGGTAAATCAATAAGAGACATCATAGATCGCACCATATCTAGTAAATTACGATTATGGCGTTCGGACACACCATTACGTTGTGGTGTTCCGGGTGGCGTGAGTTGTGAAACTATTGCACATTGTTTCAAATGTAGACCAAACTCGTAACTCAAATATTCTCCTCCATGATCAGATCGTAGAAACTTTATTTTTTTGTTACGATGATTTTTCACTTCACTCTGAAATACGTTGAACTTTTCAAATGTTTTAGACTTATGTTTCACTAAGTAGATATACCCATATCTGCTCAAATCATCTATGAAGGTGAGAAAATAACGATACCCGCCGCGAGCCTGAATATTCATTGGACCACATACATCAGTATGTATGATTTCCAACAAATCTGTTGCTCGCTCCATAGTTCCGGAGAACGGCGTTTTAGTCATCTTGCCCATGAGGCATGGTTTGCAAGTACCAAGTGATTCATAATCAAGGGATTCCAAAAGTCCATCAGTATGGAGTTTCTTCATGCGCTTTAAACCAATATGACCCAAACGGCAGTGCCACAAATAAGTTGCACTATCATTATCAACTCTGCATCTTTTGGCTTGAACATTATGAATATGTGTATCACTACTATCGAGATTCAATAAAAATAGACCACTCTTCAAGGGTGCATGACCATAAAAGATATTACTCATATAAATAGAACAACCATTATTCTCAGATTTAAATGAATATCCGTCTCGCATTAAACAAGATCCAGATATGATGTTCATGCTAAACGCTGGCACCAAATAACAATTATTCAGGTCTAAAACTAACCCCGAAGGTAGATGTAGAGGTAGTGTGCCAACGACGATCACATCGACTTTGGAACCATTTCCCATGCGCATCATCACCTCGTCCTTAGCCATTCTTAGCTTAATCCGTAGTCCCTGTTTCGACTTGCAAATATTAGCAACAGAACCAGTATCAAATACCCAGGTGCTACTGCGAGCTCTGGTAAGGTACACATCAATAACATGTATATCACATATACCTTTGTTCACCTTGCCATCCTTCTTATCCGCCAAATACTTGGGGCAGTTCCGCTTCCAGTGACCAGTCTGCTTGCAGTAGAAGCACTCAGTCTCAGGCTTAGGTCCAGACTTGGGTTTCTTCTCTTGAGCAGCAACTTGTTTGCCGTTCTTTTTGAAGTTCCCCTTCTTCTTCCCTTTGCCCTTTTTCTTGAAACTGGTGGTCTTGTTGACCATCAACACTTGATGCTCCTTTTTGATTTCTACCTCCGCGGCCTTTAGCATTGTGAAGAGCTTGAGAATTGTCTTGTTCATCCCTTGCATATTATAGTTCATCACGAAGCTCTTGTAGCTTGGTGGCAGTGATTGAAGAATTCTGTCAATGACACTATCATCCGGAAGATTAACCCCCAGTTGAATCAAGTGATTGTTATACCCAAACATTTTGAGTATATGTTCACTGACAGAACTATTCTCCTCCATCTTGCAGCTATAGAACTTATTGTAGACTTCATATCTCTCAATCCGGGCATTTGCTTGAAATATTAACTTCAACTCCTGGAACATCTCATATGCTCCATGACGTTCCAAACATCGTTGAAGTCCCGGTTCTAAGCCGTAAAGCATGACACACTGAACTATCGAGTAGTCATCATCTTTGCTCTGCCAGACGTTCTTAACGTCGTCAATTGCATCTGCAGTAGGCCTGGCACCTAGCGGTGCTTCCAGGACATAATTCTTCTGTGCAGCAATGAGGATAATCCTCAAGTTATGGACCCAGTCCGTGTAATTGCTACCATCATCTTTCAACTTTTCTTTATCAAGGAACGCATTAAAATTCAATGGAACAACAGCACGGGCCATCAATCTACATCAAACATAGACAAGCAAAATACTATCAGGTACTAAGTTCATGATAAATTGAAGTTCAATTAATCATATTACTTAAGAACTCCCACTTAGATAGACATCTCTCTAATCATCTAAGTGATCACGTGATTCAAATCAACTAAACTATAACCGATCATCATGTGAAATGGAGTAGTTTTCAATGGTGAACATCACTATGTTGATCATATCCACTATATGATTCATGCTCGACCTTTCGGTCTTAGTGTTCCGAGGCCATATCTGCATATGCTTGGCTCGTCAAGTTTAACCCGAGTATTCTGCATGTGCAAAACTGGCTTGCGCCCGTTGTAGATGGACGTAGAGCTTATCACACCCAATCATCACGTGGTGTCTCGGTACGATGAACTTTGACAACGGTGCATACTCAGTGAGAACACTTTTACCTTGAAATTTAGTAAGAGATCATCTTATAATGCTACCGTCAATCAAAGCAAAATAAGATGCATAAAGGATAAACATCACATGCAATCAATATAAGTGATATGATATGGCCATCATCATCTTGTGCTTGTGATCTCCATCTCCGAAGCACCGTCATGATCACCATCTTCACCGGCGCGATGATGTCTACTACACAACCTTCTTCTTGTAGACGTTGTTGGACCTGCAAGTGCACATGTTTGTAGGAAAGTAGCAAATTTTCCTCAAGTGGATGATCTAAGGTTTATCAATCCGTAGGAGGCATAGGATGAAGATGGTCTCTCTCAAACAACCCTGCAACCAAATAACAAAGAGTCTCTTGTGTCCCCAACACACCAATACAATGGCAAATTGTATAGGTGCACTAGTTCGGCGAAGAGATAGTGATACAAGTGCAATATGGATGGTAGATAAAGGTATTTGTAATCTGAAAAATATAAAAACAACAAGGTAACTAATGATGAAAGTGAGCGTAAACGGTATTGCAATGATAGGAAACAAGGCCTAGGGTTCATACTTTCACTAGTGCAAGTTCTCTCAACAATAGTAACATAGATAGATCATATCAAGCCCTCAACATGCAACAAAGAGTCACTCCAAAGCCACTAATAGCGGAGAACAAACATAGAGGTTATGGTAGGGTACGAAACCACCTCAAAGTTATTCTTTCGGATCGATCTATAAAAGAGTTTGTACTAGAATAACACCTTAAGACACAAATCAACCAAAACCCCAATGTCACCTAGATACTCCATTGTCACCTCAAGTATCCGTGGGCATGATTATACGATATGCATCACACAATCTCAGATTCATCCAACCAACAAAAAAGTACTTCAAAGAGTGCCCCCAAGTTTCTATCGGATAGTCAAGAAAACATGTGCCAACCCCTATTCATAGGTTCATGGGCGGAACCCGCAAGTTGGTCACCAAAACATACATCAAGTGGCACGTGATATCCCATTGTCACCACAGATAAACACGATAAGACATACATCAAGTGTTCTCAAATAAAGACTCAATCCGATAAGATAACTTCAAGAGGGAAACTCAATTCATCACAAGAGAGTAGAGGGGGAGAAACATCATAAGATCCAACTATAATAACAAAGCTCGCGATACATCAAGATCGTGCCATAGAGAGAACACGAGAGAGAGAGAGATCAAACACATAGCTACTGGTACATACCCTCAGCCCCGAGGGTGAACTACTCCCTCCTCGTCATGTATAGCGCCGGGATGATGAAGATGGCCACCGGTGATGGGTTCTCCCTCCGGTAGGGTGCCGGAACAGACTCCCGAGAGGTTTTTGGTGGCTACAGAGGCTTGCGGCAGCGGAACTCCCGATCTATCTTGATATTCGATGGTTTTAGGGTACGTAGGGTTATATAAGCGAAAGAAGTCGATCGGGGGGGGGGGGTGCTCGAGAGGTCCACGAGACAGGGGGCTGCGCCCTGTAGGGGGGCGCGCCCCCTATCTCCTGGGCTCCTCGAGTATCTTCTGACTTGATCTCCAAGCCTCCAGGATGATATTCTTCCAAAAAATCACGATGCCGAAGGTTTCATTCCGCTTGGACTCCGTTTGATATTCCTTTTCTTCAAAATACTGAAACATGCAATAAACAGCAATATGGGCTAGGCCTCCGGTTAATAGGTTAGTCACAAAAGTAACATAAAAGTGTATAATAAAGCCCGTAATTATTCAAAACACATAGTAATATAACACGAATGCTTCATAAATTATAGATATGTTGGAGACGTATCAGCATCCCCAAGCTTAATTTCCTACTCGTCCTCGAGTAGGTAAATGATAAAAGAAAGAATTTATGAAGTGTGAATGCTAGAAGGTGCACAAGTTTGATCAATGATAATTTCAATCACCTTTTCTAGCATGATAATATGTCATAACAGTAGTGTATCTCATAAAACTTCTCATGATAAAGTAACAAGCAATTCACATGTCAAAGCATAGACCATAAACTTTCTTGAAAACTAGCAAACTTCACATACTCAACTATCATATAGTCTTCTGTAATTGCTAACACTCTCGCAATACTTGTGGTTATGAAGTTTTAATCAGACACAGAGAAAGATTGGGGCTTATAATGTTGCCTCCACACGTATTCACCTTTGGGTGATGTCAACAATAATAGTTCATGCTAACTTACATCCAATTGGATATATATATATCAGGATCACCCCAACACAAAGTGCTTGCCAAAGGATAAAATGAAAAAGGGAAAGGTGAAGATCACCTTGACTCTTGCATAAAGTAAAAGATAGTCCCTTCGCAGAGGGAAGCATAGGTTGTCATGCACTTTTAGGGTTGGATACACAAAATCTTAATGCGAAAGAACGTCACTTTATATTGCCCCTTGTACATGGACCTTATTATGCAGTCCGTCGCTTTTATTGCTTCCATAACAAGTTCGTACAAAGCTTATTTTCTCTGCACTAATAAGTCATGCATATTTAGAGAGCAATTTTTATTGCTTGCACCGATGACAACTTACTTGAAGGATCTTACTCAATCCATAGGTAGGTATGGTGGACTCTCATGGGAAAAACTGGGTTTAAGGATATTTGGAAGCACAAGTAGTATCTCTACTTAGTGCAAGGAATTTTGGCTAGCATGAGGGGGAAAGGCAAGCTCAACATGTTTGAATGATCCATGACAATATACTTTAACCGAGATGTTGGAAAACATAAACCATTACGTTGTCTTCCTTGTCCAACATCAACTCTTTAGCATGTCATACTTAATGAGTGCTCCCAATTATAAAAGATTTCTAGGATAGTGTATTTATATATGAAATCTCTCTTCCTTCAATATTTTTTCATGAATTGTTCAAATGACTAATACAATGCTTGCTAACCTTCAATAAATTTACAACCTCTACTTCTTAGATGTAAAGTCATAACTCCCCATGGGATAAGCAAATGAGACATATATAATTTCAGATTTATGACATTCAACCATTCAACCATTTACTCATAGGATATAAGTGAAGCACACGAGTAAATGACAAACTACTCCAAAAAGATATAAGTGAAGATCAATGAGTAGCTAAATAATTATGCAACTATGCGAAGACTCTCTCTCTCATTAAAGAATTTCAGATCTTGGTACTCTAATCAGACAGCAAGCAAAGCAAAATAAAATGACATTGCAAGGATAGCACAACTCAAGTGAAGAAGCAAAAACTTAGGCTCAACCGATACTAACCGATAGTTGTTGAAGAAGAAAGGTGGGATGCCTACCGGGGCATACCCAAGCTTAGATGCTTGAGACTTCTTGAAATATTATCTTGGGGTGCCTTGGGAATCCCCAAGCTTGAACTTTTGTGTCTCCTTAATTCCTCTCATATCATGGTTTCTCTTCTTTTTATCAAAAGCTTCATTCACAACAAACTCAACAAGAACTCGTGAGATAGGTTAGTATAAACCAATGCAAAACCTTATCATTTACTACTGTAACAAATCACTAAAATTATTATTCAACATTGCGTACTAAATGCCTCTGCATATTTAATACTCCTATCCTCAAATAGAATCATTAAACAAGCAAACATATGCAAACAATGCAAACATAACAGCAATCTGCCAAAACAGTACAGTCTGTAAAGAATGCAAGATTCATCATACTTCCCTAACTCCAAAAATTATGAAATAAAATTCCCACTGCAGTAAATTTATCAGAGCTCATTATGCAAAAGGTTTCAACATTATATCATTCTCTGACTTTTCTAGGGAGTTTTTGCAACAGCGGTAAACTTTCTGTTTTCAAACAGTAACATGTATACTAGCAAGATAAGCATGGCAAAGGCTATCCTTGACTTTTTTATTGATACTAAAGATGCAAAACATTATTCTAAATAACAGCAAGAAAATACTAACAAAAGAAAATGATGCTCCAAGCAAAACACATATCATGTGGTGAATAAAAATATAGCTCCAAGTAAAGTTACCGATGAACAAAGAAGAAAGAGGGGATGCCATCCAGGGCATCCCGAAGCTTAGGCTCTTGGTTGTCCTTAAATATTGCCTTGGGGTGACTTGGGCATTCCCAAGCTTAGGCTCTTGCCACTTCTTATTCCATAGTCCATCGAATCTTTACCCAAAACTTGAAAACTCCACAACACAAAACTCAACAGAAAACTCGTAAGCTCTGTTAGTATAAGAAAATAAAACAACCACTTAGGTACTGTAATGAACGCATTATAAATTCATATTGGTGTAATATATACTGTAATCCAACTTCTCTATGGTTCATACCTCTTAATACTAGCCATAGATGCATCAAAATAAGCAAACAACACATAGAAAACAGAATCTGTCAAAAACAGAACAGTCTGTAGTAATCTGTATCAAACGTATACTTCTGGAACTCAAAAAATCTTACCAAATTAGGAAGTCCTAAGAAATTTGTGTACCAATCCAGATCAAAAAGACCAGATCAGAAGCACGTTTCTGTGAATTAACAAAACTAACTTACTGGGTGCAAAAGTTTCTGATTTTCAGCAGGATCAACACAACTATCACCGTAAGCTATCCTAAAGGTCTTACTTGGCACTTTATTAAAACAAAAGATATAAAACATGATTACTACAGTAGCATAATCATGTGGAGACACAAAAATAGTAAGGATAAATATTGGGTTGTCTCCCAACAAGCGCTTTTCTTTAATGCCTTTCTAGCTAGGCATGATGATGACAATGATGCTCACATGAAAGATAAGAACTGAAACATAACGGGAGCATCATGAAGCATATGACTAGCACATTTAAGCCTAACCCTCTTCCTATGCATAGGGATTTTGTGATCAAACAACTTATGGGAACAATAATCAACTAGCATAGGAAGGTAAAACAAGCATAGCTTCAAGATTTTCAACACATATAGGGGAAACTTGACATTATTGCAATTCCTACAAGCATATGTTCCTCCCTCATAATAATTTTCAGTAGCATCATGAATGAATTCAACAATATTACCAGCACATAAATCATTCTTTTCATGATCTATAAGCATAGAAAATTTACTACTCTCCACATAAGCAAAATTCTTCTCATTCGGAATAGTGGGAGTATCATAAGAGACTTGAACACTAAAAATTGTTTCCACATTAAAAGAGTAATGTTCAGAAAAAGGGTAATCATAATCATGACAAGATTTGTAAATATAATCATCACTACTTTTTATAGCATAAGTTTCATCACAATAATCATCATAAGTAGCAACTTCGTTCTCATCATAATCGATTGAAACCTCTCCCAAGATAGTGGAATCATCACTAAATAAAGTTGACACTCTTCCAAATCCACTTTCATATTCATCACAATAAGATTCAACATCCTCCAAAATAGTGGGATCACTAATTCCTAAAGTTGACACTCTTCCAAACCCACTTTCATCGATATAATCATCATAGGTAGGAGGCATGCTATTATCATAACAACTTTGCATATCAAAACTTGGGATGCTAAAAATATCATCTTCATTAAACATAGCATCCCCAAGCTTGGGACAAACATTAATTCCAGCAAATATATTCTCAAATATGTCATTCTCATCAAACATAGCTTCCCCAAGCTTGGGCCTTTTCATATCATAAGCACAATCACTCTCATCATTAATAGTATGGATAGCACCAATAGTATAACAATTATCATCATCACAAGTAGTGGGAGCAACATCATTTGGAAGGGATACCTTTTTACCTTTGTTGCCCCTTCTTTTCCTTTTCTTCTTCTCATTATGTGTGGGTTCAACCTTTCTCTTTGAGCTCCTTATTGACGAGATTGGTTGAATAGAAAGCTCCTCCTCGTTATCTGATTCATCATAAGAAATAATAGGAGGATATCGGGAAGTCTCTTCCCTTTCATTAGTATTCTCATCATCTTCTATTTGCTTTCTTTTCTTTATGTAATTGGCAATATAAGGATTTTCAATGCAATTCTCCGCACAAAACATATAAATCTTTTCTAGATCAATATCAAGGAATTTCTTATGGGCAAATTCTAGAAGGTCCTTAAGTAAACGTTTCAATTCTTCATAACCCAAAAGTAAACTAAGCTCAATGTAATGTGCAAGGGAGATCAAATCATCACAATTTTTGGACACGATTCGGTCATGAAACAATTTGCATTGGAGATGTAAATGACCACGTTCATTGCAAAGTTCACAAGTACGGCAAAGGAATTTTAAATTTTCAGCACTCACATCTAGCCTTTCTTGCAACCATTTAGTTTCTAAATGCTTATGCCTCTTGCAATATATATCTTCTCTATTTGGTGTGTTCATGCAAACATGCACTCCACAAAAGTTGACATGCTCATAAGAGATATTTTCCTCATAACTAGAGCAATCATCATTAATACTATGGATATTCAAGGAGTTTATACTAACAACATTGCAATCATGCTCATCATTCAAAGATTTAGTATCAAGCATTTTAATGCACTCTTCTTCTAGCACTTGAGCACAATTTTCCTTTCCATCAAACTCACGAAAGATATTAAAAGACGAAGCGTACGAGACAAACTTAACTCCATTTTTTTGTAGTTTTCTTTTATAAACTAAACTAGTGATAAAACAAGAAACAAAAAGATTCGATTGCAAGATCTAAAGATATACCTTCAAGCATTCACCTCCCCGGCAACAGCGCCAGAAAAGAGCTTAGTTGACGGGGTGTGAGTGAGTGCCACTTACCTAGCCTCCCCGGCAACGGCGCCAGAAAAGAGCTTGATGTCTACTACACAACCTTCTTCTTGTAGACGTTGTTGGGCCTGCAAGTGCACAGGTTTGTAGGACAGTAGCAAATTTCCCTCAAGTGTATGACCTAAGGTTTATCAATCTGTAGGAGGCGTAGGATGAAGATGGTCTCTCTCAAACAACCCTGCAACCAAATAACAAAGAGTCTCTTGTGTCCCTAGCACACCCAATACAATGGCAAATTGTATAGGTGCACTAGTTCGGCAAAGAGATAGTGATACAAGTGCAATATGGATGGTAGATAAAGGTATTTGTAATCTGAAAATATCAAAACAGCAAGGTAACTAATGATGAAAGTGAGCGTAAACAGTATTGCAATGATAGGAAACAAGGCCTAGGGTTCATACTTTCACTAGTGCAAGTTCTCTCAACAATAATAACATAGATAGATCATATAACAAGCCCTTCACATGCAACAAAGAGTCACTCCAAAGCCACTAATAGCGGAGAACAAACGTAGAGATTATGGTAGGGTACGAAACCACCTCAAAGTTATTGTCGGTGTCAAAACCGGCGAATCTTGGGTAGGGGGTCCCGAACTGTGCGTCTAGGTGGATGGTAACAGGAGACAAGGGACACGATGTTTTTACCCAGGTTCGGGCCCTCTCGATGGAGGTAAAACCCTACTCCTGCTTGATTGATATTGATGATATGGGTAGTACAAGAGTAGATCTACCACGAGATCAGAGAGGCTAAGCCCTAGAAGCTATCCTATGGTATGATTGTTGTTCGTCCTACGGACTAAAACCCTCCGGTTTATATAAGCAACGAAGAGGGTTAGGGTTACACAGAGTCGGTTACAATGGTAGGAGATCTACATATCTGTATCACCAAGCTTGCCTTCCACACCAAGGAAAGTCCCATCCGGACACGGGACGAAGTCTTCAATCTTGTATCTTCATAGTCCAGGAGTCCGGCCAAAGATGATAGTTCGGCTATCCGGACACCCCCTAGTCCGGGACTCCCTCAGTAGCCCACGAACCAGGCTTCAATGACGACGAGTCCGACGCACATATTGTCTTCGGCATTGCAAGGCGGGTTCCTCCTCCAAATACTTCATAGAAGATTTTGAACACAAGGATAGTGTCCGGCTCTGCAAAATAAGTTCCACATACCACCGTAGAGAGAATAATATTTACACAAACTCCATCTGCTGACGTATTTCGTGGCGTGACATCACACCACGGCCAAGCCTTTATTTTAATCGTTTTTACTGTTCCACCTCAGCACGTTTAGCGAGGCGGTTTCCTTGGCACGTCTTGTCAAAGCAGAGATCGTGTCCCCTTATTCCGGGATTCTCATCAATACGGGCGTGGGTAACCCAACCGCGCCATTGACTATGGCGCTTGGGAGATAAGCGAGTTTTACCAGGCCGGTGGGGACGCATAGTTTTGTCCGTCCATATAAGGGGATAAGGATCCACCTTTTTACCTATGCCTTCTTCCTCCTTTGCTTATCCATTTCCGCGCACTCGAGCTCCAGCGCCCAAGTTCGCACATCTCGCCTCAACCTTCCCCATCCATGTCCGGAGCGGGAGGCAAGTGGATGGCCTCCTTCGTCATGGAGGGGCACATCAAGAGGCTGCGGAAGGCCGGATACTTGTCCAGCGACATCGTGCATCGGCTCCCCGACAAGGGGCAGCTCATCCCCACCCCAGGGCCCCATGAGAGGGTGGTGTTCCTCACCCTCTTCCTCCGTGGACTAGGTTTTCCACTTCACCCATTTGTCCGGGGGCTCATGTTCTACTATGGCCTGGATTTCCACGATCTGGCCCCGAATTTCGTCCTCAACATCTCGGCATTCATCGTCGTGTGCGAGGCCTTCCTCCGCATCAAGCCCCACTTCGGCTTATGGCTGAAGACCTTCAATGTCAAGCCGAAGGTAGTGGGTGGCCAGCAGGCGGAGTGTGGAGGCGCCATGGTGGGCAAGATGCCCAACGTTACATGGCTCGAGGGCTCTTTCGTGGAAACCATCAAAGGGTGGCAATCAGGGTGGTTCTACATCACCGAGCTGCGTGACCCTGAATGGGCAGCGGCCCCTGAGTTTTGATCTGGCATCCCCACACGGCTCACCTCCTGGAAAGAGAAGGACCTGACGTGGGGTAATTCGAAGGAGCTAACCGGACTCCAAACCTGTGTACAAAACCTTGTGAACAAGAAGATCAAGCTTGTCAACGTAGTCCAGGTCATGCTCATCCGCCGGATCCTCCCGTGCCAACAACGAGCCTCCAGCTTGTGGGAGTTTGATCCGGCACAACACCAAACCTTGAGCAGGCTCTTCGACACTATGTACGAAGATGCCTGGAAGGTGCTGTTCAAGGGCACCGAGGCTCCCGCATCCGCTACCGAAGATCGCGGATTCAGCTCGCAGCGTCAAGCCAGCGAGGTAAGCTATTTTACCCTTTATAGGACACCTATTTTTCATAGTTTGACTCTATGCGGGATCTAAACTCCCTTACCTTTGACAGACCTGGCAAAAGAAGTCCGGGCAGGTTAACTGTCCGGCCCCCTTGCCAGAAGACCCAGCGAACGCCCGATTGACGGGGCTGCTGGTTCCGGCACCTTACATGGTGCCGAAGAAGAAGGCCAAGAAGAAGGCCACGGGAACTCGAAAGAGTTCCCGGTGCCAGGTGTTGTCGGACTCATCGTCTGACGACTCCGAGGAGGACTCCTCCCGCGAAGGCGAGGAGGAGGAAAAAGAGGCCTCTCCCCCAGCAGGGGGAGAGAAGAAAAGGAAGGCCGCCCCAACGGGGGAGGCCGAAGGGTCCAAGAAGGGAAGGACCCTCCCTCCGGACTACTCCACCAACGCCGACGACAACAAAGAGGAGTGGCCACCGAGGACTAAGCCCCTGGCAACATCGTAAGTGTCCGGATACCAGAATAACTCATGGAGTTTCGTTTGTCGTATAGTCCTAACGCCGAACATAACCCTGCAGCCCGCCCAAGGACGGGCTCGACACTTCAACGAGCGACTCCCTGGCATCGTCGGATGTGAATAGCACTTCACTTCCGGCCGTCTCCTCTCCTCGCGCTACGGATGACACTGAGGTGGGGTCCCAAAAGGGGCCCAGCCAGGAGGAGGAGGTCCCGGAGGTGCCGCAAGGCAACCTCCCGGACTTTGGGCACGAGGGGGATCAAACCCCGAACGGTTCTGAGTTCGGCCCTGGGCCGGACTCCGCACCGGAACCTTCAGTGGTTCCAGAGTTCGGCGGGCGGCCCCTTCGTAAGAAGGGCGAGACTGCGACACCGGTGACCTCCGTCCAACCGGAGGCTCCGGATAAATTGCTGGAGGCGCTTAACAGCACCTCCATCGACGAGGAGCACCGCACTGTTATGAGTGCGGTGATCCAGAAAGTTCAGTCCGCCAAGAGCGGGCTGACTGAAGCCTGTGCCAACCTTCTAATAGGCTTTGAGTTATGTAGTTAAGATATGTAAAAATATTACTGCATAGACAGTAGCCCCTGATGCTCAGTTTGGTGTTCAGAAAGAAAAGCCGAACTGAGGATCTAAAAAGATATACGTAGGAGTCTAACATAAGCATGTCAATATGGGAATCCAGGCTGCGCTGCTGACCTCTGCCGCATTGACTGCGGAGGTCAATGCATTGAAGCAGAACCTCGAGCGGTCCGAGAACGAGATCGACCTTGCCAAGAAGCAGCTCGAGGACAAGGAAGGTAAGTAATACCTTATGGAAGTATATAAAAGATGCGGTTGCAAAAAATAACAGGAATAACGTGAGAATTGCAGGGGCCACGAACGAGGTGGCGACCCTGAAGGAAGCGGTGTCCAAGGCCGAAAGCAATGCAGCCGTGGAATGCACCAAGCGAGAGAAGAACGAGGCGCGGGTGGCGGAGGTGCGACAAGAGCTCCAGGATCTCGTGGAAAAACACGAGAGTTTGGAGCGTGACTCGAAGACTCGAGAGTCCGAGCTCGCCTCGGCTCTTGAGAGCGCCAAAGCCGCTAAGGCCGAAGCCCAAAAAGCCCTACAGGAAATTGAGGCAATAAAGAAGATAGCGGCGGGTAAGGCATTCTTCATGCAAAGCAAGCACGTGAAAGTGAATTACTTGTTACTTACCCGAATCCGGAGCTCTCCAGGAGCATTCGCAGATCTGCCCCGCAGTGTGTTCGACGCTACCGCCTTCTATTGGACCGAGGAGGGGAGCTCGACGGAGAAGGTGTTCTGGTCTCAGTATGCTGAGGCCGGACACCTGGTGCCCTTGAGCGACCAGCTGAAGCAGCTGGTCGAGCTCCATAAGGTGCCCGAACAGGCCATGAAGGGCCTCATAGCTCGGCTGTGGCCTAAGGAAGCCATGCCTGAGAGTTACTTCGGGTTGGTGAGGCGGCTGGTGGATGCTTGTCCATGGATTGAAGTTGTCAAGTGCTCCGTCCGCATCGAAGGTGCCCGTAGGTCCCTTGCCCGTGCTAAAGTGCACTGGGGTAAGATGGACGCTGAGAAGCTTGTGACGGATGCTCCACCGCCGGGCAGGGAGTATCGCAAGCCCGAGATGTATTATCAGGGCGTCCTGAAGGGTGCCGGCCTTATAGCGGGTGAATGCTCCAAAGATGTAATTTTTGAGTAAACTCACATTTGTTATCCTGTACGCTTGAAAACTTGTTCATACGTGCTAAGCAACGCTTTTTAATTTAAAATATTACCTTCTGTGCGGCCGTTTATTAAATTTGAGAGATGGCGAGTCTTCGGCTTCTGCCCCCATGCCACGAGTGCTGGGGTGTTCAGGATAAACTTGAGCGCTCTTTTTCCCATTCTTGGGTCCTCCGAGGGAGGCGCTCAATGCAACGAACAAGGCAACCAGACTATAATGCTTGAACACTCTCACTTAGCCATAGAATTCTATAATTTTAAATTTCAGCGAAGCCCCTAGTATTCGGAAGACCGAGTTCGGGGCGCTATCCACGCCTAGGCCGGACAAAGCCGACTCCTCGCTCTAAGCGGCATAAGTCTTTAGGGACTCGAAGAAACCTCTCGAACAGCGACCGACTCTCGCCCTATCATGACGGTCAGTTTTAGCTTTCTCCACTGAGGTGCTTAACCCAGCTCAACCGGGGCACAATCGGAGTGGTTCTCCCAGCGCTACCTTAGCCGATATAACGGAACGTAAGGTACCAAAACATGGGAGCCGGGCAAACCCAACTATTGACCCAAGACATGATTCGGAGCCGATGCATATAATGCTATAAGTTCGGGGTGCCGCACTTGTGAAAGTGTTCGGACTTATCACACCATATTTTGGGGTACTTAAGCCCCTGGTGTATTTGGCCGTACCAAAGCGTACGGATGCAACATGTCATAAGTGAACATATATAGATAAGAAAAAGGAATGCAATAATAGGCAAAAGCTGTGCATTGTTTATTAAAAAAGCTGCGGTAAAAGCAGAACGATACAAATAGTGCAATAAGCAAGGGACGGGACTATTTGACATGTCGCCCTCCAGGAGCGTGCTGCGGGATGATATGTAAAACAAGTATATTGCTCGTTATAGAGACCACATGTACACTCGTCGTAGCTTTCTGCTTCCCTGGCTGTTGCATCGTGTGTTCGGCAATTCTACTGCTGGACAGGGCTTCTTGAAAAAGGAGTCCTGAAAGTAAGAGAAAAAAGAAGAATGACACAATTGGGAGCCCCTGGTGCGGTTGAGCCGCATTCTGGGCTTGCCGTGGTCGTGCCCCTCCCCCTAGGCCCATGGTATTTCTAGAGTGTAATTATGTACGCGTAGTACTGGTTTCGCAATTTCGCGAGGGCTGGGGTTGGGTCCGCATTTCTATGCGTGCTCGGAACGTGCCAGGCGGTCTTGCTGTAGGTTACTCCGGGCGTGCTTGATGGTGTCCGGCCGCTTAATAGCCGGACTCGAGAATTGCCTTGAGAGGCTGCTTTGTACTTCCGCCGCGAGAGCCGCTGTATGCTCCTCCGTTCGGAGAGAGCGTTCGGTGTTTCCGTTGACCGTAATGACTCCTCGAGGGCCTGGCATCTTGAGCTTGAGGCATGCATAGTGCGGCACCGCATTGAACTTTGCAAATGTGGTTCGTCTGAGCAGTGCGTGATAGCCGCTGCGGGACGGGACTATGTCGAAGATTAACTCCTCGTTTCGGAAGTTATCCGGGGATCCGAAGACCACTTCAAGTGTAACTGAGCCTATACAGTTGGCCTCTACACCTAGTATGACGCCTTTGAAGGTCATCTTTGTGGGTTTAATCCTTGAGGGGTCTATGCCCATCTTGCACACTGTATCCTGATAAAGTAGGTTCAGGCTGCTGCCGCCGTCCATCAGGACTCTAGTGAGGTGAAATCCATCAATGATTGGGCCTAGAACCAATGCGGCGAATCCGCCATGGCGGATACTAGTGGGGTGGTCCCTTCGATCAAAAGTGATCGGGTAGGAGGACCACGGATTGAACTTTGGGGCGACTGGCTCCATCGCATATACGTCCCTTAGTGCACGCTTCCGCTCCCTTTTGGGTATGTGGGTTGCGTATATCATGTTCACCGTCCGAAATTGTGGGGGGGGGGGAACCCTTCTGTCCTCTATTGTTCGGCGGCCGGGTCTCCTCCTCGTCATCGCTATGCAGCCCCTTGTCATTGTTTTCGGCAGTTAACTTGCCTGCCTGCTTGAACACCCAACAATCCCTGTTGGTGTGATTGGCTGGCTTTTCGGGGGTGCCGTGTATCTGGCATGAGCGATCGAGTATTCGGTCCAAATTGGACGGTCCCAGAGTATTTCTTTTGAATGGCTTTTTCCACTGACCGGGTTTAGAGCCTCTGAATCCAGCATTGACTGCCGTATCCTCAGTATTATCGCCATTAATGCGGCGCTTGTGCTTGTTGATACGCGACCTACCGTTGCTGTCCTTGGTATCCGAATTACCATGGCTCTTGGTTATGTTGTTACTACGAGCTAGCCAGCTGTCCTCTCCCGTGCAGAAGTGGGTCATGAGTGTTGTGAGGGCTGCCATGGATTTCGGCTTTTCCTGTCCTAGGTGCCGGGCAAGCCACTCGTTGCGGATGTTATGCTTGAAGGCTGCAAGGGCCTCTACATCCGGACAGTCGACGATTTGATTTTTCTTGGTTAGGAACCGTGTCCAGAATTGTCTGGCCGATTCTTCTGGCTGATGAATTATGTGGCTTAGGTCATCTGCTTCTGGTGGTCGCACATAGGTGCCCTGGAAGTTGTCGAGGAATGCGGCTTCCAGATCTTCCCAACAACCAATTGACTCTGCTGGCAAGCTGTTAAGCCAATGCCGAGCTGGTGCTTTAAGCTTGAGTGGGAGGTATTTGATGGCATGTAGATCATCACCGCTGGCCATGTGGATATGAAGGAGATAGTCCTCGATCCAGACCGCAGGATCTGTTGTGCCATCGTATGGTTCAATGTTTATGGGTTTGAAACCCTCAGGGATTTGATGATCCATTACTTCGTCTGTGAAGCATAGTGGGTGTGCGGCGCCTCTGTATTGGGCTATATCACGACGTAGCTCAAATGAGCTTTGTCTACCGTGTTTGGCCCGGCCGTAATTACCATATCCGGCGTGACAGTTATCATTACATATCATGGGGCGCCCACGCGATCCGTAGATCGATCTTGTTTGCCTTGCCTTGTCCTCAAGTATATCCCGCAGGTCTGGCGCATTTTCCCGCGCCTTGGTATTTTTTGAGCGGCGCCGGGGTGCGGCTTGAGTGTAGGGCCGAGAGGCCTCTCTGTCGCGGCCACGAGATGGCCGGTCAGCCGTGTTATGCACTGGTGATGTAGGTTTACGTGCTTCCTCCTCCAATCGGGGTAGCAACCTGCGTTTTGGGTAGCTCTTGGAGGGGCGTTCGAGTTCATACTCTTCGGCCACAAGGACTTCAGTCCATCTGTCGGCTAGCAAGTCTTGGTCAGCTCTAAGCTATTGCTGCTTTTTCTTGAGGCTGCTTGCCGTGGCCATAAGCCTGCGTTTGAAACGCTCTTGTTCGACGGGATGCTCAGGCACGACAAATTCGTCGTCATCTAGGCTTGCCTCGTCTTCGGAGGGAGGCATGTAATTATCGTCCTCTACCTCTCTGCCTGCCGCTGTCTCATGAGGGTTGGCTTCTCCATCCTCCTGCGCTGAATCCTGCTGGAGGGGGTTGTCTTCAGCACTGTCCGGGGTGTTATTGTCTCCGGTGCCGGAATCTCCGTTTTTGCTGTGGCGGGATTTAGAGCGGCGCCACTGACGCCGGCGCTCAGGCTGTTTCTTGGAGGGGTTATCCTCCATTGTTCCATCGCCATTCCCATCATTTGGGATGTCCACCATGTATATGCCGTATGACAAGGTGGCCTTCCAGTGCCCTGTAGGCGCTGGTTCTTGGTTGTCTCCTGCATCGTCGTCCATACCGTCGATGTCTTTGGAGTCGAAGTCGAGCATGTTGGTTAAGTCATCGACAGTGGCTACGAAGTGGGTGGTGGGTGGGCTTTGAATTTCTTCGTCGTCCGCATCCCAACCTTCCTGACCATAATCCGGCCAGGGCTCTCCTGATAAAGAGAGAAACTTTAGCGAATTCAGGATGTCGCGAAAGGGCGAGTGCTGAAAGATGTCCGTAGCAGTGAACTCCATGATCGGCGCCCAATCGGATTCGATTGGCAGGGGCGCGGAAGGTTCGGAGTCCGGAGAGGAGTCCGACACCTTGGAGTCATGAGCTTTGCAAAGGACAGGGTTGGTGTTCGGCTCAATCGCCGTAGAGATAGCAGCCCCCGAGGTGGTGTCCAACCACCCGTCCTCGATCGGTGCAGTTGGCTCCTAGCCAAAGGTCGGAGCGGACTCTGGTGTGGCCTCCAGGGCACTGTTCGGCGGCAGAGCTAGATCATGCCCATCATGACAGTGCGGCGCGCTTGGCTGTGGCTCGAACCCGTCGAAGATCAAATCTCCGCGGGAGTCCGCCGATAGTTTAAACTTCCAAATCTGACCTGATGGCCAGGGGCATAGCTTTCAATCTGTTCTAGATGGCCAAGCGAATTGGCCCGCAGTGCAAAGCCGCCGAATACAAAGATCTGTCCTGGGAGAAAAGTCTCACCCTGGACCGCATCATCGTTGATGATCGAAGGAGCCATCGGGCCTAAAGATGACGACACAGAGGAACTCTCAATGAAAGCACCAATGTCGGTGTCAAAACCGGCAGATCTCGGGTAGGGGGTCCCGAACTGTGCGTCTAGGCGGATGGTAACAGGAGACAAGGGACATGATGTTTTTACCCAGGTTCGGGCCCTCTCGATGGAGGTAAAACCCTACTCCTGCTTGATTGATATTGATGATATGAGTAGTACAAGAGTAGATCTACCACGAGATAAGAGAGGCTAAACCCTAGAAGCTAGCCTATGGTATGATTGTTGTTCGTCCTACGGACTAAAACCCTCCGGTTTATATAAGCACCGAAGAGGGTTAGGGTTACATAGAGTCGGTTACAATGGTAGGAGATCTACATATCCGTATCACCAAGCTTGCCTTCCACGCCAAGGAAAGTCCCATCCGGACATAGGACGAAGTCTTCAATCTTGTATCTTCATAGTCCAGGAGTCCGGCCGAAGATGATAGTTCGGCTATCCGGACACCCCCTAGTCCGGGACTCCCTCAGTTATTCTTTCGTATCGATCTATAAAAGAGTTCATACTAGAATAACACCTTAAGACACAAATCAACCAAAACCCTAATGTCACCTAGATACTCCATTGTCACCTCAAGTATCCGTGGGCATGATTATACGATATGCATCACACAATCTCAGATTCGTCCAACCAACACAAAAGTACTTCAAAGAGTGCCCCAAAGTTTCTACCGGAGAGTCAAGAAAACGGGTGCCAACCCCTATGCATATGTTCATGGGCGGAACCCGCAAGTTGGTCACCAAAACATACATCAAGTGGCACGTGATATCCCATTGTCACCACAGATAAACACGGCAAGACATACATCAAGTGTTCTCAAATAAAGACTCAATCCGATAAGATAACTTCAAGAGGGAAACTGAATTCATCACAAGAGAGTAGAGGGGGAGAAACATCATAAGATCCAACTATAATAACAAAGCTTGCGATACATCAAGATCGTGCCATAGAGAGAACACGAGAGAGAGAGATCAAACACATAGCTACTGGTACATACCCTCAGCCCCGAGGGTGAACTACTCCCTCCTCGTCATGGATAGCGCCGGGATGATGAAGATGGCCACCGGTGGTGGGTTCCCCCTCCGACAGGGTGCCGGAACAGACTCCCGAGAGGTTTTTGGTGGCTACAGAGGCTTGCGGTGGCGGAACTCCCAATCTATCTTGATATTCGATGGTTTTAGGGTACGTAGGGTTATATAGGCGAAAGAAGTCGGTCGGGGGGTGCTCGAGGGGTCCACGAGACAGGGGGCCGTGCCCTGTAGGGGGAGGGGCACCCCCTATCTCCTGGGCTCCTCGAGTATCTTCTGACTTGATCTCCAAGCCTCCAGGATGATATTCTTCCAAAAAATCACGACGCCGAAGGTTTCATTCCGTTTGGACTCCGTTTGGACTCCATTTGATATTCCTTTTCTTCGAAATACTGAAACAGGCAATAAAACAACAATATGGGCTGGGCCTCCGGTTAATAGGTTAGTCCCAAAAGTAATATAAAAGTGTATAATAAAGCCCGTAATTATTCAAAACACATAGTAATATAGCATGAATGCTTCATAAATTATAGATACGTTGGAGACGTGTCACACGACACCTTGATCTCCATCGTAGCATCGTTGTCGTCTCGCCAACTATTGCTTCTACGACTATCGCTACCGCTTAGGGATAAAGTAAAGCAATTAGAGGGTGATTGCATTGCATACAATAAAGCGACAACCATATGGCTCCTGCCAGTTGCCGATAACTCGGTTACAAAACATGATCATCTCATACAATAAAATATAGCATCACGTCTTGACCATATCACATCACAACATGCCCTGCAAAAACAAGTTAGACGTCCTCTACTTTGTTGTTGCAAGTTTTACGTGGCTGCTATGGGCTGAGAAAGAACCGTTCTTACATATGCATCAAAACCACAACAATAGTTCGTCAAGTTAGTGTTGTTTTAACCTTCTCAAGGACCGGGCATAGCCACACTCGGTTCAACTAAAGTTGGAAAACTGACACCCGCCAGCCACCTATGTGCAAAGCACGTCGGTAGAACGAGTCTCGCGTAAGTGTACGCGTAATGTCGGTCCGGGCCGTTTCATCCAACAATACCGCCAAATCAAAGTATGACATGCTGGTAAGCAGTATGACTTGTATCACCCACAAGTCACTTGTGTTCTACTCGTGCATATAACATATAGGCATAAAACCAGGCTCTGATACTACTGTTGGGGAACGTAGTAATTTCAAAAAAATTCATACGCACACGTAGATCATGGTGATGCATAGCAACGAGAGGGAAGAGTGTTGTCCATGTATCCTCGTAGACCGAAAGCGGAAGCGTTAGCACAACGCGGTTGATGTAGTCGTACGTCTTCATGATCCGACCGATCAAGTACTGAACGTACGACACCTCCGAGTTCAGCACACGTTCAGGTCGATGATGTCCCACGAACTCCGATCTAGCAGAGCTTTGCGGGAGAGTTCCGTCAGCACGACGGCATGATGACGGTGTTGATGTGGAATCTGGTGGAGGGGGGCACCGCACACGGCTAAGAGATCAAGAGATCAATTGTTGTGTCTAGAGGTGCCCCCTTGCCTCCGTATATAAAGGATCAAGGGGGAGGGGGCGGCCGTCCAGGAGGAGGCGCGCTAGGGAGGAGTCCTACTCCCACCGGGAGTAGGACTCCCTCTTTTCCTAGTTGGAGTAGGAGGGGGGAAGGAAGGGAGAGAGGAGAGGAAGGAAAGGGGGGCCGCCACCCCCCTCCTTGTCCTATTCGGACTATAGGGGGAGGGGGCGCGCGGCCTGCCCTGGCCGCCCCTCCTCTTCTCCACTAGGCCCCATTAGGCCCACTAAACCCCCCGGGGGGTTCCGGTAACCCCCGATACTCTGGTATATGTCCTAAACCTCCCGAAACACTTCCGGTGTCCGAACATAGTCATCCAATATATCGATCTTTACGTCTCGACCATTTGGAGACTCCTCGTTATGTCCGTGATCATATTCGAGACTCTGAACTACCTTCGGTACATCAAAACATAAAAACTCATAATACCGATCATCACCGAACTTTAAGCGTGCGGACCCTACGGGTTTGAGAACTATGTAGACATGACCGAGACACGTCTCAGGTCAATAACCAATAGCGGAACCTGGATGCTCATATTGGCTCCCACATATTCTACGAAGATCTTTATCGGTCAAACCACATAACAACATACGTTGTTCCCTTTGTCATCGGTATGTTACTTGCCCGAGATTCGATCATCGGTATCTCAATACTTAGTTCAATCTCGTTACCGGCAAGTCTCTTTACTCGTTACATAATGCATCATCCCGCATCTAACTCATTAGCTACATTGCTTGCAAGGCTTATAGTGATGTGCATTACCGAGAGGGCCCAGAGATACCTCTCCGACAATCGGAGTGACAAATCCTAATCTCAAAATACATTGACTCAACAAGTACCTTTGGAGACACCTATAGAGCACCTTTATAATCACCCAGTTACGTTGTGACGTTTGGTAGCACACAAAGTGTTCCTCCGGTAAGTGGGAGTTACATAATCTCATAGTCATGGGAACATGTATAAGTCATGAAGAAAGCAATAGCAACATACTAAACGATCAAGTGCTAAGCTAACGGAATGGGTCAAGTCAATCACATCATTCTTCTAATGATGTGATCAGATTGATCAAATGATAACTCATATCTATGGTTAGGAAACTCAACCATCTTTGATCAATGAGCTAGTCAAGTAGAGGCATACTAGTGACACTATGTTTGTCTATGTATTCACACATGTATTATGTTTCCGGTTAATACAATTCTAGCATGAATAATAAACGTTTATCATGATATGAGGAAATAAATAATAACTTTATTATTGCCTCTAGGGCATATTTCCTTCAATATTGTGGCTAGAGCTTAAAAAATGTCATGATAGTATGCCATAGCATTGTTGAACATAGACTTACAACTGCAAAAAATTGATACACTAGATGAAGAAGATTTGTGAATTGATACACCGGAAGAAGATTTGTGCATAGATGACCAAAGATACAAGACATACCTTGTCCTTCATGGATTTTCAGAATTACAAATATTTGACTTATCGCAAAGTGCGACTTTAAGCATTGACTTTAGTTATTCTTTGTTTTCACGTGCCCTATAAAAGCTACGAAAAGATTCAGATGAAACCATAAAAATATATAATACCTTCTCAAAGAAGATCAAATTAAGTACTTGTGCTTCAACGCTAATTTCAGGTTCAACGACACCATAAGAAAGGCTGGAATCTGAAGATGATACACGTGCTTTCTAGTTCAACTACATTTTCCCTAGATTTCTTCATGAGGTCCATTATGTTCATATGGTGAAGCTATAGCCCCAATAAGCAAGGCGAGACCCTTGGAAATATGCAACATGTATAATAAGATCACCCCTGACATGGGGATCTAGATCGTCGCCTCGCTTTGCTTGGGCTTTATCATGTTATATTCTTCCAACTTGATGCTACAAAGGACATCATTGTAAATGTAAACTTTAAGTGAAAGTAGAAGCATACATAGAACTCCGATCAACGGAAATATCTCTATTGTTAATGGGGAGTCTGTATGTACTGCGTCAACATTTTGTTACATCCCGTTCTACCCATGTACGTCTCCCCGCTCCCACCAACTAATCAATATTTTTATTTCCCCACACGCAGAACCGGTGAACAGAAGAAACCCCAAAAATCCAAGCATTGAAACCTATGTACCTCCTCTCTCCCAGCTCCTGCCATCCCTGAAGGAGCTAAATCTGGCAGATCTTGAGGTAGAGATCCTAAGTTAAGCATCTTGGAATGATGGTAATAGGAACATAAGATTTTACCCATGTTCGGGCTCTCCAGGAGATAATACCCTACGTCATGCTTGTGCTTATTGCGTTTGGGTGTAATACATAGTAGATGTATCTACCAAGAGATTGTAGTGTGTCTTCTAAGAGTTTGCCCTCTCAGTTTATATAGGTATTTGGAGGTCCTAGGGTTTCAGGGTCCTTGTCAGCTACGTACAAGAGACATGGTTCCTCACGACTCCACCGTCTTGGAGTTCATGTAAGGTCTTTCAGATATTCTATGTAACCTCCATGGGCTACTTGGAGAGGCCTAGGATGGAACCGGCATAGGGGTCCTCAGCCCGGCCCACTAGACCAGGAACTGTCATGGCTAGAGACCCCCTAGTTGGGACACCGTTAGTACCCCTTGAACCGGTCTTCAAGTCTGGACGCATCTCAGCTCATCTGAGTTATTTCTCATCTTCAAAACGCTGGTATTGAAACTGGCTCAATGAATGCATGCCTCTCCTAATTCGAGGTTTAGTGCCGAGATGCACCCAAAATGTCATAAGTAAATCAGTTCCGACAAGTGTTGTAAGAATTTAATCCAGGCTGCACATCGAAAAATGTTCTCGCATAGTCATCCCCCGGACGTGAAGTATGCCGGCACTCCGGGGTGATGATTTCTCGGTCTACATCTGACATCACATACCGATCTTATCCATGGGTGCATCTAACCACGTGGCATTTTAGACTTGACTGTCAATAAGACATGAAGTTGTGGTGTAGGAACTGCCAAGGTCATGTCCCATCAAGTGTGATCATGTGTGTCGAAACACTCAGTAATTAAGTAAGAGCCCACTCAATCCCCGTGTGCATTCAACGCATAAATATGGGGGAGTGGAGAATTTACTGCCACGTAGCGCAATTATCTCATAGCCACTTGACCATTTTCCCCATAAAACGAAGGTCTCCGATGTCCTGCAAGTGCATAGGGATGTTGTAGCACTTTCGTGAAGAGCTGGTCAAGCTAGCTGCGCGTCATCGTCGATGACTTCCACTTGCCTTTGGTGGCGTATGCCACCTTGGGTGCCTGAGCAGGTGTCTTGCCAGTATCGACAACCTGGCTGGCCTTCCTCACGCGTTGCTCTCCGACCATCACTTTTGCTGTGGTGGAGAGCTGTAGTGCATGAGGAGAAAATCTTGGAGTAATGGAGCACTTGGACGCTTAAGCACGAGGAAGAAGATGACTGCAAGAGGAACGAGAGCATAAAGCTCTCTCTCATATCACCTCCTCCCTTTTATAGGGGGGAGTGAAGCGGCGGCAGCTTAGTACTGCCAGATGATAGTAAATCTCTTCGCATCCCGTGGTTAAGACTTAATGACATAGGGGATTAAGGGGTTGTTATTAATCCTTGCACGGGGATCAAGGTGCACGCCCCCTCTCGATGGATGTGGCCTTTGTGGGGCCCTGACCCACTCCCGCACATCATGTTAACCGTTAGGTCAAGACTACCATGTGGCTAGGTGGGCCAGTGGATAAGACCAGCCTGACTCATCATGACAAGGATCATAAGCGCAAACTTAAGATGTCATGGTGGAGCTATATGGAGTGTAGAAGAGTTATTATACAAAGGTAGAGCAACTCGGTAGACCAAGAAAAAGGGGGTGAAGGTGGGGTATGAAATCTAAGATGCATGTTTGAGAAAATAGGACCATTGAAGAGAGGGATGAAGTAGGACAAACACAATTAACAAACATTTTTACATTGTCATGTGATAACACATGAGCGTTCAACTAGTAATCACTAATGACGCAACTAAATCTAAGCTTTTGTCATAGTTTCGCATCCGAGCTGAACTCCTGATACGATCAGTTTTGTTTCTTCTTTTCAGCTTGGTTTATGGGAAATGATTGGGATCACCCGACGGATAATGATGCATGCGTCCTCCGCCTTCATGGCCATCGGATATGATTTTAATCAGATGGCTAGGAGAAACATATTACATAGACTAGGTTTTCCAACTGAGTCATCATTGCAATCTCCCCCACCACAACAACTGGTGTGTTATGGGATCAGAGTCCTCTCGAGATCACTGATACGTCCATTTTTCATCATGCTTTTATATCAATATTTATTGCATCAGTTGTTACTACACATTATATCACAATACTTATGCCTTTTCTCTCTTATTTTATAAGGTTTACATGAAGAGGGAGAATGCCGGCAGCTAGAATTCTAGACTATAAAAGGAGCAAATATTAGAGACCTATTCTGCACAACTCCAAAAGTCCTGAAACTTCACGGAGATCAGTTTTGGAATATATTAAAAATATTAGGTGTCGTGGTGGGTGCATGGCAAATGCCACAGGATGGCTAAAGAGAGGAGGAGGCTCGAGGGCACTGGTGGGCTCCAGAGGCGGGGTTGGTATGAGCAAGCGTGGGACGCAAGACATACCCAAGTTCGGGGCTCTCCGGAGAGATAACACCCCTAGTCCCGCCGAGTGTAGTTTGATGTTCGACAGTACAATGTTGCTCCTAGAGCTGTATGGAGGAGGAAGGAAAGCTGGCCAAGGCTTAGGCTGCTCCTTCTCTCCGGGTGGATGTTGCTGTTTGGTGGCTAGTTCCTCTCTATGTTTTGCTTACTTCCTTGCTTGCTTGCCCGTATGCGTGGGCTCCTAGGGGCTTTTATAGGCCAACCCCCCAGGGGTACAATGGTAATGTTACAAGTTGGTGGGTCCGGGTTGTCGGCGTCCAGGGACCTGGGCTGGGACCCGCTGGGGGCCTGTGGTTCGCCGGGTTCCCCTAGGTGCGGGCCCCGCGTGCCTAGGGGGACTGTGCACCGTCTTGTCAGTCATCAGGGCATGGCCGAGTCGAGTCGTGTACAGTGGTGCTCCGTCAGGTTGCCGCTTGCTGTCGTCAGCGGTGATGGCGGGGGAACTATAGCCACGCCGGCCCTGGTCAGCGGGTAGGTGAGGGGCACTGTTGCCACGCTCCGGCTGACCAGAGGCATGCATGGGCGGGGCACTGTTGCTTTGGTCATCAGCGGCTGAAGACTCGTCCCATCATATGGCCTGGATGGGACGGGAGCTGACCCGTGGCTGGATTGCGGAGCACGCCATGGGTGGAGCTGGCTTGTTGAGGAAGCCTTGGTTGTGCCGGGTTTGGCTGTCTTGTACTAGTTGTTGAGGCCGAGTCGACGTGTCTTGCCGGGTCGGAGAGCTTGGCCGGGTTGCGGGGTTTGGCCGGGTCGAGTGACATGCCGGCTTGAGGGGCGACGCCATCCCCGTTGTTTTTGAAAAGGATCCGGGTTCCATTGCCTGCCCGGGGTTCATCCCCCCAACATTGGGCGAAGAAAGCACCAGAGGGGGGCCACCAGTCGTCCACGAGGGTGGAGGGCGCGCCCCCTGCCTCGTGGCCCCCCTGGCAGACCCCCGACGTCCATCTTCTGCTATATGGTGTCTTTTGCCCTGAAAAAATCAGAGAGAAGCTTTTGGGATGAAGCGCCACCGTCTCGAGGCGGAACCTGGGCAGGACCAATCTAGGGCTCCGGCGGAGCTGTTCTACCGGGGAAACATCATTCCGGGAGGGGGAAATCACCGCCATCGTCATCACCATCGATCCTCTCATCGAGAGGGGGTCAATCTCCATCAACACCTCCACCAGCACCATCTCCTCTCAAACTCTAGTTCATCTCTTGTATCCGATCTTTGTCTCAAAACCTCATATTGGTACCTGTGGGTTGCTAGCAGTGTTGATTACTCCTCGAAGTTGATGCTAGTTGGTTTAATCGATGGAAGATCATATGTTCAGATCCTTAATGCTTATCAATACCCCTCTGATTATGAACATGAATATGCTTTGTGAGTAGTTATGTTTGTTCCTGAGGACATGGGAGAAGTCTTGTTATAAGTAATCATGTGAATATGGTATTCTTCCGATATTTTGATGAGATATATGTTGTCTCTCCTCTAGTGGTGTTATGTGAACGTCGGCTACATGACATTTCACCATGATTTGGGCCTAGGGGAAGGCATTGGGAAGTAATAAGTAGATGATGGGTTGCTAGAGTGACAGAAGCTTAAACCCTAGTTTATGTGTTGCTTCGTAAGGGGCTGATTTGGGTCCATATGTTTCATGCTACGGTTAGGTTTACCTTAATTCTTCTATAGAAGTTGCGGATGCTTGCGAGAGGGGTTAATATAAGTGGGAGGCGTGTCCAAGTAAGGACAACACCCAAGCACCGGTCCACCCACATATCAAATTATCAAAGTTACCAATGTGAATCATATGAGCATGATGAAAACTAGCTTGACAGTAATTCCCATGTGTCCTCGGAAGCACCTTGCTTTATATAAGAGTTTGTCCAGGATTTTCCTTTGCTATAAAAAGGATTGGGCCACCTTGCTGCACCTTAGTTACTCTTGTTAGTTGGTACCCGTTACAAATTACCTTATCACAAAACTATCTGTTACCGATAATTTCAGTGCTTGCAGAGAATACCTTACCGAAAACCGCTTGTCATTTCCTTCTCCTCCTCGTTGAGTTCAACACTCTTACTTATCGAAATGACTATGATATATCCCCTATACTTGTGGGTTAGCAAGACTCTTTTCTGGCACCATTGCCGGGGAGTGAAGCGCCTTTGGTAAGTGGAATTTGGTAAGGAAACAGTTATATAGTGTGCTGAAATTTACCATCACTTGTTACTATGGAAAATAATCCTTTGAGGGGATTGTTCGGGGTATCTTCACCCCGACCGAAAGAGCAAAGAGTTTCTCCTCAACCTACTAAACCTACTAAAAATATTTGCTTTGAAATTCCTTCGAGTATGATAGAGAAACTGCTAGCTAATCCTTATACAGGAGATGGAACATTACATCCCGATATGCACCTAATCTATGTGGATGAAGTTTGTGGATTATTTAAGCTTGCAGGTATGCCCGAAGATGTTGTCAACAAGAAGATCTTCCCTTTATATTTGAAAGTAAAGGCATTGACATGGTATAGGCTATGTGATGATATTGGATCATGGAACTACAACCGATTGAAATTGGAATATCATCAGAAGTTTTATCCTATGCATCTGGTTCATCGTGATCGGAATTATATATATAATTTTTGGCCTCGTGAAGGAGAAGGTATCGCTCAAGCTTGGGGGAGGCTTAAGTCAATGTTATATTCATGCCGCAATCATGAGCTCTGAAGAGAAATTATTATTCAAAAAATTTATGCTCGGCTTTCTCATAATGATCACTCCATGCTCAATACTTCTTGTACTGGTTCTTTTATGATTAAGACTATTGAATTCAAATGGGATTTATTGGAAAGAATTAAACGCCACTCTGAAGATTGGGAACTCGACGAAGGTAAGGAGTCAAGTATAACCCCTAAGTTTGACCGTGTTAAATCTTTTATGGATACCGATGCTTTTCGTGAATTTAGCACTAATATGGACTTGACTCTGAGATAGTAGCTTCTTTCTGTGAATCATTTTCTACTCATGTTGACCTTCCTAAGGAGAAGTGGTTTAAATATCATCCTCCCATTGAAGTAAAGGTAGTAGAACCTATTAAAGTTAAAGAAGAAACTATTACTTGTAATGTAGATCCTATTGTTCCTACTGCTTATATTGAGAAACCACCCTTCCCTGTTAGAATAAAGGATCATGCTAAAGCTTCAACTATGGTTTGTAAGAGTAATACTATAACACCTACACCCCCTGAGCAAATTAAAACTGAACCTAGTATTGCTATGGTGAAAGATCTCTTGGTCGATAATACTGATGGGCATGTTATTTATTTTTGTGATGAAGCTGCTAGAATTGCTAAACCCGATACTAAAAATAAACATAGACCTGTTGTTGGCATGCCTGTTGTTTCTGTTAAAATAGGAGATCATTTCTATCATGGTTTATATGATATGGGTGCTAGTGTGAGTGCAATACTTCATTCCTTATACAGAGAAATTATGCATGATATTGCACCTGCTAAGATAGAAGATATTGATGTTACTATTAAGCTTCCCAATAGAGACTATTTCACCAATTGGGATTGTTAGAGATGTTGAAGTCTTGTGTGGGAAAATTAAATATCCTACTGATTTTCTTGTTCTTGGTTCCCCACAAGATGACTTTTGTCCCATTATATTTGGTAGACCCTTCTTGAATACTGTTAATGCTAAGATAGACTACAAAAAGGATATTGTTACTGTTGGTTTAGGGGATATGTCTCATGATTTTAGTTTTGCTAAATTTCATAGACAACCCCATGATAAATAATTGCATAGTAAAGATGAAATTATTGGTCTTGCTTCTATTGCCGTGCCTCCTAATGATCCTTTAGAACGATATTTGCTCGACCATGAAAATGATATGTTTACGAATGAAAGAAGGGAAATAGATTAAATATTCTTTAAGCAAGGACCAATTTTGTAACACAACTTGCCAGTTGAAATCCTAGGGAATCCTCCGCCACCCAAGGGAGATCCCATGTTTGAGCTTAAACAATTACCTGATAGTCTTAAATATGCTTATCTTGATGAAAAGAAGATATATCCTGTTATTATTAGTGCTAACCTTTCAGAGTATGAAGAAGAGAAATTATTGAAAACTCTGAAGAAGCATTGTGCTGCCATTGGATATACTCTTGATGATCTTAAGGGCATTAGTCCCACTTTATGTCAGCACAAAATAAAACTAGAGAAAGATGCTAAACCAGTTGTTGATCATCAACGATGGTTAAATCCTAAGATGAAAGAAGTGGTAAGAAATGAAATACTAAAGCTTTTGGAGGCAGGTATAATTTATCCTATTGCTGATAGTCAATGGGTAAGTCCCGTTCATTGTGTCCCTAAGAAGGGAGGTATTACTATACTTCCTAGTGATAAGAATGAATTGATCCCACAAAGAATTGTTACAGATTATAGAATGGTAATTGATTTCCGCAAATTAAATAAAGCTCCTAGAAAAGATCATTACCCTCTACCTTTTATTGATCAAATGCTAGAAAGACTATCCAAACATACATATTTTTGCTTCCTAGATGGTTATTCTGGTTTCTCTCAAATACCCGTGTCAAAAGAGGACCAAGAAAAGACCACTTTTACTTGCCCTTTCGGTACTTTTACTTATAGACGTATGCCTTTTGGTTTATGCAATGCACCTACTACCTTTCAAAGATGTATGACTGCTATATTCTCTGACTTTTGTGAAAGATTGTTGAGGTTTTCATGGATGATTTCTTTGTTTACGAAACTTCTTTTGATGATTGCTTAAGCAACCTTGATCGAGTTTTGCAGAGATGTGAAGAAACTAATCTTGTCTTGAATTGGGAGAAGTGCCACTTTATGGTTAATGAAGGTATTTTCTTGGGGCATAAAATTTCAGAAAGAGGCATTGAAGTTGATAAAGCTAAAGTAGATGCTATTGAAAAGATGCTGTGTCCTAAAGATATCAAAGGTATAAGAAGTTTCCTTGGTCATGATAGTTTGTATAGGAGGTTTATTAAAGACTTTTCTAAAATTTCTAGGCCTCTCACTAATCTCTTCCAAAAAGATTTTCCTTTTGTTTTTGATGATGATTGTGTAGAAGCATTTGAAATACTTAAGAAAGCCTTGATTTCTGCACCCATTGTTCAGCCACCTGATTGGAATTTACCCTTTGAAATTATGTGTGATGCTAGTGATTACGCTATTGGTGTTGTTCTAGGACAAAGATTTCATAAGAAATTAAATATTATCCAATATGCTAGTAAAAACTCTAGGCAGTGCCCAAAGAAATTATGCTACTACTGAAAAAGAATTTTTAGCAGTTGTATTTGCTTGTGATAAGTTCAAACCATATATTCTTGATACCACAATAACTGTTCACACTGATCATGCTGCTAATGAATACCTTATGGAAAAGAAAGAAGCTAAACCTAGACTTATTAGATTGGTTCTCTTGCTACAAGAAGTTGGTTTGCATATTATTGATAGAAAGGGAGCTGAGAACCCCATTGCAGACAACTTGTCTAGGTTAGAAAATGTTCTTGATGACCCACTACCTATTGATGATAGCTTTCCTGATGAACAATTAGCTGTCATAAATGCTTCTCGTACTGCTCCATGGTATGATGATTATGCTAATTACATTTTGCCAAATTTATTCCACCTAGTTTCACATACCAGCAAAAGAAAAAGTTTTTCTATGATTTAAGACATTACTTTTGGGATGATCCACTCCTTTACAAAGAAGGAGTAGATGGTGTTATTAGACATTGCGTACCTGATCATGAATAGGAATAGATCCTATGCAAGTGTCACTCCGAGGCTTACGGAGGACACCACGCTAGAGATAGAACTGCACATAAGGTATTGCAATCCGGTTTTTATTGGCCTACTCTTTTCAAAGATGCCCGTAATTTTGTCTTGTCTTGCGATGAATGTCAGAATTGGTAATATTAGTAGACGTCAAGAAATGCCTATGAATTATCACTTGTTATTGAACCATTTGATGTTTGGGGCTTTGATTATATGGGATCTTTTCCTTCCTCTAATGGATATAAACATATTTTAGTTGCTGTTGATTATGTTACAAAATGGGTAGAAGCTATTCCAACTAGTAGTGCTGATCATAACACCTCTATTAAGATGCTCAAAGAAGTTATTTTTCTGAGGTTTGGAGTCCTAGATATTTAATGACTGATGGTGGTTCACATTTTATTCATGGTCCTTTTCGGAAAATGCTTGCTAAGAATGATATTAATCATAGAATTGCATCTCCATATCATCCTCAGTCTAGTCACTAGAGAAAAAAGACATATCCATGACATTTTGGGCCGAACGGATTTTTTTCCTGTCATGGTTATGACACTTCTATGCGATAATTGTGACAAAACCTGGTATCATCATAGATGTGGTGGGCTCCTACTTCTATGACAAAAAATCATGATAGAAAATGGGCTTTTCGTCCTGGGTGGGCCGGAGACGCAGCTGGATGACATTATTCGGGCCGTCCATGACGAAAAAAACCATGGTAGAAGCGAGGGCGAGGAAAATATCGGGGAGTTCCCGGTTACGGTGGGTGGTCGAGGGCCGAGCGATGCACGTTTCTCTCGTACATGTACGCGCGTGGGTGCGAGGCATTGTGCTCTAACTGAACCTGAGGGAGGCGTTCGCCTACTGAACCCGAGCGATTGCACTAGCTATGTTACTGAACCCCGATCGATCCCTTGTTGTTAACTAAACCCGATCGAGCAATTCCTTCGCTAATGCTGCTAACTGAAGCCGATCGAACCTGCTGCCTCCTTCCCTTGATGAACAGTGAGCGTTGTT
>NC_041385.1:409988345-410027238 GCF_002162155.2 Triticum dicoccoides
CCGGTGGGGGATTGGATGAACAGGACCATGTGGTAGTAGGGGCCATTGCCGCTGGATGAACAGGACCCCGATCGATCGAGCCGGTTGGGGGTGGATGAACAGGACCCCGTGGAGGGCTGGATGAACAGGACGACCCCGTGGAGGGCTGGTTGAACCGTAGCCGGTGGAGGGCTAGATGAACAATAGCCCATGGAGGGATGGTTAAACTGGACCCCATGGAGAGGGCTGGTTGAACAGTAGCCGGTGGAGGAGCGGTGGAGGCTGGATGAACAGTCGCAGGTGGAGGCTGGATGAACAGTCACAGGTGGAGGCTGGAGGAGGTCGACGGTGGATGAACAGTAGCACGTGGAGGCTGGAGGAGGTAAACGATGGAGATGAACAATAACCCGTGGAGTCTTATTTTGCGATACGCCACACCCCTTCCGATGAACAGGGCCCCTGTTTCGACCGTAGCGCTCAAACACAAGTTCGTTTCCTCTGTTTTGTGGTACGCCACACCCCTCCCGATCAACAGGACCCCGTTTCGACCATAGGCACTCGAACACAAGTCCGTTTCCTTCATTTTGCGGAACGCCAGACCCCTCCCGATGGACAAGATCCCGTTTCGATCCTAGGCGGTCGAACACAAGGCCGTTTCCTCTGTTTTGCGGTACGCTAGGCCTCGTTTCGATCGGCTGTTCCGTCCAAGCCGGTTGCCTCCCGATGAACACAACAACGCAGTTTCTCCATTCCGACCCACCCGGTCGGCTGCCCATGAATAGGACGACGTCGCCTCTCCATGTACACAAGCCTTGGCCGTACGTATGCGCAAGTAGGCATTCGAGACCCTACCCGTATGTACGTACATGGCCGTATTTACTTTCTTGCACCATGGCTGTACGTACGTGTACATGCTACGTGCGCGCCTCTACCATGACACTTGTGCGCCTCTACTATGACACGTGTCCTTCCTTACTCGGCCACGAGTCATCGCTGCAGCCTGCAGACAGACTGATCGACCAGTATGCGCGTACGCATTTGTGACCAGAATGACAACGCTACATACGCTTCGACCAGGTGTCCCAACTACCAGACACTTCCTTGTGTGCGAAGATGTAGGATGTGGGTCCCAGCAGTCAGGGGGAAACGTTTTTTTCGCGAAATACGGTGGCCTGTCTGGTGGTTCCCTGCTGCCAGGTGGAGGAATCATTATTTTGCGTGTAATAAGGAGGCACTTCCGTGCTGCGGCCGTGGACCCAGCTATCAGCCTCTCCATGTACAGTACTCTTCTGATAGAAGTCGTTCCTTGACCACATTGACCACGCCATGCTGAGAGCACCAAAGTTGTGGACGACGGAGGCCTAGGAAGGTGACGACGCAGAAGGGGGGAAGACGCGGTAGTGGATGCTGATGACCCACAAGTATAGGGGATCTATCGTAGTCCTTTCGATAAGTAAGAGTGTCGAACCCAACGAGGAGCAGAAAGAAATGACAAGCGGTTTTCAGTAAGGTATTCTCTGCAAGCACTGAAATTGTAGGTAACAGATATTTTTGTGATAGGATAATTTGTAACAGGTAACAAGTAATGAAAGTAACTAAGTGCAGCAAGGTGGCCCAGTCCTTTTTGTAGCAAAGGACAAGCCTGGACAATTTCTTATAATGAGAAAAGCGCTCCCGAGGACACATGGGAATTATCGTCAAGCTAGTTTTCATCACGCTCATATGATTCGCGTTCGGTACTTTGATAACTTGATATGTGGGTGGACCGGTGCTTGGGAATTGCCCTTTCTTGGACAAGCATCCCACTTACGATTAACCCCTATTGCAAGCATCCGCAACAAAGAAGTATTAAGGTAAACCTAACCATAGCACGAAACTAGTGGATCCAAATCAGCCCCTTACAAAGCAACGCATAAACTAGGGTTTAAGCTTCTGTCACTCTAGCAACCCATCATCTACTTATTACTTCCCAATGCCTTCCTCTAGGCCCAAATAATGGTGAAGTGTCATGTAGTCGACATTCACATAACACCACTAGAGGAGAGACAACATACATCTCATCAAAATATCGAACGAATACCAAATTCAAATGACTACTAATAGCAAGACTTCACCCATGTCCTCAGGAACAAAAATAACTACTCACAAAGCATATTCATGTTCATGATCAGAGGAGTATTAATATGCATTAAGGATCTGAATATATGATCTTCCACCAAGTAAACCAATTAGCATCAACTACAAGGAGTAATCAACACTACTGGCAACCCACAGGTACCAATTTGTGGTTTTGATACAAGATTGGATACAAGAGATGAACTAGGGTTTTGAGAGGAGATGGTGCTGATGAAGATGTTGATGGAGATTGACCCCCTCCCGATGAGAGGATCGTTGGTGATGCGATGGTGATGATTTCCCCCTCCCGAAGGGAAGTTTCCCCGGCAGAACAGCTCCGCCGGAGCCCTAGATTGGTTCAGCTAAGGTTCCGCCTCGTGGCGGCGGAGTTTCGTCCCGTAAGCTTGCTTATGATTTTTTCCAGGTTAAGAGGCTTCATATAGCAGAAGATGGGTACCGGAAGGCCAACAGGGGGCCCAGGAGACAGGGGCGCGCCCAGTAGGGGGAGGGGGCGCCCCGACCCCCCTGGCCAGGGTGTGGGCCCCCTCTGGTATTTTCTTCGCTCAATAATTCTTATTAATTCCAAAAATGACTTCCGTGGAGTTTCAAGATTTTTGGAGCTGTGCAGAATAGGTTTCCAATATTTGCTCCTTTTCCAGCCAGAATCCCAGCTGCCGGCATTCTCCCTCTTCATGATAAACCTTGTAAAATCAGAGAGAATAGCCATAAGTATTATGACATAACATATAATAGCAGCCCATAATGCAATAAATAACGATATAAAAGTATGATGCAAAATTGACGTATCAACTCCCCCAAGCTTAGACCTTGCTTGTCCTCAAGCGGAAGCCGATATCGAGAAATATGTCCACATGTTTAGAGATAGAGGTGTCGATAAAAATAAAATACGGACATGAGGGCATCATGATTATTCTTATAACAGCAACATATATAGACTTTGTCATATGATTTCTTATGCTCAAGTAACACAATGTTCACAATGTCAAGTATGGAATATAAACTTCATTGAGAACCAAAAAACTATAATCTCAGTCATTGAAGCAATTTCAGTTTATCATAACATCAGAAAGAGTCAAGAATAGAGCTTTTCAGCAAGTCCTCATACTCAACTATCATATAGTCTTTTACAATTGCTAACACTCACGCAATACTTATGGTTATGGAGTTTCAATCAGACACTGAGAAAGATAGGGGATTATAGTTTCGCCTCCCAACGTATTCACCTTTGGATGATGTCAACAATAATAGTTCATGCTAACTTACATCCAATTGGATATATATATATCAGGATCTTCCCAACATGAGGTGCTTTCCAAAGGATAAAATGAAAAAGGGAAAGGTGAGGATGACCTTGACTCTTGCATAAAGTAAAAGGCATAAGATAGGCCCTTTGTAGAGGGAAGCAGAGGTTGTCATGTGATTTTTAGGGTTGGATGCACAAAATCTTAATGCAAAAGAACGTCACTTTATATTGCCACTTGTGATATGAACCTTTATTATGCAGTCCGTCGCTTTTATTACTTCCATATCACACGATCGTATAAAGCTTATTTTCTCCGCACTAATAAGTCATACATATTTAGAGAGCAATTTTTATTGCTTGCCACAAGACAACTTACTTGAAGGATCTTACTCAATCCATAGGTAGGTATGGTGGACTCTCATGGAAAAACTGGGTTTAAGGATGTTTGGAATCACAAGTAGTATCTCTACTTGGTGCAAGGAATTTGGCTAGCATGAGGGGGAAAGGCAAGCTCAACATGTTCAGAAGATCCATGACAATATACTTTAACTGAGATGTGAGAAAACATAACCCATTACGTTGTCTTCCTTGTCCAACATCAACTCTTTAGCATGCCATACTTAACTAGTGCTCACAATCATAAAATATGTCCAAGATAGTATATTTATATGTGAAAACCTCTCTTTCTTTATTACTTCCTATTAATTGCAACGATGACCAAAACTATGTTTGTCAACTCTCAACAACTTTTATGCCTTATACTCTTTATATGTGAAGTCATTACTATCCATAAGATCAATATGAACTCTTTTTTATTTTTAATCTTTCTATTTTCTCAAGATCATAGCAAGATAGCAAAGCCCTTGACTCAACACTAATCTTTATTATAGATAGCTCACGGACTCGATTACATAGAGAGATCACAAAGCAAAACTCAAAACTAATTCATACCAAAACTTTATTCTACTAGATCAAGATATTACTAAAAGGATCGAAATAAGTAAAACGGTAAAGATAGGAGTGTGATTGTGATACGATACCGGGGCACCTCCCCCAAGCTTGGCAGTTGCCAAGGGGAGTGCCCATACCCATGTGATTATGTCTCCTTGTTCAGAGTTGGTGTTGTGATCTTCTTGGCGATAATGCCCCTCAGGATACGATTCTCCTCCTCGAGCTTATTGACTTGTTGTTTGAGGTCCATAATCTCCTTGCGGAGCTTGCCCGTGACGGCTAAAGCTCCTTTTACCCAAGGATGCTGCATAGCTTCTAGAGAACAAGTGACACTCTTTTTCATATTTTCATAAGAAAGAAATTTAACATTGGAAGGGATGACCGAGTTTGGAATAACTGAGCTCTGTAGTTCCCCCATCATGAATCCTGCTTGGAAGCGAGAGATAACTTCTTGATCCTCCTCCATGGCATATATCCTTTTCAGGTCGGCCTCCATCTCATCCTCCGTTGATGGCCCAAAGTGATAAGCATCGATGTTTGCTCCTGGACCTGGTGTCGGGTGAGACACCCAACTTTCCCCGACTGACTCTTGAGAAGACATCTTGCTCGAAATCTGCGACAGAAACAACTCGAAACAAAAACAGAAGATTTTTGCATGATACGGTGGTCAAAACCTTTAGGAGATTATATAATGATTTTTTACCAACCAAAAGAAGTAATGTGCAAGAAAACGGAGTCCGGGAGGCACACGAGGTGCCCACGAGATAGGGGGCGCGCCCAGTAGGGGGGGGGCACCCTCCACCGTCGTGGAAGCCTCGTGCCCTTCCCGGATTACTTGTTGCTTTCCAAAATTCTTAAATATTCTAAAATAGAGAGAAATTGCCATTAGAATTGTTTTGGAGTCGGTTTACTTACCGTACCACATACCTATTCCTTTCCGGAGTATGAAACGTTCTGGAAAGTGTCCCTTATGTATTCCTTCGGGGTTACGGTCTCAATAATATTAGTTTCAACATTGATAGGATTACCTGAGATATAATGTTTGATTATTTGACCGTTCACCACCCTCGGACTCGTGCCTTCGAAGTTGTTGATTTTTATGGCACCGGAACGATAGACCTCCTCGATAATGTAAGGACCTTCCCACTTAGAGAGAAGTTTTCCTGCAAAAAATCTTAAACTAGAGTTGAATAGCAATACATAATCACCTATGTTAAACTCACGCTTTTGTATTGTTTTGTCATGCCATCTTTTAACTTTTTCTTTGAACAGCTTGGCATTCTCATAGGCTTGGGTTCTCCATTCATCAAGTGAGCTGATGTCAAATAACCTCTTCTCACCGGCAAGTTTGAAATCATAGTTGAGCTCTTTAATAGCCCAATATGCCTTATGTTCAAGTTCAAGAGGTAAGTGACATGCTTTCCCATAAACCATCTTATACGGAGACAAACCCATAGTATTTTTATATGCAGTTCTATAGGCCCATAATGCATCATATAGTTTCTTGGACCAATTCTTCCTAGATCTATTGACAGTTTTTTGCAAAATTAATTTGAGCTCTCTGTTGCTCAATTCTACTTGACCACTAGACTGTGGGTGATAAGGAGATGCAATTCTATGATTAACATCATACTTGGCAAGCATTTTACGAAAAGCACCATGAATAAAATGTAAACCACCATCAGTCATGAGATATCTAGGGACTCCAAACCTTGGAGAAATAACATCCTTAAGCATCTATATACATGTGTTATGATCAACACTACTAGTTGGAATAGATTCTACCCACTTAGTAACAACAACTAAAATATGGGTGTATCCATTAGAGGCAGGAAAAGGTCCCATATAATCAAAGCCCCAAACATCAAATGGTTCAATAACAAGAGAATAATTCATAGGAATTTCTTGACGTCTACTAATATTACCAATTCTTTGACATTCATCACAAGACAAGACAAACTTACGAGCATCTTTGAAGAGAGTCGGCCAATAAAAACCGGATTGCAATACCTTATGTGCAGTTCTATCTCCAGCATGGTGTCCTCCATATGGTTCAGAGTGACACTTGCGTAGGATCTGTTCCCATTCATGCTCAGGTACACAACGTCTAATAACACCATCTAGTCCTTTATAAAGGTGTGGGTCATCCTAGAAGTAATGTCTTAAATCATAAAAGAACTTTTTCTTTTGCTGGTATGTGAAACTAGGTTGTATAAATTTAGCAACAATGTAATTAGCATAATCAGCATACCGTGGAGCAGTACGAGAAGCATTAATGACCGCTAATTGTTCATCAGGAAAGCTATCATCAATAGGTAGTGGGTCATCAAGAACATTCTCTAACCTAGATAAGTTGTCTGCAACGAGGTTCTCAGCTCCCTTTCTATCAATAATATGCAAATCAAATTCTTGGAGTAAGAGAACCCATCTAATAAGTCTAGGCTTAGCATCTTTCTTTTCCATAAGATATTTAATAGCAGCATGATCATTGTGAATAGTAACTTTAGAATCAACAATATAAGATCTGAACTTATCACATGCAAATACAACTGCTAAGAATTCTTTTTCAGTAGTGGCATAATTTCTCTGGGCAGTATCAAGAGTTTTACTAGCATACTGGATAACATTCAATTTCTTATCAACTCTTTGCCCTAGAACATCACCTACAACATAATCACTAGCATCACACATAATTTCAAAGGGTAAATTCCAATCAGGTGGCTGAACAATAGGTGCAGTGATCAAAGTTTTCTTAAGTATTTCAATTGCTTCTACACAATCATCATCAAAGACAAAAGGAATATCTTTTTGCAATAAATTAGTCAGAGGCCTAGAGATTTTACAAAAGTCCTTAATGAACCTCCTATAAAAACCGGCATGACCAAGGAAACTTCTTATACCTTTTATGTCCTTGGGACACGGCATCTTTTCAATAGCATCAACTTTAGCTTTATCAACTTCAATACCTCTCTCAAAAATCTTATGCCCCAAGACAATGCCTTCATGAACCATAAAGTGGCACTTTTCCCAGTTCAAGACGAGACTAGTGTCTTCACATCTCTGCAGAACTCGATCAAGGTTGCTCAAGCAATCATCAAAAGAGGATCCATAAACTGAGAAATCATCCATGAATACCTCACAAATCTTTTCACAAAAGTCAGAGAATATAGCCATCATACATCTTTGGAAGGTAGCAGGTGCATTACATAAACCAAAAGGCATACGTCTATAAGCATAAGTACCGAAAGGGCAAGTAAAAGTAGTTTTTGATTGATCCTCCGTTGACACAGGTATTTGAGAGAAACCAGAATAACCATCTAGAAAGCAAAAATGTGTATGTTTGGATAGTCTTTCTAGCATTTGATCAATAAAAGGTAAAGGGTAATGATCTTTCTTAGTAGCTTTATTTAATTTACAGAAATCAATTACCATCCTATAACCTGTAATAATTCTTTGCGGGGTCAATTCATCTTTATCATTAGGAACGACAGTAATACCTCCCTTCTTAGGAACGCAATGGACATGACTTACCCAATCACTATCAGCAACGGGATAAATTATACCTGCCTCAAGGAGCTTTAGTATCTCCTTTCTTACCACTTCTTTCATCTTAGGATTTAACCGTCGTTGAGGGTCTCTAATTGGTTTGGCATCTTTCTCAAATTTTATCTTGTGTTGGCATAGAGTGGGACTAATGCCCTTAAGATCATCCAGTGTATATCCAATAGCAGCATGGTGCTTCTTCAGAGTTTTCAATAATCTTTCCTCTTCTTGCTCTGAAAGGTTAGCACTAATAATAACAGGATATATCTTCTTTTCATCAAGATAAGCATATTTAAGATTATCGGTAAAGGTTTGAGCTCAAACACGGGATCACCCTTGGGTGGAGGGGGGTCCCCTAGGATTTCAACAGGCAAGTTGTGTTTTAGAATAGGACCCTGTTTAAGGAATACTTCATCTATTTCCCTTCTTTCATTCATAAACATATCATTTTCATGGTCTAGCAAATATTGTTCTAACGGATCAGTAGGAGGCAGGACAATAGAAGCAAGACCAATAATTTCATCCTTACTCGGCAATTATTTATCATGGGGTTGTCTACGGAACTTAGCAAGGTTAAACTCATGTTTCATATCCCCCAAGCCAATTGTAACAACGTCCTTTTCACAATCAATCTTAGCATTGACAGTATTCAAGAAGGTTCTACCAAATATAATGGGACAAAAGTCATCTTGTGGGGAACCAAGAACAAGAAAATCAGCAGGATATTTAACTTTCCCACACAAGACTTCTACATCTTTAACAATCCCAAATGGCTTAATAGTATCCCTATTGGCAAGCTTAATTGTAACATCAATATCTTCTAACTCAGTGGGTGCAATATCATGCCTAATTTCATTATATAAGGAAAAAGGTATTGCACTAGCACTAGCACCCATATCACATAAGCCATGATAACAATGATCTCCTATTTTAACAGAAATAACAGGCATGCCTACAACAGGTCTATGTATCTTAGCATCTGGTCTAGCAATATTAGTAGTTTCACCACAAAAGTACATAACATGCCCATCTAAATTATCATCCAAGAGATCCTTAACCATAGCAATACTAGGTTCAACATTAATTTGCTCAGGAGGTGTATATGTTCTAGTATTACTCTTACGAACAACAGTTGAAGCTTTAGCATGATCCTTTATCCTAACAGGAAAAGGTGGTTTCTCAACATTAGTAGTAGGAACAATAGGATCATTATAAGTGATAGTCTTTTCGTCAACTGTAATAGGTGCAACTACCTTTACTTCAGTGGGAGGATTATATTTAAACCAGTTCTCCTTAGGGAGATCAACGTGAGCAGCAAAAGATTCACAAAAAGCAGCTACTATCTCAGAGCCAAGTCCATATTTAGCGCTAAATCCACGAAAAGCATCGGTATCCATAAAAGATTTAACACAATCAAACTTAGGTGTCATACCTAACTCCTTATCAACGTCGGAACCCCAATCTTCAGAGTTGCGTTTAATTCTTTCCAATAAATCCCACTTGAATTTAGTAGTCTTCAGCATCCAGCACAGGAAGTATCAAGCATGGTGCAATCATTGAGAGAAAGCCGAGCACAACTTTTTTGAATAATCATATCTCTTGAGAGCTCATGATTATGACATGAATATAACATTGACTTAAGCCTCCCCCAAGCTTGAGCGATGCTTTCTCCTTCGCGAGGCTAGAAATTATATATGTAATTACGATCACGGTGAGCAAGATGCATAGGATAGAACTTCTGGTGAAATTCCAACTTCAATCGTTTATAGTTCCAAGATCCCGTATCATCACATAGCCTATACCATGTCAATGCATATCCCTTCAAAGATAAAGGGAAGACCTTCCTCTTAACAACATCATCAGGAATATCTGCAAGCTTAAATAATCAACAAACTTCATCCACAAAGATAAGGTGTAAATCAGGATGCAATGTTCCATCTGTTGCAAAGGGACTAGCTAGTAGCTTCTCTATCATACCCGAAAGAATCTCAAAGTAAAAAACTTCAGTAGGCTCAGTAGGTTGAGGAGCTACTCTTTGCTCTACTGGTCGGGGCGAAGATGCCCTGAACAAGCCCCTCAAAGGATTAGTTTCCGTAGTAACAAGTGACAGAAAATTTCAGCACACTATATAAATGTTTCCTTACCACGTTCCACTCACCAAAGGCGCTTCACTCCCCGGTAATGGTGCCAGAAAAGAGTCTTGATGACCCACAAGTATAGGGGATCGATCGTAGTCCTTTCGATAAGTAAGAGTATCGAACCCAACGAGGAGCAGAAGGAAATGACAAGCGGTTTTCAGTAAGGTATTCTCTGCAAGCACTAAAATTGTAGGTAACAGATAGTTTTGTGATAGGATAATTTGTAACAGGTAACAAGTAATGAAAGTAAATAAAGTGCAGCAAGGTGGCCCAATCCTTTTTGTATCAAAGGACAAGCCTGGAAAATTTCTTACAATGAGAAAAGTGCTCCCGAGGACACATGGGAATTATCGTCAAGCTAGTTTTCATCACGCTCATATGATTCACGTTCGTTACTTTGATAATTTGATATGTGGGTGGACCGGTGCTTGGGTACTGCCCTTTATTGGACAGGCATCCCACTTATGATTAACCCCTATTGCAAGCATCCACAACTACAAAAGAAGTATTAAGGTAAACCTAACCATAGCATGAAACTAGTGGATCCAAATCATCCCCTTACGAAGCAACACATAAACTAGGGTTTAAGCTTCTGTCACTCTAGCAACCCATCATGTACTTATTACTTCCCAATGCCTTCCTCTAGGCCCAAATAATGGTGAAGTGTCATGTAGTCGACATTCACATAACACCACTAGAGGAGAGACAACATACATCTCATCAAAATATCGAACGAATACCAAATTCAAATGACTACTAATAGCAAGGCTTCACCCATGTCCTCAGGAACAAACGTAACTACTCACAAAGCATATTCATGTTCATGATTAGAGGAGTATTAATATGCATTAAGGATCTGAACATATGATCTTCCACCAAGTAAACCAATTAGCATCAACTACAAGGAGTAATCAACACTACTAGCAACCCACAGGTACCAATTTGTGGTTTTGATACAAGATTGGATACAAGAGATGGAGATGGTGCTGATGGAGATGTTGATGGAGATTGACCCCCTCCCGATGAGAGGATCGTTGGTGATGATGATGGTGATGATTTCCCCCTCCCAGAGGGAAGTTTCCCCTGCAGAACAGCTCCGTCGGAGCCCTAGATTGGTTCTGCCAAGGTTCCGCCTCGTGGAGGCGGAGTTTCATCCCGTAAGCTTTCTTATGATTTTATCCAGGGTAAGAGGCTTCATATAGAAGAAGATGGGTATAGGAAGGCCAACAGGGGGCCCAGGAGACAGGGAGGCGCGCCCAGTAGGGAGGGGCCCCCCCACCCTACTGACCAGGGTGTGGGCCCCCTCTGGTATTTTCTTCGCTCAATAATTCTTATTAATTCCAAAAATGACTTCCGTGGAGTTTCAGGATTTTTGGAGCTGTGTAGAATAGGTTTCCAATATTTGCTCCTTTTCCATCCAGAATCCCAGCTGCCGGCTTTCTCCCTCTTCATGATAAACCTTGTAAAATCAGATAGAATAGCCATAAGTATTGTGACATAACATGTAATAACAGCCCATAATGCAATAAATAACGATATAAAAGCATGATGCAAAATGGACGTATCTGATGCCCACGCGGAGAGGAGTACGAGGGTTCACTAGTTCGGCTGCGGTGCGAGGCTGCCGTTGCCGCAGAATAACAGGGGGTGTGGGTGAGTATAGGGATGGCCCGGCCAGCGGTGGGATTAGTAGGGGGCGGTGAGGAATCCGCGGCAGCACAGCCAGCCACGAGAGGCAGGAGCATGCGGAACGACCTGCGCTAGTTTGGGCGGCTGGATCAAGAAGACCAGAGGTTGAAGAAGCACTACGGTCGTTGGATGGACATCGTACGGTCACTGGAGCTAGAATCATTCATATTGACTAATTTGACAAAGCCCTCCGTCCGCGTCAACTTAGTAGGCCCACAAGTCAGCCTCCCACTATGGTGGGTCCCAGCTAGTAGGGGGAGCATTCTTTTTTTTGTGTGTAATAAGGAGGCACTTTCTTTTGTGCGAAGATATAGCTGGTGGGTCTGATCTGTCAGAAGGAGTAGTCTATTTTTCACGAAATTAAGAGGCCCTTCCCATGGGTCCCAGCTGTCAGGTGGAGGAATCATTATTTTGCGCGTAATAAGGAGGCACTTCCTTGCGTGCGGCCGTGGACCCAGTTGTGAGCCTCTCCACGTACAGTCGTCTTCCGATGGATGTCGTTCATTGACCATGTTGACCACGCCGCCAAGAGAACCAGGGTGGTGGACGACGGTGAGGCCCTAGACTGGAACGACCCGGAGAAGCCCCACTATTTTCGCGTAATAAGGAGGCACTTGCTTGTGTGGGTCCCTACTATCAGCCTCTCCACTTACACCCCTCTTCCGATGGCTGTTGTTTGTTGCCCATGTTGACCACGCTGCGCCAAGAGCACAAACGTGGTGGACGAGGGCGAGGCCCAGGAAGCTAACGACCCGGAGCCAGCGAAGCCACAGCAGCGGATGCCCACGCTGAGGGGAGTACGAGGGCTAACTGGTCGGCTGCGGGGTGAGGCTGACGTCGCTGAAAAATAACAGGATGTGCGGGTGGGTGATGATCCACAAGTATAGGGGATCTATCCTAGTCCTTTCAATAAGTAAGATTGTAGAACCCAACGAGGAGCAGAAAGAAATGACAAGTGGTTTTCAGTAAGGTATTCTCTGCAAACACTGAAATTATCGGTAACATATAGTTTTGTGATAAGATAATTCGTAACGGGTAACATGTAACAAAAGTAACAAGGTGCAGCAAGGTGACCCAATCCTTTTTGTAGCAAAGGACAAGCCTAGACAAACTCTTATATAAAGAAAAGCGCTCCCGAGGACACATGGGAATTATCGTCAAGGTAGTTTTCATCATGCTCATATGATTCGCGTTCTTTAATTTGAAAATTTGATATGTGGGTGGACCAGTGCTTGGGTACTGCCGTTCCTTGGACAAGTATCCCACTTTTGATTGACCCCTCTCGCAAGCATCCACAACCATGAAAGAAGAATTAAGGTAAACTTAACCATAGCATGAAACATATGGATCCAAATCAGCCCCTTACGAAGCAACACATAAACTAGGGTTTAAGCTCCTGTCACTCTAGCAACCCATCATCTACTTATTACTTCCCAATGCCCTCCCCTAGGCCCAAACAATGGTGAAGTGTCATGTAGTCGACATTCACATAACACCACTAGAAGAAAGACAACATACATCTCATCAAAATATCGAACGAATACCAAATTCACATGACTACTTATAACAAGACTTCTCCCATGTCCTCAGGAACAAACGTAACTACTCACAAATCATATTTGTTCATAATCAGAGGGGTATTAATATGCATAAAGGATCTAAACATATGATCTTCCACCCAATATACCAACTAGCATCAACTACAAGGAGTAATCAACACTACTAGTAACTCACAGGTACCAATCTGAGGTTTTGAGACAAAGATCGGATAGAAGAGATGAACTAGCATTTGCGAGGAGATGGTGCTGGTGAATATGTTGATGGAGATTGATCCCCTCTCGATGAGAGGATCGATGGTGATGATGATGGTGACGATTCCCCGCTCTTGGAGGGATGTTTCCCCGGTAGAACAGCTCCACCGGAGCCCTAGATTGGTTCCGCCAAGGTTCCGCCTCGAGATGGTGGCACTTCCTCCCGAAATCTTCCTTATGATTTTTTCCAGGGCAGAATACACCATATACCATAAGATGGGCATCGGGGGGCTTCCAGGTGGCCCACAAGGTAGGGGGCGCGCCCTCTACCCTCGTGGACAGTGGGTGGCCCCCCTCTGGTGCTTTCTGCGCCCAATATTTTTAATATATTCCAAAACTGACTTTCGTGGAGTTTCAGGACTTTTGGAGTTGTGCAGAATAGGTCTCTAATATTTGCTCCTTTTGCAGCCCAGAATTCTAGCTGTCGGCATTCTCCCTCTTCATGTAAACCTTGTAAAATAAGAGAGAAAAGGCATAAGTAATGTGTAGTAACAGCCCATAATGCAATAAATATTGATATAAAAGCATGATGCAAAATGGATGTATCAACTCCCCCAAGCTTAGACCTCGCTTGTCCTCAAGCGGAAGCCGATGTCGAAAAATATGTCCACATGTTTAGAGATAGAGGTGTCAATAAAATAAAATAGGGACATGAGGGCATCATGATCTTTCTTAGAATAACAATATATACATTGTCATATTATTTCTTATGCTAAAGTAACAATCTATTCACAATGTAAAGTATGAATCAGAAATTTCATTGAAAACTTGCAAACTATAATCTTAGTCATTGAAGCAATTGCAATTTATCATAATATCGGAAAGAGTCAATATAAGAGCTTTTCAGCAAGTCCACATACTCAACTATCATTTAATATTTCACAATCGCTAACGCTCATGCAATATTTATGGGTATGAAGTTTTAATCGGACACAGAGAAAGATAGGGGCTTATAGTCTCGCCTCCCAACCTTTTACCTCAAGGGTAATGCCAACAATAATGCTTTATGAAAACCTACATCCAATTGGATATATATATCAGGATCTTTCCAACGCATAGTGGTTGCCAAAGGATAAAGTGTAAAAAGGAAAGGTGAAAATCACCATGACTCTTGTATAAGGTACAAGACAAAAATAAAAGATATGCCCTTCACAAAGGGAAGCAGAGGTTGTCATGTCCTTTTATGGTTGGATGCACAAAATCTTAATGCAAAAGAACGTCACTTTATATTTCCACTTCTGATAGAGACCTTTATTATGCAGTCCGTCACTTTTATTTCTTCCATATCACAATCTCGTATAAAGCTTATTTTCTCCACACTAATAGATCATACATATTTAGAGAGCAATTTTTATTGCTTGCAACAATGACAACTTACTTGAAGGATCTTACTCAATCCATAGGCAAATATGGTGGACTCTCATGGAAAAACTGGGTTTAGGGATGTTTCGAAGCACAAGTAGTATCTCTACTTGGTGCAAAGAATTTGGCTAGCACGAGGGGGAAAGGCAAGCTCAACATGTTGGATGATCCATGACAATATAGTTTATTTTGGATATAAGAAAACATAACCCATTATGTTGTCTTCCTTGTCCAAAATCAACTTTTTAGCATGTCATATTTTAATGAGTGATCACAATCATAAAAGATGTCCAAGATAGTATATTTATATGTGGACACCTATCTTTCTTTATTACTTCCTATTAATTGCAATGATGACCAAAACTATGTTTGTCAACTCTCAACAAGTTTTGTTCATCATACTCTTTATATGTGAAGTCATCACTCTCCATAAGATCAATATGATCTTATTATTTCCTTTTTATTCTTTCTTTTTCTTTATTCCCTCAAGCTCATAGCAAGATAGCAAAGCCCTCAACTCAAAACTAATCTATATTATATATAGGTCATGGACTCAATTACATAGATAGGGATCAACACAAAAACTCAAAGCTATATCATACTAAACTTTATTCTGCTAGATCAAGAAACAACCAAAAGGATCAAACTAATAAAAATGGTAAAGATAGAAGTGTGATGGTGATACGATACCGGGGCACCTCCCCCAAGCTTGACAATTACCAAGGGGAGTGCCCATACCCATGTATTTATGTCTCTTTCTTCGGAGGTGGTGATGATGGAGTTGTTGATGATGTAAGCTTGTCGTCCATCTTCCAAGGCATAGGCTCACCATCATAGAAGGATGATCGAGTCTCCGGGACCCTCAAATCTGTAGCCAAACTCATCCTCTTGAATCTATATTCATACTCACAGTTTTGGTGTTGCAGGTCATAGATCTGGGCTTGGAGGTGCTCGATTTTCTTGTGAAGCTTGAATATGGTCTCCCCAATGTTCTTGGCATCCAGCTTGTGGTTGTTGGTGAACTCCGCGATCATCATGTGGTTGGCGTTGAGTCCGCGTTCCACCATCCCTTGGCACTTGAAAACTTGTTGCTCCATTGCTTCGAGTCTTGTCTCCAAGCTTCCGGTCCTCCTTGGTCCCTCAACATCGCGGATGTGCAGCACCCCCTCATGCATCTCAATGGTTTGAGGGTGTTGCAGCACCTCCGTGAGGTAAGGGTTGATGACCTTCTCGAAAAACTTTTCCTTGGGGGTGCTTGAAGATTTGATGGTGATCTAGATCTGTCAGAAAAGCAGCTCAAAACAAAAGCAGAGGATTTTGTCGTGGTAAGGTGGTCAAAACCTTCGGGAGATTATATAATGATTTTTTACTGACCAAAAGAAGTACCGTGCTAGAAAACAGAGTCCGGAGGGCACACGAGGTGCCCACGATGCAGGGGGCGCGCCCTCCACCCTCGTGGATGCCTCGTGTCCCTTTCGGACTACTTCTTATTTTCCTATTTTTCAATTATTCCAAAATGAAGAAAAAAATGCTATTAGAACTGTTTTGGAATCGGTTTACTTGCTGTACCACATACCTATTCCTTTTCAGAGTCTGAAACGTTTTGGAAAGTGTCCCTTATGTACTCCTCCAGGGTTACGGTGTCAATAACATTGGTTTCAACATTTGTGGGATTACCTGAGATATAATGTTTGATTCTTTGACCGTTCACCACCTTCGGATTTGTGCCTTCGGCGTTGTTGATTTTTATGGCACCGGAACGATAGACCTCCTCGATAACGTAAGGACCTTCCTATTTAGAGATAAGTTTTCCTGCAAAAAATCTTAAATGAGAGTTGTACAGCAAAACATAATCACCTACATTAAACTCACGCTTTTGTGTTCTTTTGTCATGCCATCTTTTAACTTTTTCTTTAAACAGTTTGGCATTCTCATAGGCTTGGGTTCTCCATTCATCAAGTGAGCTAATGTCAAATAGTCTCTTCTCACCGGCAAGTTTGAAATCATAATTGAGCTCTTCAATAGCCCAATATGCCTTGCGTTCTAGTTCGAGAGGTAAGTGACATGCTTTTCCATAAACCATTTTATATGGAGACATACCCATAGGATTTTTATATGCAGTTCTATAGGCCCATAATGCATCATCAAGTTTCTGGGACCAATTCTTTATAGTTCTATTAACAGTCTTTTGCAAAATTAATTTAAGCTCTCTATTACTCAATTCTACTTGACCACTAGAATGTGGATGGTATGGAGATGCAATTCTATTATTAATAGCATACTTAGCAAGCAACCATCAGTCATTAAGTACCTAGGGACTCCAAACCTCGGAAAAACAACTTCTTTAAGCATCTTAATAGAAGTGTTATGATCAACACTACTAGTTGGAATAGCTTCTACCCACTTAGTAATGTAATCAACAGAAACTAAAATATGTGTATACCCATTAGAGGAAGGAAAAGGTCCCATATAATCAAAGCCCCAAACATCAAATGGTTCAATAACAAGTGAATAGTTCATAGGCATTTCTTGATGTCTACCAATATTAACAACTCTTTGACATTCATCGCAAGACAAGACAAACTTACGAGCATCTTTGAAGAAAGTAGGCCAATAGAAACCAGATTGCAATACCTTGTGTGTATTTCTATCTCCCGCGTGATGTCCTCCGTATGCCTCGGAGTGACACTTGCGTAGGATCGGTTCCTGTTCATGCTCAGGTACACAATATCTAATAACACCAACTACTCCTTCTTTATAAAGGTGTGGATCATCCCAAAAGTAATGTCTTAAATCATAGAAAAACTTTTTATTTTGCTGGTATGTGAAACTAGGCGGTATGAATTTAGCAATAATATAATTAGCATAATCAGCATACCATGGAGCAGTACGAGAAGCATTTATGACAGCTAATTGTTCATCCGGAAAGCTATCATCAATAGGTAGTGGGTCATCAAGAACATTTTCTAACCTAGACCAGTTGTCTGCAACGGGGTTCTCAGCTCCCTTTCTATCAATAATATGCAAATCAAATTCTTGTAGCAAGAGAACCCATCTAATAAGTCTAGGTTTAGCATCTTTCTTTTCCATAAGGTATTTAATAGCAACATGATCAGTGTGAACAGTTTCCTTGGAATCAATAATATAAGGCATGAACTTATCACAAGCAAATACAACTGCTAAAAATTCTTTTTCAGTAGTAGCATAATTTCTCCAATACGCCAAGCTGGAGTATCATTGCATTGATAGGTACAAAGAATACAAGGGTTGAGGACCTCTAGCTCGTACACAGCTAGGCGTGCCAGGGGTCCTCTTGAGCAGAAGAAGTGGGATGCTCAGCCCGGCTACACTAGGTTTACGTCGCGTCGATTATAGCTTGTAGTCCTTTGGCACCGGCAGAGGCCCAGGTGCGCGCATCATCCTGGATCAAAGCAAATAAGTGGTTAGCCGAGGGTTGCTGGAGGTCGAAGATGCAAGCATTCTAGTGCTTCCAAATGGCGCATGTAACCACTGGGACTATGGACACAAGGGCCTTCTGGAGTGATGCTGGGATGGAGCCAGTAGCGTCTCTCCACTAGTCGTAGAGGGTGAGGTTGCCATTGGGGGGCCTGACGGTGAGCTTGCACCAAGCAAGAGTGCGGAGCCAGATCTCCCTAGAGAGGACGCAGGCGGCGAGGAGTTGGTGGATGTCCTCAAAGTCTTGGTCGCATAGGACGCATCGAGGAGGGTGATCCAATCCCCGCTTGGCTAGTCTTTTCGCTGTCCAGCATCGGTCTTGCTTGGCAAGCCACATGAACATTTTGACATTGGTTGGGCCCCAACCCTTCCATGTCAGCCTCCAGTCCATGTCAGCAATGAAGCATTGGAAGAGAGCCAAGTAGCAGGATGAAGTTGAGTACATGCCGTTAGCGGTCCATCGCCAGAGTATGCGGTCAGGGTCAGAGGAGAGGGTGACCTGAAGAAGACGCCTCCACAGATAGATATACTCGACAGTGCCTAGACACCTAGCGTGCCACGGATGTCCTGGATCCAGGCCCGGTTGAGAAGCCCCTCATGGACGAGGCGCTTGTTTTGTCGTCTTTGGGGTACCAAAGCGGTCAGGCTCGGTGTGATCTTGGTAATCGACTTGCCATCCAGCCAATGATCCGTACAGAATCGACAAGTCTGTCCGTCTCCAATAGTCCAAGAGGTGGAAGCACGGAAGATGTCGCGCACGTCAGTGTCGTCTGGCAGGTGGAGATGATGCCAGGGCCGCGTGGGGTCGGTGGTGCACAGCCAAAGCCACCTAGCACAAAGGGAAATGCCAGTGCAATTGAAGGTCACGCACGCCAAGGCCCCCAAGCTCGAGGGGGCGGCATACCTTCTGCCAGTTAACTAGGTAGTTGCCGGAGCGGGCCTCTTTGCCTCCATGCCATAGGAGATCGCGGATCAGCCGGTTGACGAGCTTCAGGATGGATGGCGAGAGGGCCATTGCCAGCAACAGGTGGACTAGCATGGCGCTCAGTACATGACGGACAAGGGCAAGGCGCTCCCCACGTGACAGAAGGCAAGCCTGCCAGGTACCAAGGCACTTGGCGATCTTCTCCATAAGGGGTAGTAGCGCCAATGTGGGAACCTTCCTGGTGGAAAGTGGAAGTCCAAGATACTGGATGGGGAAGTGTGTGGTCTGGCAAGTGAGCGTCTCGCTAGCGCTGGTGGCCGACTCGTCCATGCAACAGATAGGTGTCGTGGAGCACTTTGCAAAGTTAGTCTTGAGGCCTGAAGCTTGCCCAAACACCTTGAGGATGCCCTGCACCACCTGGAGGTCGTGATCGTCAGGGTGACAGAAGAGGACGACGGCGTACACAAATAATGAGATGCTGGGTATGGCACGCCTGCTCATGAGGCGGTGAAGAATGCGACGATTGGTGGCGTGCTGGACCAGGGTGTTGAGAACATCAATGACCAGAATGAATAGCATGGGCGAAATCGGGTTGCCTTGTCGAAGTCCGCTAGATTGATCAACGGGTGGTCTGGGTGCTCCATTGTTAAGCACTCTCGTGGAGGAGGTCGAGAGGAGGATCGCCACCCAAGTGCACCACCTGCGCCCGAAGCCAAGGTGGCGAAGGACCTCAAAGAGGAAGGGCCAGGAGATAGTTTCAAAAGTCCGGGCGATGTCAAGCTTGAGGAGGACCCGTGGTGCCTTGAGGTTGTGAAGGAGGTGCGCCGTTTGCTGAATGAGCATGAAGTTGTCGTGCATGCCATGACCGAGCGATGAACACGCTCTGATTGGCAGACACAATGTTGCCGAGGTGGGGGGCCAGCCTCAGGGAGAGCACCTTCGTGAATAGCTTGGCCAAGAGGTGAATCAGGCTAATGGGGCGAGAGTCAAAGAGGGAGGAGGCGTCGGCCTTCTTGGGAGCAAAGTAAGAAGTGCTTCATTGAGTTTGTGGAAACCACATCTGTTCATCAGGTAGAGCTTGTGGAAGACCTCGCAGATGTCGTGCTTGACTATGTCCCAGCATGCGTGATCCATCCGGGCCCGGAGCCTTGCCCGTCGGTAGCCGCTTGACGGCCGCCCAAATCTCAGACTCGGAGAATGGTGCGTCAAGGCCGGACATGTCAACGGCTGGATGCTGGATGGCCTGGAGATCAATGGAGGGAGTGCGGGCTTTATGGGAGCCAAAGATCAAGGTGAAGTGCTCGAATGCCATGCGGCCCATGTCGGCGTGATCGGAGACCATGCTGCCGTTATCATTGAGCTTGAAGATATGATTTTTCTGCCGGCGATGCACAACATGGATCTTAAGGAAAGCGATGCTCGTGTCCCCATCCCGGAGCCAACAGAACCGGGTTCGCTGGCACACGATGGACCTCTCAAGAGATGCTAGGCCAAGGTACGCTCCCTTCAGTCTGCGGCGCAACCAGGACTCCGTGTCGGAGAGGGGCCGGATGTCCTGAGCAGCGTCGAGGCGTGCGATAATCTCCTTCATGAGGAGGATCTGTAACGAGACGTCCCTAAGTCGCCCCGCGCCCCAGCTTTGCAAGCTGCACACCGTGGCCTTGAGCTTCGCAAAGACCCGTCTGAAGGGGTCGGGCTCAGGTTCAACACCGTTCTAGGCAGCCGAGACAACGTCGTGGAATCCATCCCATTTAACCCAGAAGCTTTGGAAGTGGAAGCGCGGGCGGCCGTGCGCGCGGGGCATGCAATCGAGCACAAGCGGGCAGTGGTCCGAAGTAGTAAACACCAAGCACCGGAGAACACAGTGCGGGTGGCCCGAATCCCAGTCGAGAGTGCATAGAACGCGGTCGTTGTGAACAAGCGTAGGTCGCCTTTGTTCATTCGACCAAGTGTACAATCGACCATGAAGGTAGATGTCTCACAACTCAAGATCAGAGGTGAAGCGATGGAAGCGGTTCATGATGCGTCTGTTGAGCCTATCATTATTCTTGTCCTCATCCGAGAGGGTCATATTGAAATCTCCCCCAAGAAGCCACGGGCCGGCACAAGTGTCACGCTCATCTTGCAAGTCAGAGAGGAAAGCTATCTTCGCGAGGTCGTCCTATGGTCCATAGACTCTGGTGAGCCACCAGTGTTGGTCTCCTGCAGGGGGGTCGCAAGCGCAGTGATGTGGTGCTCGCCTATGTATGGGTGGGACAGAGCTATGAGATCGTGCTGCCAAGCCAGAAGAATACCGCCCCTAGTCCCATCCACCGGCAGGAAGAAGAAGTCCTAGAATTGCGGGCCCAAGGTCTTGACCACAGTCGGCAACAAGATCAAACTCATCTTAGTTTCAAGGAGGCAAACAAAACCAGGAGATTCAGCGGAGAGTGCGCTGCGCTCAGCTATGCGCTTGGCCCGGCTATTGAGTCCTCGGACATTCCAAAATACTACTTTAAGTTGCATATCCATGAAAGGGGGGTGCCTTGTGGTGCGAGACTAAGCATGGTCAGACCTTGACGAGGCGAGACTGAGCCAGCGGGGGCTCCAGAGCGAGCAGATCTGCAACTTTGGTGGGCACATTCCACCCGTAGAAGTCCGCGAAGGCCTGGACTATGTCTCCTGCCAGAGGGCGCTCAAAAAGCTTGTGATAGCGTTGGAGTGCCTCCTCAGATACGGCCTCATCGTACCTGATGATGCCCAAGCGGCGGAGGAGCACTCGTTTTGCCTTGGCCTCGGAGTTAAGACCACAGTCCGTCTTGGCAATGCGGTCGCTGCGTCCAGGAGTGAAGTTGGTGGGTAGCTCAAGGCGTCGATGATGCATGGTCGGTGTGGGGAGAATCGGTGCCGTGTGCGTCTGGATGCCATCCAGGAACACTTGCATTGCTGGCTGACTTGAAGCAATGCAAGGCGTGGTGGAAAGCTGGCCATCCGAAGAGGTGCGCGGGAGCTGCATGGCGGTGTCGTAGTCCATGCCATGTGCAGGATCGAGACTGGGCTAGGGAGCATCCGCATGCATGCAGGGGCTGGGGTTGCATGGGATCCTCTGCGGCTCGGTGGGGGCGGTGCCAAAGGCGCTTTGTAGGTCCACCAGGTCATGGGCTGACGGGGGGAAATCAGGTGGCACGACGTCCAAGGAAGATACGGGGCGGGGATCAGTTGGGGCGCCTGGCGCGTGATCCGTGGATGTCGGGTAGCGCACGTCCGAGGTTGCGTAGAGGGTGACAACTGTCAAGGTCGGCCCCACGCGGGAGACTCGGGGGGGGGGGCACGCTTGGGCAGCCCACTTCCCCACCAGCCACCTGGCGCAATGTGACCGGGATGGAAGGCACCAGAGGCATCAGTTCCAAGGCGGGTGGGGCTGAGGGCTCATACGCGACAGGCGTGGTGGTTGGGCAAACGGTGAGAACGGTCAGCCTGTTTGCATTGCAGGGTTCCAAATCATCTTGATTGGCCGCGGGATCACGCGCTGGGGCATAGTCAGGGTGGGGTCCTGCTTTATCCAAAGCGGGGGGCCGACACGCAGCAGGGCAAAGACTATGCTGGTGCTAGTGACAGCACCGGGGTGGGCCCCGAGGATACCTTCCCAGCTACAACATGCGGGAGGCGCAAATGCACGACGACGGTGGTGCCAGCGCCCGCTGTTGGCCTAAGGTGGACGGGGTGCGGGCTTTGCGAGCGGGAACTGGTGGTGTTGCGGCCAGCAAGGAGGGATGGGCGGGGAGCCACGACTGGAGTCGCCGGGGTCGTCTGCTGCCGGGGGAGGGGGCGATGGTGGCACTGGCCGGCGGTAGTCCCCACACTCGACCAGGTGAATCCAAATCAGGAAGCGCGCCAGGTGAAGCGCTAGCCACTCCACGTGGTCTGGGTCAGCATCAAACTCCACCGCATCATCTTCGGGGAGCAGTAGCTCGGCGGAGCGCGGGATCGCATCCGGGTTGGTAGTCCAAGCCGTGAGCTTGAAGACAGCCATGTTCGCCCCGCTGCGCGTCTCGTGGGCGAGGTGCTCCACCTTGCAGTAGGGGGAAAGCAGGATCTCGGTGGAAGAATGGTGCCACGCGTGATCTGGCATGCCTTAGAGCTCGAGGCTGACGAGGAAGAGGGCGGTGATCGGTTCAGAGCCCACAGAGTTGCTCCAGGGATGAAACAGCAATCTGAACTGAGGACAACGGGTCTTGCCAGCGATGGCCACGCGAGCCCGGAGCGCGGGGTCAGAGAATCGGATGAGAAAATCTTTAGGGCATGGGGATGCATCGAGAAATCGCAGTCGTTTAGCTCGAACTTGGCACATAGCACAGCAGCAACCTCCTCGCAAGAGACACCGGTGCAGCTGCCAGCGACCATGGCAAACAGGGCACGAGCTAGGGTCTTCTCGACGGCATTGATCTCCGTGGAGCGCAGGAGGTAGCAAAAGGAGACCACGGGGCGGCGCGCGGGGTGACTGGACAGAGGGGTGGCCCGTGACAATGCCGAAGCTGCCGGGGAAGTCGAGCGTGATGCAGTTGCCGGACTGGAAGACACAGGTGCAGACTGGTCTGAGCTCAAACTGGAAGGGACCAGCGGCAGGGCGGAAGCCGATCCAGACAGCGGCCTGGATGACACAGGTGAGCCGAGGCTGGAGCTTGTGCGGGACGGGGCCAGTGCCGGCCCGGAAGACACGGGCGTCAGCAGGCCAGACGTGGAGCGTGTGGTGGCCGCGGAGCCGGAGAGCACGGGGTGGTCATCAAGGGGGAGAAGGGAGCTGGCCGGGGAGGAAGTACGACGGCGGAGGGGCGGCGGGATGGACCCGTCAGAGGAAGAGGCACCATCTAAGGGTGACCCGGGTAGCATAATTTCTCTGGGCACTGTCTAAAGTTTTACTAGCATATTGGATAACATTTAATTTCTTATCAACTCTTTGTCCTAGAACAGCACCTACAACATAATCACTAGCATCACACATAATTTCAAAGGGTAAATCCCAATCAGGTGGCTGAACAATAGGTGCAGAAATCAAGGCTTTATTAAGTATTTCAAATGCTTCTACACAATCATCATAAACGATAAAAGGAACATCTTTTTGTAAGAGATTAGTCAGAGGCCTAGAAATTTTTGAGAAGTCTTTAATGAACCTCCTATAAAAACCGGCATGACCAAGGAAACTTCTTATACCTTTGATGTCCTTAGGACACCACATCTTTTCAATAGCATCAACTTTAGCTTTGTCAAGTTCAATACCTCTTTCAGAAATTTTATGCCCCAAGACAATACCTTCATTAACCATAAAGTGGCACTTCTCCCAATTCAAGACAAGATTAGTTTCTTCACATCTCTGCAAGACTCGATTAAGGTTGCTTAAGCAATCATCAAAAGAAGTTCCATACACGGAGAAATCATCCATGAAAACCTCAACAATCTTTTCATAAAAGCCAGAGATTATAGCAGTCATACATCTTTGAAAGGTAGCAGGTGCATTACATAAACAAAAATGCATACGTCTATAAGCAAAGGTACCGAAAGGGCAAGTAAAAGTGGTCTTATCCTGGTCCTCTTTCGACACATGTATTTGAGAGAAACCAAAATAACCATCTAGAAAGCAAAAATGTGTATGTTTGGATAATCTTTCTAGCATTTGATCAATAAAAGGTAAAGGGTAATGATCTTTTCTAGTAGCTTTATTTAATTTGCAGAAATCAATTACCATTCTATGACCTGTAACAATTCTTTGTGGGATCAATTCATCCTTATCATTAGGAACAACAATGATACCTCCCTTCTTAGGGAAACAATGGACAAGACTTACCCACTGACTATCAGCAACAAGATAAATTATACCTGCCTGTAGAAGCTTTAGTATTTCATTTCTTACCACTTCTTTCATCTTAGGATTTAACCGTCGTTATTGATCAACAACTGGTTTAGCATATTTCTCCAGTTTTATTTTGTGCTGGCATAGAGTGGCACTAATGCCCTTAAGATCATCAAGAGTATATCCAATAGCAGCACGATGCTTCTTTAGAGTTTTCAATAATTTCTCTTCTTCATGCTCTGAAAGGTTAGCACTAATAATAACAAGATATATCTTCTTTTCACCAAGATAAGCATATTTAAGAGTATTAGGTAAAGGTTTAAGCTTAAACACGGGTCACCCTTGGGTGGAGGAGGATCCCCTAGGATTTCAACAGGCAAGTTGTGTTTCAATATAGGTCCCTGTTTAAAGAATAATTCATCTATTTCCTTTCTTTCATTCATAAACATATCATTTTCATGGTCTAGCAAATATTATTCTAAAGGATCATTAGGAGGCACGACAATAGAAGCAAGACCAATAATTTCATCTTTACTAGGCAATTCTTTATCACGGGGTTGTCTACGGAATTTAGCAAAATTAAAATCATGAGACATATCCCCTAAACCAACAGTAACAATATCCTTTTCGCAGTCTATCTTAGCATTAACAGTATTTAAGAAGGGTCTACCAAATATAATGGGACAAAAGTCGTCTTGTGGGGAACCAAGAACAAGAAAATCAGGAGGCTATTTAACTTTCCCACACAAGACTTCAACATCTCTAACAATCCTAATTGGTGAAATAGTATCTTTGTTAGCAAGCTTAATAGTAACATCAATACCTTCTATTTCAGCGGGTGCGATATCATGCATAATTTCATTGTATAAGGAATGAGGTATTGCACTTGCACTAGGGCGCGCCCTCCACCATCGAGGATGCCTCGTGTCCTTTCCGGACTACTTCTTATTTTCCTATTTTCTTAATATTCCAAAACGGAGAAAAAAATGCTATTAGAACTATTTTGGAGTCGGTTTACTTACCATACCACATACCTATTCCTTTCCGGAGTCTGAAACATTCTGAAAAGTGTCCCTTATGTACTCCTCCGGGGTTATGGTGTCAATGACATTGGTTTCAACATTTTATGGTATTACCTGAGATATAATGCTTGATTCTTTGACCATTCACCACCTTCGGATTTGTGCCTTCGAAGTTGTTGATTTTTATGGCACCGGAACGATATACCTCCTCGATAACATAAGGACGTTCCCATTTAGAGAGAAGTTTTCCTGCAAAAAATCTTAAATGAGAGTTGTATAGCAAAACATAATCAGCTACATTAAACTCACGCTTTTGTATCCTTTTGTCATGCCATCTTTTATCTTTTTCTTTAAACAGTTTGGCATTCTCATAGGCCTGGGTTCTCCATTCATCGAGTGAGCTAATGTCAAATAGCTCTTTGCACCGGCAAGTTTGAAATCATAATTGAGCTCTTTAATGGCCCAATATGCCTTATGTTCTAGTTCGAGAGGTAAGTGACATGCTTTTCCGTAAACCATTTTATATGGAGAGATACCCATAGGATTTTTATATGCAGTTCTATAGGCCCATAATGCATCATCAAGTTTCTTGGACCAATTATTTCTAGATCTATTAACAGTCTTTTGCAAAATTAATTTAATATCTCTACTACTCAATTCTACTTGACCGCTAGACTGTGGATGGTAAGGAGATACAATTATATGATTAACATCATACTTAGCAAGCATTTTACGAAAAGCACCATGAATAAATTGTGAACCACCATCAGTCATTAAGTATCTAGGGACTCCAAATCTCAAAAAATAACTTTTTAACCATCTTAATAGAGGTGTTATGATCAGCAGTACTAGTTGGAATAGCTTCTACCCACTTAGTAACATAATCAAGAACAACTAAAATATGTGTATACCCATTAGAGGAAGGAAAAGGTCCCATATAATCAAAGCCCCAAACATCAAATGGTTCAATAACAAGTGAATAGTTCATAGGAATTTCTTGATGTCTATTAATATTACCAATACTTTGACATTCATCACAAGACAATACAAACTTACAGGCATCTTTGAAGAGAGTAGGCCAATAAAAACCGGATTGCAATACCTTATGTGCAGTTCTATCTCCCGCGTGATGTCCTCCATATGCCTCGGAGTGACACTTGCATAGGATCTGTTCCTGTTCATGATCAGGTACACTACGTCTAATAACACCATCTACTCCTTCTTTATAAAGGTGTGGGTCATCCCAAAAGTAATGTCTTAAATCATAGAAAAACTTTTTCTTTTGTTGGTATGTGAAACTAGGTTGTATAAATTTAGCAACAATGAGTCAGCATACCATGGAGTAGTAGGAGGAGCATTTATGACAGTCATTTTTAATCAGGAAAGCTATCATCAATAGGTAGTGGGTCATCAAGAATATTTTCTAACCTAGACAAGTTGTTTGCAACGGGGTTCTCAGCTCCCTTTGTATCAATAATATGCAAATCAAATTCTTGTAGCAAGGGAACCCATCTAATAAGTCTAGGTTTACCATCTTTCTTTTCCATAAGGTATTTAATAGCAGCATGACCAGTGTGAAAAATTACTTTGGAATCAACAATATAAGGTCTGAAATTATCACAAGCAAATATAGCTGCTAAAAATTCTTTTTTAGTAGTAGCATAATTTCTCTGGGCACTGTCTAGAGTTTTACTAGCATATTGGATAACATTTAATTTCTTATCAACTCTTTGTCCTAGAACAACACCTACAACATAATCACTAGCATCACACATAATTTCAAAGGGTAAATTCCAATCAGGTGGCTGAACGATAGGTGCACAAATCAAGGGTTTCTTAAGTATTTCAAATGCTTCTACACAATCATCATCAAAGACAAGGAACATGTTTTTGTAAGAGATTAGTCAGAGGCCTAGAAATTTTTGAGAAGTCTTTAATGAACCTCCTATAAAAACCGACATGACCAAGGAAACTTCTTATACATTTAATGTCCTTAGGACACGACATCTTTTCAATAGAATCGACTTTAGCTTTATCAACTTCAATACCTCTTTCAGAAATTTTATGCCCCAAGACAATACCTTCATTAACCATAAAGTGGCACTTCTCCCAATTCAAGACAAGATTAGATTCTTCACATGTCTGCAAGACTCAATCAAGGTTGCTTAAGCAATCATCAAAAGAAGTTCCATACATGGAGAAATCATCCATGAAAACCTCAACAATCTTTTCACAAAAGTCAGAGAATATAGCAGTCATACATCTTTGAAAGGTAGCAGGTGCATTGCATAAACCAAAAGGTATATGTCTATAAGCAAAGGTACCGAAAGGGCAAGTAAAAGTGGTCTTATCCTGATCCTCTTTTGACATAGGTATTTGACAGAAACCAAAATAACCATGTAGAAAGCAAAAATGAGTATGTTTGGATAATCTTTCTAGCATTTGATCAATAAAAGGTAAAGGGTAGTGATCTTTTCTTGTAGCTTTATTTAATTTGCAGAAATCAATTACCATTCTATAACCTGTAACAATTCTTTGTGGGATCAATTCATCTTTATCATTAGGAACAACAGTAATACCTCCCTTCTTAGGGACATAATGGACAGGACTTACCCACTGACTATCAGTAACAGGATAAATTATACCTTCTTCCAAAAGCTTTAGTATTTCATTTTTTATCACTTCTTTCATCTTAGGATTTAACCATCAATGGTGATCAACAACTGGTTTAGCGTCTTTCTCCAATTTTATTTTGTGCTGGCATAGAGTGCGACTAATGCCCTTAAGATCATCAAGAGTATATGCAATAGCAGCACGGTGCTTCTTCAGAGTTTTTAAAAATTTCTCTTCTTCCTGCTCTAAAAGGTTAGCACTAATAACAGGATATGTGTTCTTTTCATTAAGATAAGCATATTTAAGAGTATCTGGTAATGGTTTAAGCTCAAACACGGGATCACCCTTGGGTGGAGGAGGATCCCCTAGGATTTCAACAGGCAAGTTGTGTTTCAAAATAGGCCCCTGTTTAAAAAATAGTTCATCTATTTCCTTTCTTTCATTCATAAACATATCATTTTCATGGTCTAGCAAATATTGTTCTAAAGGATCATTAGGACGCACGACAATAGAAGCAAGACCAGTAATTTCATCTTTACTAGGCAATTCTTTATCATGGGGTTGTCTATGGAATTTAGCAAAATTAAAATCATGAGACATGTCCCCTAAACCAACAGTAACAATATCCTTTTCGCAATCTATCTTAGCATTAACAGTATTCAAGAAGGGTCTACCAAATATAATGGGACAAAAGTCATCTTGTGGGGAACCAAGAACAAGAAAATCAGTAGGATATTTAGCTTTCCCACACAAGACTTCGACATCTCTAACAATCCTAATTGGTGAAATAGTATCTCTATTGGCAAGCTTAATTGTAACATCAATATCTTCTATCTCAGCAGGTGCAATATCATGCATAATTTCTTTGCATAAGGAATGAGGTATTGCACTCGCACTAGCACACATATCACATAAGCCATGATAAAAATGATCTCCTATTTTAACAGAAACAACAGGCATGCCAACAACAGGTCTATGTTTATTTTTAGTATCGAGTCTAGTAATTCTAGCAGCTTCATCACATAAGTAAATAACATGCCCATCAATATTATCGACCAAGAGATCCTTAACCATAGCAATACTAGGTTCAACTTTAAATTTCTCAGGGGGTGTAGGTGTTCTAGTATTACTCTTACGAACCACAATTGAAGCTTTATCATGATCCTTTATTCTAACAGGGAAAGGTGGTTTCTCAATATAAGCGGTAGGAACAATAGGATCAACATTATAAGTGATAGTCTTTTCTTCAACTTTAATAGGTTCTACTACATTTACTTTAATGTGAGGATGATATTTAAACCACTTCTCTTTAGGGAGATCGACATGAGTAGCAAATGATTCACGAAAAGAAGCTACTATCTCAGAGTCAAGTCCATATTTAGTGCTAAATTCACGAAAAGCATGGGGTATCCATAAAAGATTTAACACAATCAAACATAGGTGTTATACCTGACTCCTTACCTTCGTCGAGTTCCCAATCTTCAGAGTTGTGTTCAATTCTTTCCAATAAATCCCATCTAAATTCAATAGTGTTCATCATAAAAGAACCAGTACAAGAAGTATCGAGAATGGAACGATTATTGAGAGAAAGCCGAGCATACATTTTTCGAATAATAATTTCTCTTGAGAGCTCATGATTGGGGCATGAATATAACATTGACTTAAGCCTCCCCCAAGCTTGAGCAATACTTTCTCCTTCTATAGGCCAAAAATTATATATATAATTACGATCACGGTGAACTAGATGCATAGGATAAACTTCTGATTAAATTCCAATTTGAATCGGTTGTAGTTCCATGATCCAATATCATCACATAGCCTAAACAATGTCAATGCCTTTCGCTTCAAAGATAAAGGGATGACCTTCTTCTTGATAACATCCTCGGGCATACCTGCAAGCTTAAATAATCCACAAACTTCATCCATATAGATTAGGTGCATATCGGGATGTAATGGTCCATCTCCTGTAAAAGGAATAGCTAGCAGTTTCTCTATCATACCTGAAGGAATTTCAAAGTAAAAAATTTCAGTAGGTTCAGTAGGTTGAGGAGCAACTCTTTGCTCTTATGGTCGGGGTGAAGATACCCCGAACAAGCCCCACAAAGGATTATTTTCCATAGTAACAAGTGATAGTAAATTTCAGCACAGTATATAAATTTTTCCTTATCAAAGGCGCTTCACTGCCCGGTAACAGCACCAGAAAAGAGTCTCGATGACCCACAAGTATAGGGGATATATCATAGCACTTTAGATAAGTAAGAGTGTCGAACCCAATGAGGAGCAGAAGGAAATGATAAGCGGTTTTCAGTAAGGTATTCTGTGCAAGCACTGAAATTATTGGTAACCGATAGTTTTGTGATAAGGTAATTCATAACGGGTGTCGGTGTCAAAACCGGTGGATCTCGGGTAGGGGGTCCCGATCTGTGCGTCTTAGGCTGATGGTAACAGGAAGCAAGAGACACAATGTTTACCCAGGTTCGGGCCCTCTCGATGGAGGTAAAACCCTACTTCCTGCTTGATTAATATTGACGATATGAGTAGTACAAGAGTAGATCTACCACGAGATCGTAGAGGCCAAACCCTAAAAGCTAGCCTATGATGATTATGATTGTAATTGTGATCGTCCTTCTAAGGACCAACCTCTCCGGTTTATATAGACACCGGAGAGGGCTAGGGTTTACATGGAGTCGGTTACAAGGAAGGAGATATAATATCCGGATCGCCAAGCTTGCCTTCCATGCAAAGGAGAGTCCCATCCGGACACGGGACAGAGTCTTGAGTCTTGTATCTTCACGCTCTAATAGTCCGGACGAAGTATATAGTCCGGCAGTCCGGATACCCCTAATCCAGGACTCCCTCAGTAGCCCCTGAACTAGGCTTCAATGACGATGAGTCCAGCGTGCAGTCTTGTCTTTGGCATTGCAAGGCGGGTTCCATCTCCGAATACTCCAAAGTAATTATGGAACACTTGAATCATGTTCGGATCTGCAAAATGATCTTCACATACCACCGTAGAGAGAATGATAGTTCACAAATGCAATCTGCTGACAACTCTTTTTTTATACGATGTGACATGTCATTACGGTCGAGTCATCATTCGAACCGTTTCCCGACAACCAGCCACAGCGCATATTGCAAGGCGGTTTCCTTGACACGTCTTGCCAAACAGAGATCGTGTCCCCTTGTCACGGGATTCTCATCAATACGGGTATGGGTAATCCCACCGCGCCATCAATCGTGGCGCTTGGGAAGTAAGCGATTCTCAATGGGCAAGTGGGGAGGCGCACCGCTTTCGTCGCCTCTATAAAGGGATAAGGGTCCCCCATTTTTACCCACACCTTCTTCCTCCTTTGCTTACCCTTGCCTCCTCGATCTCCAGCTCCCTAGCCCAAGTCTTCTCCGCACAGCTAAACATGTCCGGAGCAGGAGGCAAGTGGGTGGCCTCCACCGTGAAGGAGAAGCATATCGCGAATCTTCGGGCGGCCGGATACTTGGCCACAGACATCGCGCACCGGCTACCGAATGCCGGGAAGATCATTCCAACTCCGGAACCTCATGAGAGGGTCATGTTTGTCGCCCACTTCATCCGTGGACTGGGATTTCCACTTCATCCCTTCGTCTGCGGGCTCATGTTCTACTACGGGCTAGATTTCCATGATCTAGCCCCAAATTTCGTCCTCAACATCTCGGCGTTCATCGTCGTGTGCGAGGCCTTCCTCCGCATCAAGCCTCACTTTGGCTTGTGGCTACAAATCTTCTGCGTGAAGCTGAAGATCGTGAGCGGCCAGCAAGCGGAGTGCGGAGGGGCTATGGTGGGCAAGATGCCTAACGTCACCTGGCTTAGCGGCTCCTTCGCGGGGACCGTGAAAGGATGGCAATCGGGGTGGTTATGTTGGAAATATGCCCTAGAGGCAATAATAAAATGGTTATTATTATATTCCCTTGTTCATGATAATTGTCTATTGTTCATGCTATAATTGTGTTATCCGGAAATCGTAATACATGTGTGAATACATAGACCACAACATGTCCCTAGTGAGCCTCTAGTTGACTAGCTCGTTTATCAATGGATGGTTATGGTTTCCTGACCATGGACATTGGATGTTATTGATAACGGGATCTCATCATTGGGAGAATGATGTGATGGACAAGACCCAATCATAAGCATAGCACAAGATCGTGTAGTTCATTTGCTAGAGCTTTTCTAATGTCAAGTATCATTTCCTTAGACCATGAGATCATGTAACTCCCGGATACCGTAAGAGTGCTTTGGGTGTACCAAACGTCACAACGTAACTGGGTGGCTATAAAGGTATACTACAGGTATCTCCGAAAGTGTCTGTTGGGTTGACTCGAATCGAGACTGGGATTTGTCACTCCGTATGACGGAGAGGTATCTCTAGGCCCACTCGGTAATGCATCATCATAATGAGCTCAATGTGACCAAGTGGTTGGTCACGGGATCATGCATTACGGTACGAGTAAAGTAACTTGCCGGTAACAAGATTGAACGAGGTATTGGGATTCCGACGATCGAATCTCGGGTAAGTAACGTACCGATTGACAAAGGGAATTGTGTACGGGATTACTTAAATCCTCGACATCGTGGTTCATTCGATGAGATCATCGTGGAACATGTGGGAGACAACATGGGTATCCAGATCCTGCTGTTGGTTATTGGTCAGAGAGTTGTCTCGGTCATGTCTGCATGATTCCTGAACCCGTAGGGTCTACACACTTAAGGTTCGGTGACGCTGGGGTTGTAGAGATCCCGGATGTCAGGAGGAGTTTCAGAATGGTTCGGAGGTGAATATTTGTATATAGGAAGTCCAGTTTCGGCCACCGGGAAAGTTTTAGGGGTCACTAGTATTGCACCGGGACCACCGGAAGGGTCCCGGGGGTCCACCGGGTGGGGCCACCTATCCCGGAGGGCCCCATGGGCTGAAGTGGGAAGGGAACCAGCCCCTGGTGGGCTGGTGCGCCCCCCTTGTGCCTTCCCCTGCGCCTAGGGTTGGAAACCCTAGGGGTGGGGGGCGCCCCACCTGACTTGGGGGGCAAGTCCCCCCTTGGCCGCCCCCCCTTGAGATTGAATCTCTAGGGGCCGACGCCCCCCAGGGCCCCTATATAAAGAGGGGGGGATGGCTGCGCACCCTAGCCCCTGGCGCCTCCCTCTCCCCTCGTAACACCTCTCCCTCTCACTGAGCTTGGCGAAGCCCTGCCGAGATCACCGCTGCTTCCACCACCACGCCGCCATGCTGTTGGATCTCCATCAACCTCTCCTCCCCCCTTGCTGGATCAAGAAGGAGGAGACGTCTTCCCCAACCATACATGTGTTGAACGCGGAGGTGTCGTCCGTTCGACGCTAGGATCATCGGTGATTTGGATCACAACGAGTACGACTCCATCAACCCCGTTCTCTTGAACGCTTCCGCTCGCGATCTACAAGGGTATGTAGATGCACTCCTCTCTCTCATTGCTAGATGACTCCATAGATTGATCTTGGTGATGCGTAGAAATTTTTTATTTTCTGCTACGTTCCCCAACAGGTTCTACATCACCGAGCCGCGCGACGCCAACTGGGCGGCGGCCCCCGAGTTCCCCCATGTGGCTCACCTCCTGGGAAAGGAAGGGCCTGGCTTGGGGCAAACCAGCAGAGCTGACCGTACTCCGAAACTGTATCAAGAATATGAAGGACAAGAAAATCAAGCTTGTCAACGTGATCCAGGTCATGCTCGTCCGCCGGATTCTTCCGTGCCAAAGACGGGTATTTAATCTGTGGGAGTTCGTTCCGGCCGAACACCAGACGCTTCGGAAGCTCTACGGCATGACGCACAAAGACGCATGGAAGGCGCTATTCAAGGCCTCCGAAGTAACTCCTCCCACATCCGAGGACCGTGGACTTCACGCCGTGTGGCCTCCTCGTTCGGTGAGCTTTCTGACTACCACCAGATTCAGTTCTTCCTAATATATTCATGGGGAGTCTTAATTAATTGTGTATATTTGATCAGGATTATGTGGAGACAGCGGAGGGAATTGACTGCCCGGCTCCCCTGCCAGAAGGTCCAGCCGATGCTCTCCTGACGGAGATGCTAGTCCCGACGCCCTACAAGGCACCGGAAAAGAAGGCTCCGGGGGCCAGAAAGGGTCCCTGGCGTAAGGTCGCACTGGACGCCTCGTCCGAAGACAACGAGGCACACTCCTCCCCCGAAGGGGAGGAAGAAGAGGAAGAGGCCGCCCCATCCGGAGAGGATGGGGGGTCTAGGAAGGCGGACCAGGGGGCTGGGAAAGGCCCCCCGCGCAAGGCCGTCATACCCACGTCGTCCGAAGACGACGAGGCAGATTCCTCCCGTGGAGGCGGGGGGAAACAAGAAGAAACTCTGCCTCCGCGCACTGGGGAGGAGAAAAAGAGGAAAGCCGCCCCGGAGGGGGAGGCTGGGACGTCCAAGAAGGGAAAGACGTCCCTTCCGTACTACTCCACCACGGCCGCTCATAGCGAGGAAGGGTGGCTGCCCAGGGGGAAGCCTCTGGCGAGATCGTAAGTCTCTGTACTCTATTGTACTTTAGTGCGACTTTGCTTCATAGTCTTGTTATAACGCCGAACACGTATGCAGTCCGGCCAGGGACCATCCCGAGGTATCATATTCGGATGGATCCTTGAGTGATTCGGTGATGAACTGACTCCCGACGACCACCACTCCTCAGCCTGTGGATGACACGGAGGTGTTGTCCCAAAGGCTTCCAGAGCAGGAGGAGGTGACTCTGGAGACGCCCCAAGGCGGAATTCCAGACGTCGGACACGCGAGGTTCAAGATCCCCGCGGATTGTGCGGATGAGAGCCGCAGCAAGCCGGGCTCTCATCCGAATATTGTGCCGGAACCTGCGATGGTTTCGGATTCGGGCAGGCGGCCCCTCGCTAGGGATGACGAACCATCCGCGCCGATGACTTCCGTTATGCCAGAGGCGTTGGATAGTCTGCTGGAAGCGCTTCGCGGCACTTCCATGGATGAAGAGCACCGTACTCTTATGAGTGCGGTGATTCAGAAGGTTCTGTCCGCCAAGAGCAGACTAACCAAAGCCTGCACCAGCCTCCTATCAGGCTTTGAGGTGAGTAAGAAATATGTTAAATTACCAGCCGATAGGTAGTAGCCCATGATACTCTGTTCGGTGTTTGGAAAGAAAAGCCAAACAGAAGGTCAATTATAATTTGCAGGAGTCTAATAGTAAGTGTGTATGTGAATAAGTAGGCTGTGCTGCTTGCCGCTGCTGTCCGCACAGCCGAGGTCGCCGGACTAAAGTGGGACCTAGAGCAGGCGCAGGGGGAGCTCGGCCTCACGAAGAGGCAGCTCGAAGAGAACAAAGGTAAGTGATACCCCGTTTGCATATAATGAAGGATAGACAGAGTTAATTCTAACGACAAAGCGTCGCGACTTTGTAATAGGGGCCACCACCGAAGTGGCGTCTTTGAAGAAAGCGCTGTCCGAGGCCGAAGACAAGGAGGCCTTGGAGCGCAAGGAGCGTGAGAAGCAGAACGCTAGAGTGGGCGAGGTACAGCAAGAGCTCCAGGAGCTCGGCAAGAAGTTCGAGTCCTTGGAGCATGATCTTAAGATTAAAGAGACTGATCTTGCAAAGGCCCTGACGAGTGTGAAAGACGCCAAGGCCGAAGCCGAAAAGGCACAACAGGAAATCCAGGCGGCCACGAAGATAGCGGCGGGTAAGACATTCTTCATGCAAAGCAAACATGTGGAGGAGGCGTTTCTTTTACTTACCCGAATTCGGAGCTCTCCAGGGGCATTCGCAGATCTGCCACGCAGCATATCAGATGCCACGGAGTTCTACCGTGCCAAGGAGGGGAGCTCCACGGAGAAGCTGTTCTGGTCCCAGTATGCTGGGGCCGAACACCCAATGCCTCAGAGTGACCAACTGAAGCAGTTGGTTGAACTCCACAGGGCGGCCGAAGTGGCTATGAAATATTTCATAGTCCGGATGTGGCCTATTGAGCCCTTACCCACTAGCTACTTCGGCCTGATCAAGCGGATGGTGGATGCCTGTCTGTGGCTTGAAGTTATCAAGCGATCCGTTTGCATTGAGGGTGCTCGCCGGGCCTTTGCCCGCACAAAGGTGCATTGGGGCAAGCTGGATGCGGAGAAGCTGGTCAAGGACGGGCCACCGGAGGGCAAGGCGCATCGCTGTCCCGAGAAATATTACGATGGCGTTATGAAGGGAGCTCGTCTTGTGGCCGATGAATGTACCAAGGACACAATCCTTGAGTATGTACCTCTGTCGTTGTTGTAATATAGAGACGAAGTTATTTGCGCTATGTAGCGCTGTTTGATTTAATATATTACCTTCTGTGCGGCTGTTTATAAAATTCTGAAAGTAGGCCAGTTGTCGGCTTCCGCCCCCACGTAACTAGTACCGGGGTGTTCCTGGAAAAACCCGGATACTCTGTATCCAAATTTTTGGTCACTTAAGGAGGTATCCGGCGCAGCGAACAAGGCAATCGGACTATGCGGCTTTATAACTTGCACTTAGCCATAGAAGTCTACAATTTTAAATTTCGGTGAAGCCCCTAGAATTCAGAGGGCCAAATTGGGGCACTATATACGCCTAAATTGGGCGAGGCCGATTCATTGCCTAAAGCGGAAAAAAATCTTTAAGGATTTTAAGACCTCTCGAACAGCGACCAGCTCTTGCCGCATCATGCCGGTCAGTTTTCGGCTTTCTCTACTGAGGTGCTCGTCCGGAAGAACTGGGACACAATCGCAGTAGTTCTCCCTGCGCTACCTTAGCCGATATAACGGAACGTAAGGTACCAAAACAAGGGAGCCGGGCAAACCCAACTATTGACCCAAGACGTGATTCAGAGCTGATGCATATAGTGCTATAAGTTTGGGGTGCCTCACTGTTGAAAGTGTTCGGACTTGTTTTGCCGTATTATGAGGCGCCATATGAAGCCCCTAGCAAACTAATCGTACCAAGGTGTACGGATGCAATATTAAATAAATGTTTGCAAGAAAAATGCGCAAATAGGAATAATAAGCTGACGCTGTATATTATCTCCCATTGAATAATACGTAAGCATATGTTTACAATGGTTGCGTTTTAAGCAGAAGTAAATAGGACTATTTAACATGTCCTATCCAAGGGCAGGCTGCATGTAGGTATATAGAATAGGTATAACGATCGTGAACAGATTCCACCTGGGTATTTCCTTTTGTGCGTAAAGCCTGTTGCCTCATTGGTCTTCCCTCCTGTGTAAGTCCGACAATCCGGCTCTTCTGAAGAGGCTGCACTAAAGCAGTGTCCTGAAAGATAAAAAGGGAGGGTTATGAAGGTATGTTCTGTTGACTGCTGCGCCTCCGCCTGTGCCCATGGTATTTTGAGTGTGTAATTGTGTACGCGTGGCACGAATGCTGCTTTGCTGGGGCTTGAGCGGAGGCCGGACTGCTAGTCGCGCTCTTGGCGTGCCTGGTGATCCTGTTGCGGGGTGCTCCGGACTCGCTTGGCGGTGCTCGAGGTTGCCGTCGCCGGATTGGTGGTTTGTCGGAGGAGGCCGCATTGTACTTCCACCGCGAGGGCTGCAGTATGCTCTTCTGTACGGAGAGAGCGGTCCATATTTCCATTAACTATTATGACCCCGCGCGGTCCTGGCATCTTGAGCTTGAGGTATGCATAGTGTGGTACCGCATTGAATCTAGCGAATCCGGTTCGTCCCAGTACTGGGTGGTAACCACTACGAAAAGGGACGATATCGAAGATTAAATCTTTGCTTCGGAAATTATCCGGAGATCCGAAGACCACTTCCAGTGTTATAGAGCCCGTGCAGCGGGCCTCTACTCCAGGAATTACACCGTTAAAGGTGGTTTTGGTGGGCTTGATCCTTGAAGTGTCGATGCCCATTTTGCCCACTGTGTCCTGGTAAAGCAGGTTCAGGCTGTTGCCACTGTCCATAAGGACTCGCGTGAGGTGGAATCCGTTGATAATTGGGTCTAGGACCAATGCGGCTGAGCCGCCGTGACGGATACTGGTAGGGTTATCCCTACTATCAAAGGTGATCGGACAAGCTGACCATGGGTTGAATTTGGGGGTGACAGGCTCCATCGCATAGACGTCCCATAGTGCTCGCTTCCATTCCCGCTTGGGAATGTGGGTGGTGTAGATCATGTTGACTGTTTTTACCTGGGGAGGAAATCTCTTC